>NC_057886.1:14832079-15140488 GCF_019740435.1 Gambusia affinis
GAGGCAGCATGCTTTGAATGTCTTTTATGATAAACGTTTGCATTCCTTTGAAGAGAATGCAGAAAATAATTACGTCTATACTTAAAATTGCTAATCTTTGGTCAAAGACAGCTCATGTTAGTCATAGCTAAAGCCTGTTAACTGCAGCCCTGACAGGATAATGGCTAAAGTGACCCACAGGGGATTAGGACTAAATCTCACAAGCAAGAGTATTAAAGACTATTGGAGAGCCTCCCTCGCAAACTGGGTGGCTGGTTGGTTTCTAGAGAGAAGGAGAGAAGGATGGGTGGCCACTGTAATGAGAGTCAAAGCAGAAAGAAATTAGCTGTATAGTTGTACAAAGAATAAAACATGCTAGGTACAGGTGCCTTGTGGTGGAACGATAAGAGATGATCATTTAGCTTTTTCATTCCCCCAACCACAAAACTTACTTCCCGCAGGCCTTCATCACAGAATGGTGGCTCACGTTGATTCGACGGATGTCTTATGCTAAGTGCTGTGTGCAGAATTTTTAATGGAAAGTTTTGACTTCACAAGTATTGGCTCCCAACATATCTCATAGGCTTTAAAGCAGGCAAAAATATAAATTCTCATATATTGCAGTATTCCAAGATTGTGATTGTTAGTGCTTGATCTAAATGAAGCAACCGGAAAACTGAGGAGCCGTGTCATTAACTTGATTACCATAATTTCCAAACATCTGTTGGTAAGCACGCCCTGAGTTTCAATACTCCTCTCCAAACCCAGCAGCTTTTATCTAAAAACTTATGTGTAAGTGGTGGAAAAAGACAAAAAATTGTTTATGTGATTTTGTGGGTAAGAGAGAAAAACTGATTGATTATCTCGGTATTGCGTTTGTTATTATTTCCCCCTAAACTCAAAGGGATGATGACATGAAATCCACCTATTGCTTCATATGCACATGGTAAACTTGAGAGAATATGTAATTCCATTTTAAGTTGAATGCAAATATTAAAACTGACATATGATGGTGTGAAGGGATTTTGTTGTGATGTGGACATGCAGTCATGGATGTCATATCAACCTGAAGGTTTTAAAGATGCATTAAAATCGTCTCATTTTGAGAGTTTGTTTAGCAAACAATTAATCAGCTTCAATTATTTTATGCAATTTTATATTCATTGTGATTTGTCTCCTTGATGCACAAAGTCTAAGTTATATATACAGGCTGTAGCTCAAATATATACATGCACCTTCTACATGTCCATTAGTAGGTTGTCATCAAACATGGTCAGGTCTATGTTAGTCCACTTTAAGCTGTTACAAAACTGTTTTTATGTGTGATTTGGGTCAATACTTTGTGGTAACATTTAACAAAAGTCTCACTACTGGGAGCATGAGACTACCACCAGTTGGTACAATGTTTCTTGGACTAAAAGCTTCACCAATTACTTTATAAATATGGTCAGGCATTTTATTCTGATGATGCACATAAGACTGAAATTGTGTGTGGATAGATTACCATTATATGTAGACAATAGCTATGTTCCCTTCTCCGCCGAGCCTTGTAACCACTGTTTTTGTTGAAAACCCCGCAAGCTTAATCAAAGTAACAGGTACAAGTGACACACACAACTCTATCAGAACCATCTGCAATTATCCTCTCCCTCTCTTGGAAACATATGTCACTACAGGCCTTTTCTGAAGTCAAAGGGACGCTGAAACCTTGTAGTCAATGGCACAAACAAGTCATGTGAAGAGTACAACGAGTACTAATTTTGCTGCAAAACACGACAACATCTCTGACTGGGCAAGCTGGGATAACGATGTTTTGAGATCGGCAATGTGGAAATTGGACAAGAGTTGATCATTTTTGTTATATATGAGAACAAATCAGTTTTCCCAAATAAATCCACATGTCAATTTTTGCACTTTCAAGGCAGGGGAAGAGGAATTACTGTAAGCTTTGAATGTTTTTTACCAATGAAAAATCTTCTAGACTTGTTGCAAATTAAAATGAAGGCAACAAGAGGGTAGTGAAGGCTCTTGAAAAAGGTAGACAAAAGGACTGACAAAAACAGGAGAGAAATGAGAAACAGCATAAGTAAAGAAAAGATGTTTAGAAAAAGGTTTCTCATTAACACTGAAGCTAAGCTGTCATTCCAGACAATGCCTTTACTTTTACTTTTTCCTTCCTTCCTTTACACATAACCCTTTTCTTCATTTTGGCTCCCAGACATTCAGGTGTGTCCATTTATAAAAAGCTGCTGGAGAGATAATATGAGTGTTGTTTACATTCCCGTTTATCAGGAAGCAGGTTCAAAGGTAGGAATTTACGACGTCGGTGCATGCAGCTTTATGCTTTCGTCAGCTCGATGAAGCACTAATTACCTGAATAAGATCAAAACTGAAATAAGATCAAAACTAGCAGCCCTCTCCTTTTTGTGCTGGATTCATCTTAACTTACTCTAATTGACATCTGTGTTTCATCTTTTTTGAGACAAAGGGCAACACCATAAAACACTCCCCTATTATCTCCTGCTATTGCACGTCCTTATCCTACCCTGCTGCTCTGTGAAGGATCAGGCTACTGCTGGAATCATCTCTCTTCTTAAAGGCAAGATGAGAAGTGGTGGTATGCAGCCACTTGGAATAATCATACTATTTTACTGTGAGAAAATGCACAGACAGAAAGGGATTACGTCTTGAGGAGTACCATCCTCTGGACACTGCAGCCAGTCTTATCAGGTACTGAAAGGCATCTTCATCACACCTTACTGAAATGACCTTCTTACTGGCATTGAAGTGTTCCAGAACAGCAAAGATAGAGAAGTGTATTTTTTTTTCCAGCCTCTGCTGTTACTGCCAGAAGCTAAGGGCCATGTGGAAACAAAGACATAAAAAGCAGAAGAGGGAGAACAACGAGTACATAGGCCATCCTGTAAAAACAAATTAGAATCCTGGAATTTAATTACTTTTAAATATTGTTGTTGTTCTCAAAGAAAATTTTGATAATTACATGTTAAGTCATCACAAAGCTTAAAGCTTCAAATGTGCGCAAACCTAATGCAAGTTTTGTTCTGTAAACCAACACGTCCACCTCTGCTACTTTGGTACTGAGGTAGAGTGTAAAGAGAAACGTGGAAAGTTTTCCCATCCTGCTTTTACTGTATTTCTGCCTTTTGGTTAATTGTGCAGCATTCAGACTGAGGAAGAACAGGCATATTAATGCACTACTTTTGAAGTGGATTATATGAAGTCACATTCTAACTGAAATGTAATGACTGTGCTGAGATTAATGGCTTAAATTCAAAGTGCCACATCTCTAAATTTGTCTTTTGTATTCTCTCGTTCCAAAGAAGAATGTGTTTATTTTCTATGGCTAGTCAGAAGAGATAACAATAAACGCAAAAATCTTGAAATATGAAGCATTTCTTGCTTGATATGAACATCAATATTGGGATCCAAGGTAATAAAGAAATTGCTGTATTGCAATACATATCATATATGTCTGTTTATTGATTCCACCATCACCAATTAACTCTTTGAATAAAAAAAAAATCACTTCTTTTATCAAAAATTGCTATTTGATAAAGAATAGGATTTATCACAAATGGTTTATTATAAAGCCTCCATTTTCTAAAGCCTATAATTGATTAAATGAATTTAAAGTAAATGTAGCAATAATAAGGAGTAAGAAACCCAGCCATAAAAATCATTGTGAAATAATTACTAATTATTTATCAAGATCTGCCTCCCACATCTCAAGAAAAAATGTGTCAAAGTACATGCTCTTAATATGTTTACAGAAAAAGGGAGGCAGGTGAGGGGTGTGATTTTGACTCTTTAAATGATTCTTCTTCACCATTTTACCAGCCAATCGCTGGTCATCCCTGACTGATTGATTTTTGCATGACTATAAATGAGTAAACTATTTTATGCACACAGACTTTCAGAAAACATTTCTCTCATATATCCACAAAAATGTATACTACATGTGTATTTTTTTTGTCCAGTGCTTGTGTGGCTTTTTTTCTGATGCAGTAGGCAACTGTCCTAAATCCATATCAACTGGACTACACATTTCTTATGCTCTGGCAAAAATGTCAAGCTGATGTATTGTTAAGAAAAACAACAGTCTGCAAGTCTTTGTGACTGAAAACACAAAAGCACTAAAATGCTGCTTGAAGTATCACATTGAATCCTTTCAGATAGCATTGCTTGGTTCTACAATAGTCTGAAAATGCATCACGATTGAATGAAAGACTAGAGCAAAAAACATTTAGCTAAAATTTTAAAGATCTGTATTATACGTCATAGCTTTTCCAAAATGCCTCCTGTTGGAACTGTTACAGAGATGAATCTCAGTTTTTGCATGTGCATTTTCAACTTACGGAGTGGTTTGGAACCATTAAGTAATTCCCCGAGGATACATACAGGTCTGTGAAAGGATCAGCTCAGGGCAAAGCAAGGCTTCAAACAAGCACAACAGGGATGGCTTAAGCGAGCTGCTGCTTTCTCAAGATGCTCTGACTCTCTATGCAGGGAGGGGGACAGACAGATACTAGAGAACCATTTTCTCTGAAGACTCCACAAAGGCCTGACATGGAGAAATGAAGAACTCAAGGGGACATAATGGAGAAAGCTTGCTTTGTTTCAGTTTTTTTCCAGAGTGCAGCAATAAGTGCAGCAGTTTGACAAATTGCTTCAAGACAGAGCCCAAAAGGGTTGAAGCTGCAAAGTTCCAGTGACGTCTTTGAAATCAGAGGGAGAAGTGTTACTTTACCAGAAATGACAATTGAAGATGCACCAATAAGGCTCTTACAGATTTCCTGTTTTCTTAAAGGTCCAATTTTGACCAACGAAAAAGAGAAATTGTTCTGATTGATTTTGTTTTTAGTTTCTATGCATTTCGTGAATAGGGGAAAAATATATTTTTTTAGCCAATCAAGGGAAAACCTGACAGTTTCAATTGGTAACATCCAACAAGTGCATCTCTGCTGAAGACATAGATCACATATTTTATGAATGCTCCTAAAATATATCTAAAATTTGTTTGAACAGAAAAAACTGTTGATGCATTACTTTGAATCAGTTCATCTTAATCTTTTCAGCTAAAATGGTCAAGTAAGCAAAAAAAAAAACTCCTGAACTACAACTAACCTGCTTTTGGGAAGTCCAGCTCTTCAAACACTGTTTTCTGAAAGTCAACTTTGAGACTAAAAAGCTTTTGAGAATTTTTTTTTTTTTTTTTTTTTTTTTGGAGGGACAGTTTCCAATGACTGCTTCTTTCTGATGAACTCCTACTGGGCTTCGTCAAAGGACACTTTCACCCTTCTGAACACATTTGCATACAAAGTGAAGGCAGAGAAAACATGTTTCACACTAATTGTCTGCTCCTTTATTGTCAGGGTTAATGCAGTCCTCAGGGGTCCTCCAGCATCCCCTTTTCCTTGAGCACCATAGCGCAGCAGTAAGAAAAGGCTCTGTTTAAATTTACTGCCCTCTATCTGCCACTGGCCTGCACTAAGCTCCCCTGGGGCTCGGAGGAGGATTAGGCCATCTTCTTTTGACACCCTTAGTGAATTTGCAAGAAAGCTTCTCTTTGTTCTTTTTTTGGAGTCTCAAGAGGAAAAACATGATTACAGCAATCAAGTCACATCTACTGTATAAAGCCCAGAGGAGCCTGCTCTAAGACTTGGTTCACTAAATGAGTAGTTAATCTGTCCAAAAAAAGATACATAGGAGGAAGTTATCCCATCGATGAGAAAAGGAGGGGGCGCCAGAGGGAGCCGTTCCCACGGCTTTTGGAAGTTGAGTCCTCTGCTCCTGTGTTAGTAAGCGTGCACAATCGCCTATCTGCTTCTGTTTTTCTTCCAAAGGGTGAAAACATTTTAGAATGTGCATGGTGTCCTGCTGTGTGAGGGCCCATCCTCTGTGTGGGGCTCCAAGGAGGATGGACGTAGAGGGCCTCCAACAGCAGACACAATGCAATCCCACCATAGGAGCCGACAAGCCCACCCAACAGACAGCTCCTCTCCCCAAGAAATTCCTTATCATTAGTCTGGGGGGCAACAAAGTGAAACATGTCGGGGGACAAATCACTAGACATCTTTGTGGGGTTTCCATATTACTGATCAAAGGGGACATAGGACTTCAGGATGAGTGATAAGAGCTACAACAGATGAGGAAGAGGATCCTGTGCAGCATAGACAAAACTCTAAAATCGTTTGTGCTATTTGGCATCTACAAGTACACTCATTCTGCTATGACGGACAACAATAGTGTAGCTATAGTAATTATTTGCAGATAAAAAGTAGATGCTAAAAGTGATTGATTGCAAAAAAGTTACAAATATTTGAATTTTACACATGGCATCTACAAATGCCATGAATATGAAAACAACTGTTAGAAGATAGGTGTTTATACTATGGATGTTTCCAGTCTATTCTATGCCCAGAATAGACTATGCCCAGAATAGACTCCTTTTCTTCGCACAGGCGAAGAAAAGGAGTCACTTTTCACACACCGCAAATGTCCAAAACCGGAAATTCTTAAAGAAGCTTAAGCACAAAGTCCCTTGAACAATGTTTCACTTCCCCCATTGTAGCTGTATGGAGCCAGCTTTGAAACAGTGTCCAGATCCTTTGACACTGCCTTTTGATCCCTCAGCTCAGTCACCTGAGACAACTGTGTCTTTGATTATTTCTTAATAACAATGTGGCTGCTCTGGTGTAAGACCAGACCATTTCTGGGAACATTTTGTATACATGTTTCATCCACAATTTTCAGAAATATAATTATTTTCACTGATCTCTTTGCAACTACCAAAGGGTCTGCACACTGAAATGCAGCACAAGGACACCCGTTGCCATGACAAGGAATAAAAATGTTACATTGCACAGTGCGGAACATGCAAGCAACTGCAGATTCAAGAAAAATGTCCCTTGGATAAGAGATCTAGAGAAATTACTGAAGCTTCATCAATACCCTGTGACTTCTTGAATTAGATACACTCAAGAATGACATTGTACAACTTCTCTGATTCTTCTCCCAGGAAGTAACGCATCAAAAGCAAAGAGAAATTGACTTATAGCGACTGTAATGGTCTGTGATCATGTGATGACATTGAAGTATAAAGCTGAGTCAACAGCATAAAATGGCAAAACAAAATGATGCAGTGCAAAATTTTTGTAACCTTACTTTTAGATAGTGAATTAAAGTGGACCAATGGAGTCTTGAGGAACCCAAATGTGGTTTTTGTTCAGTCAGATTTGTAATTACCAAATGATACAATAACTAGGTTTCTTCTTTCCCCTTTTTTCTTACCATCTATTTGGAATTTTAGCCTGTAACTCTAACTGAATGTAGAAAAACAGAAGCTATTATTTTTCTTTTTTTGCTTGCATAACTGGATGGTTAGAAGTCAGTGCTAAATTAGACTAAAAGAGGCTAAAGATTTGAGGAAATGCAAATGCCTTGGTAATCAAGCAAGCAGCTGCAGGACATCCAAAATGCAGCTGTCAGGTTCCTGACCAATATAAGGTAGCATTTCACACTAGTCTTTAAATCACTGCACTGACTCCCTGTTTGTCTCAGAATAACAGAAAACTAGAAGCAAGGAGAGATAGACTATAATTTCTAAGTTCCTCACCACTGGTATCAACTGTCTTAAAGCATGGAAGTCCAAAAACATAATCGTTTTCTAGAGGTTATTCATGACGTTCCAAGATTGTCTTTTCAGTTTATTTTATGTCTTGATTTAATTAACCTATCTTTCTGATCACATGATGGTTGGATTTAGCTTTCTTTTAGTGGCCTGTTTATTCTAATTTTCTTTCCTTCTGCTTCTGTCTTCTTGAATAACGCTATACAAACAAACATCTCTTTATCTTAAAAGGTGTTCGAATATACCCGTGAAGTCACTGAAAACTTGGGTCTGTACTTTATTTAAATCTTGTGGCATAATAAGTTTACTGCTAATAATAATATTACTAGTAATATGTACCTGTACCACTCTAGTCCCTTGTCGTAGTTGCGGTCGAAGAAGTGCGGCTCCGCTCCCACCGCCCTGATGTCTGGATGCAGCCGCAGAAATTCTAGCAGCGCCCGGGTCCCTCCTTTCTTCACCCCGATGATAATAGCTTGGGGAAACTTTTTGCTCTCCGTCTCATTAAGAAAACCTGACATGGCGTTATCATCCACCGCCTTAGCTTCGCTTCTTACTTCGGTCCACTCGTCTCCCCGGCTGTCCAACTCATTCTCGTTATTCAGGAGGTCCCTGGATGCTCCCAGAGATGAGTCTCGATTGTCAGTCGCAGCGTCATTCTCGTTTCTCCTCACCGAGCTGTACGTCAGGTTTGGGACTGTAGAGCAGTAGCCAACGCAGCAATATATCATGTAGACCCAGAGGGACAACATGATGCAGAAAACAAACAGTTTATTCCTCACGTGGGATGATGGCACAACATGTAAGATGTGTAGAAATGGACTATATTCCATAGGAACTCCGTGGAAAAGTTAAACTCCAGCTTTAAGGCATCTTGATGTCGCAGCCCAACTCCTTTGACGCGGTAGAAATCATGCACGATAATTTGTCCAATCACAATTTATGCTCAAAATGGAAAGAAAAATCGGGAAAACGTGTGGTAGATGCGCCCTTTTCTTTAAACATGCCCCGAGAAGATACACGGGAGTTTTTTCCTTACTTTTTTCCCTTCTAAATATACAAAAACAAACATTCACCGGTTGAGCGGCACCCCGAGCGCAAAGTAGTTTATCTCTCATCACTTGTTCTCAATATATGAGCGCTCAACCGGAGAGGCACTAATAATCAGCTGCGTCAAATGTAAGAGAATGAGACGTAAAATCGTTTCCTGTGCGACCTAGCAAAGTAAAAGCACCCCAACATGAGATTTAACAATAAATTAAAAATCCTTCTTCGAAAAACATTGCCTTCCAACAGTTATCTGTTTCAGGGACTCGTTGAACTGTGACTTTAATGTTATAATTAAAGTAATTAATTAATAATAAAAAAAAAACTTTAATACAAATATTTTAAAAAATTGGCACCAAAATAATACTATAATAATAATGCTAGCACATAATGCTAAATAAATTTACTCAGCTTTTAGAGTTCGAATTTATGTGCAAAAGGGTAAATTATTAGTCTTATTTTATTTTGAAAGATGAATGTTAATTTTTACTTCTGCCTTTCTGTCTTTGCCTAATTATATCTGCTTGATGCAGAGACAAATGACAGGAGCTGCATAGTGAGTTTTGGATTTTAACATATAATGTTAAAATATACAGGATTACAAAGTTAATCTAAGTAAAGTAGGATTTCCATTTGTTGTTTTTTTCTTCTTCACTTTTTAAATAAAAATATTGAACTTAAACAGGACAGACTGTTGCTTCTGCTAAATCATCTTCAACTTTTTAATATTAGATGGGGTATGTAAAGTACAGCTGAAAGTATTGCTTATAGCACGATATTGATGATATAGTATTATTTAAAGCTAATTAGCAAAACTCTTAAACTATTATAAAATGTCAGGATTTCTCTGTCTTCATGGAGAGAGCTAAAGTTCATTTTCACCTTGTATACAGTTGCTACTTATAGGAAATAATACTATTTGTCTTATTTCATTTTTTTAAATTTGTGTTTAATTTTAAATGACCAATATTTTGTTTCACTTCACCTTTATGATGCATTTGAAAAACCATTAAAATATGTAGTAAACAAGTAAATTATAGACAATTTAAAACACTTCCAACAATGAATATTATCTCAAAGCCTATCACTGGCTATTGCTAATTAGATTATGCTTCTACAAAGACCTGAGATTAATTGGAATTTAATGATCTGATATCTGCTGAGAGCAACGTTACACAGTAAAAAGGTGCCACGCATCAGCTGTTTGGCAACGTCACGCAGCATAGTACGATTATTGTTTGACTGGGTCAGAGGGAACTGGGCATGACATTATCGGAGATTGCTCTTGTAATTTCCCCAAAGGTGGACACGCAGTTCAACAAAAACAAACATAATCAGCTGATTACCAGGTATCTACAAGGTTTATCATTTACCCATAGAGGCTGTGGACATGCAATTTACAGCAAGGTAGAGGATGTTCTCTTTGAATTTTCTTCAGATGACACCAGAAATGTTTGGCGGGTGCATTTATGTTAACACCTCCTTTTAGAGCAGGGTCAAAGGCCTTCGGTCCCTCTGCACCCCTGAGCTGGCAGAGGATTAGCAGGATTACCCCAAAGCTGCCATGTCACTCACAGTTCCACCAGAAACCACCCTGCTGCCTCCTTCTAAGTCTCTTATCACATCTATGTCAGACGTTGCTATATATGACATACTACTGTGTGTGTGTGTGTGTGTGTGTGTGGGGCGGGAGGGGGGATGTGGGCGTGTGTGTGTGTCTTTTGTAAGCCTAATAGTTGCTTTTAGGCAGTGCATGAACACAGATAACCTCCAAAGAGAAAAGCCTGCTTCTACAAATTTGTAAGACCGAGAACTTTTTAAAGGAACCTTTCTACCCTGCACACAAATTGTGTTTCCACCATAACATTTTCATTCCTGAAGTTGTATTATATGATCAAGTCCAAGGAATTACTTTACCCACTGATATTTTTTCAGTCAGCACAATCTTGGTTCTTAACTCTTTATTTCAAATTTGCCTCAAAATAAAAGAAAGAGATTAGAAAATGCAGCAAAATGACTCTAATTTAAATTTGTTTTAGTGAATGGAGATGTAATTTTATCACAATATATTAATGTTAATGCAAGTGTTTAATGCAAACTCAGATTAAAACACTTATCCCAGAGAGCTGACAAGATTTGCCACAATCTACTGTTTAATAGTTCTAATAGTGACGTCATTAACAGATAATGAAAAATATTTTATTGAAATGTGACTAAAACACACTGGTTCAAAAAATAATTATTTGGAACCAATAATTATTTTCCCTTTTTTTCAATACTGCTTTATACACAAGAAAAGAATTTTGCAATTTAATTGAATAAATACAGCATACATATTTTTAATTTATTATTTGATTTATTTATTTTGGTTCTCCTGTACATAAAAATGAGCCACTGAGTTGTTTTCAAAATCTGAATAGGATATGGACTCATCTTTCTGAAGGTTTCTTTCCTATTAAGATGAGACCCATTGAGCAATTTTGCAAAGATTTGTGATTAAAAAGAAAGCATTGCTTAAATGTTGTTATACACACAAACCCAAAAATGGTATTGTCATGACACTTACCAGAATGTTATTTGTAAAAAAACGACTGAAAATTATTGAGTATAACACATTTCTTCTTCTTTTTTAACTCATCACAGAAATTTCTCTGCTTGGTCACAAGGGCTGAGGAGAAGCCGACACTGGAGGAAGTGCTTGACTTTAACTGAGATTACACACACTGAACTCTTTCAACATGTAGCACCTGAGGAACCTAAACAGATGACATAAACAGCACTTAGCTCATACATAAAAGCCAGACATTCAAATAAAGGCCCTGGAGCTGGACACACTGATCCTGTCGTAGACGCTAGTGTGTGTTGTCTGCTGTACTATGTAACATGAACAAATAACCTCACCCTTTTGTGTTAGCCAATGCACAACTTGAATATTTTGATGCAACTTGCGTCAAAATATTCAGGAATGTTGGTGTGAACTGCTTGCACAAGGATGTTTACTCATTCCTGATCTTTCTTCTCCCCTTTTCTCGTCATTATGCATTCTACATTAAATTCTCAGCACTCCAGCAGTTGTGTGAATAAAAAGGAAGGCAGGTGGAAATGAAAGCCATCTGTGTTCCTGTGAGCTGCTGCGTGAGCAGTTAAGATATGCTGTAACTTCTGACTAGAACATATAGTCAAATATGCAAACAAGCATAAACAGTCCTGGCGCTGCCCTGCAGCAGAGGCCTCCAGATGTAGGAGATCAGAACCAGTTAAAGGGGGTAAAGAGGATGGGTGATCTCATCCTGTGCTCTGTCACAGAAAGACTAAACAAATGCAAACAACAGCAGGGACTGAGCCTTACACACGCAAAGCCTTGAACCTAATGACAGGGTTATTAGGTGAGCTGAGAGACAGATCAACGCTGTTCTGTCTGCATTAGCCTTCCATCAAGGTCTTGAGCTCCAGCTAAAGCCATTTAAGATGCCTATAAATGCTCCAGAGTCCTGCTGCAGACCATCTTATCTTCTCTCAAGGAATGAATGTTGCCTGAGCGGATTTCCTTACTTGATCCTTTAGAAAAAATCTTATCCCTCTGGATACTGACAAAGCCATTTGGCAGGTTAGAAAGCTCAAAGTGGCTTATTTTCTGGCTTTGCTAAGTCTTACACAATGTTTATGCTCTCAACTCTTACAGGTTACTGGAAGAAGCATCCATTTGGGAATGATGATTTGCATCCTGATCTGGCACAGTGTTGTTTGGCTTTAATGTGCTCTTCTGTACAAATGAAAACATGTGTTGCATAAAACTCAGATGTGGCTTGCTGGCGAACATGTACAAAACGACATATTTTTCTGTTGTTTGTTTTCCCCTGGTTTCTCACCAAATTAGCTTCATGAGTAGCTTGTGCATTCTTGATGTGTTTGTTTGAATCTCATTTTTTGCAGCATCCAGATGGTTCACAGGTTCACTCTCAAGGTTGGAGTGTCTGCTATGCTGCAACTTTATCACCCCATTTTCATGTCTATTTTAGGTTAAATTGGACACTTCTGCCTATGTAAAGTGAAAAAAAACAACAATGGCCTCTCTGAACAGTACTATGAGTCTAGCTGAAATGCTTTGAAGGGAGTTATTTACTCGCTGTCTATTTTAATTTTTTTTTTTTTTTCTGTTCTGTGTGTTCTTGCAAAAGTATCCATAACTCAGGAAATTTTCCATTTTTTTTTAATGTCGCCCATGAGAGTTTTATTGCTTTGCAGTAATTCCAACAAAATTAGTGAGTAATGGTGAAGTAGAAAGACAAGGATATATGGCTTTAACAGATTAACATTGTTTTTGTTCTACACATATAATGTGATGTAAATTCTTGTTGGATCACGTTTTACTCTGATTACAGTAACAAGTCCTTATATTTATGTCTGTAGAACATTTGTGAATTTCGGAACACCATCACCACAGCATGATGTCAAGACTGTGGTTAATATAAAGGATGTGTTCAAGCTGCAGCCAGTAACTTCCATAAAGAAAAAAAGGAGAATGTGTCTTTTACATATTTGCTAAAACTGTTACTGTGTCGTGAAGCAGATCTAGCTCCTCTATTGTCTCCCTGTGGTCCTGCTATCGTCTGCAGAAATAAACCACTCAGTCAGAAACAACCATTCAGAACCAGGAAGAGGGTTTAACCTTCTGACAGCCACAAAAATAACATGCAATAATTTTATTGTTATCTTTCATTATTGGGTTGCAGAAATACAATAAAGCCCAATATGCGGGAGGGTGTTAGAGAAATAATCATTTGATCTTTATCCTAAGCAGGTATTTATTTCACAGCAGAAAAACGCAGCAGATCAGCAGTATTCTGAGCTCAGGACTGAAAACAGGACTGTGGCCAAGAAAAATTTCCCACTGCAGCATGTCTGGGTGGAGGACCTTAAAAAGATGCATCTTTCTGCACATTCCCACCGTTTCTCCTTCCTGGTGCTTTTGTTTCAACATTCTTCTCATGCTTCATCCTTCATTCCTCTTTTCCCATCTGTCCAGATTAGAAGACCTTGAGAAAACTTGGTCAAACGCCGCTGTATCTAAAGTTTCTTCATGCGTAGCGCCCAGTTGAAAATCTCAAGGTGCTGAGCAGCAGCCACTGTCCAACTCCATGCTGCTCATAGCCGTTAATGGGAACCTTGGCAGCTGTCAGACTGGAACAGGGTCCCTCTCATCTGGGCTAAAGTGAGAAGACTGCATGTTCCCAGAGCCTCAGGGGTCCTGCGTCACCAAAGAAGATTCTGACAAGGTCAATCAGGGGAAGTCCGAGGGAATGTGATCATTATATCTAGTTGTGACTTTATAACTGGGATGTGTCAAAAAAAGGGCATGAAGCCAAAAATATGAAATATCCACAACCACAGGAGAATACAGTTAAAACCCTATATTTACACACACTCTATAAGAAGACTTCTGTTTCACTATCTGACATTGAATCAGATTAAATGTATCTAATTTTAGGTGAGTTAGCTGAAGCCAGAATATTAATAAAAGTCAGAAACATGAAATGTTCAATTTGATTTATTTTCTAAAAGTTAGAGAAAAACGTGTTTTTTTACACAGTCTATAAATATCTAGTTAAGCTGTTCAGTATGTCAGAGTGAATGTAATGCAATAGTTAGGCGTATAAGTGTCAAATGTATCTGAATAATTGCACCAGTGTAGCCTTAGTCAACAGTCTTTGCAATCTCAGAGTTGCAAAAGCAATTATCTCAAAACTCGGTATGCATGCAATCACAGACTTCAAGACATTTCTAAGTTGTCCACTTAAATAAATCAGAAATTACTTCCGGGACATGAAACAGATTCTTGAATAGCGCTGATAACAAAAGTACAAATAGAATCTACATTTAATTCCGTTTCAGTCACTATAGTCGGCTATCAACAGATAGCCCGCGCAGCTGAAACGAAGCAAAGCTGGTTTGTGGGCAAGTCGTCAACCCCCTGAGGAGGAAACAAGACAAACACGATAAGAGGCTGTCTGTAAAATTACAGACTTCAGGCAGCTCTTAATGGAGTTCAGCTCAGGGTTGAGAAAAATAAGGTCAGTCCATCACTTAAGCTTTTCCACAGAGGGTGATGCCTCCTGCATTCCTGCACAGGAAAATAGGCTGATTATTAGTCTTAGTGTTTGCAAAAACAAATCCATAAAAGATCAGTTCATCTTTGCTGGAATTTATGTCCAGAAAAACATTAGTTTTCATTGTGATACACTACGGCAGACTCAGCAAAGCATGGGGAAACTCTTTGACGCCAATGAAAACAACATTGGATTCAGTGGATTTTTGAATAAATTACTACTTTATGAATTTTGCATCAAGTTTTATCATTTAAAACCCAGCATCTAAGCTGTATAACACAACCATTGCTGGTATGTGGCAAAAAATACCCCACAGATGTTATTAGTTAAGTTCTGATAATCATCAGTTTGTGGACTTTTTAACTGTCCTTTTGGCAGAACCGTCTCTGGTTGCTCAAGGATCAGACTGTAACAAATGAAAGAAGATACAGCCTTAAAAGTCTGTTCAAGAAAACACTGTCTTTCCTTTCTCCTTTTTTTTGTAGCTTATGAACTATCAAAAGCATGCAGGCAACATCTTGAGTGTAAATCTTTCAATTGCAAGTGGCTGCCACCGCATCACGGAGCTGGCTGGTCCCTCAGGTTGCTCAGCAAACAGTCACCATCATAAATCCTTAAGCATCTGAGGTCAATCTTTCTTTCACATCTATGAAATGCCAAGGCTGCCTCAAGGCCGTAGTTTCCAAATGTTGGTCTCATATCAAATGTCCGGTGTGTGTGTGTGGGTGTGCATGTGTGAGCAATCTGCAGGAAGACATTTTGGTACAAGGATATTTTTTTTGGACTTACACCTGCAACAATATAAGAATGTAGAGCTAATGGATTCCGTCTTTCTTAAAGTAATTTTTATAGAGCTCTAAAAAGCTACAAAACAGAAGTGTGGGTTTGTGTGCCTCCAATTAACTCAAAGAGGTCCATTTGACGTATCAAAAGTCTAAAAAGTCATTAAATGAATAAAACAGTTTGTGTATGTTGGCAGAGATTTACTGCTGATAGAGGACACACAAAGACTAAAACATCAAAAGAAATGCATGTCCTTACCTGAAACCACTGATAGTCCGACTGCTGACTTTACTAGAGCTATTTGTCATCGCTGTGATATGAACTGAGTGGTAAATTATCTGTTTTAAGTCCTCGGTTTGTTAAAGCCAAGATTTGTTGGTTTTTCACTTTTATGCTGAAATAACTGTTTCAGTTATTCATTGTTTATGCTGAAACAGTCTCCAAACAAAAGAGAAGTCTCCAAACAGAGACTTCTTTTGGTGCAATGATGAGAAATTCAAACCTCTTCACCTATTTACTATCATAAAGCCCATCTGCTTCTCCTGTTCAACATAAAACAGTAAAGCAAATATTAAATCAACTAATGCCCTGCATCTCAGTCTAAATTGCAAAAATATTGTTTATTGAACTGTGCTTCTCGAGGTTTTAACTCAGCACAAATAAAGGAAACATCCTGGAAATGTTTGAGGGAACTCAACATCAAAGATAACAGATTTGGGTAAGAGAGACATCAGACAAAGTTATAAATATAAAAGTTCAAAACTTCTACAAATCTCCATGCATGGATACCCAGACATAGATGGCATTTGCTCTGAATTCAGTCTTCTCCAAGCCAAACCCTGCATTTATTCAATGTGCTTGCAAGTTTATACATGCATCAGCTTCCATCTTAACAGATTCAGCCTGCCACACCCCCAACAAACAGTCACCAAATTGGCTTTTCAAAAGAGGGAGCAGTAGCATGCCAGAATCTTTGGATTATAATAAGTCTTGTTGCATTAAAGAGACAGCCAGAGGCAAAAACCTGTCACTGCAGTGAATTATGAGGTATTTTAATCACAGTAAGATAGTAAAACATAATCAAGTTTCTTTGCATGATATTGAAAAGTTATAACTGTCACTTCAGTCATCTGAATGAGAGGTTTAGTTGTCAGTTTCAGCATGCAACAAAACCAAATCATTACAGTGTTTTCAATTTTTAATCATGCGTACACTCCAGTAATCTTTACAGTTTTAATACTTTAACTTCTGATTGGTTTGTGGGGTATATGTTTGTAGTCTGAGTTCTTATACATTATCATAAATGCCCTGCAGCCTGATTTAATTGGAAAACGTTGATAAGAAACTTTGTGAAAGATTTGGGAACATTGTTGACAATTTTTTCTGGTTTTATCCTCATATCACTTTAAAGGTAATTCCTGCCCAGAAACAGTCATTATTTATCACAGCATAGATATATCTTAGAACATCTGATTTCTGTCCTGTGAAAGATAACACCGCAATAGCTGATGTCAGCACCGTTCTGTCAAATCACATCACCACTCTACTGTAAAAATAGAATCCATGAATCTTAACACAAAAACCAGCAAGGTTTCCTCTTTGGTCTAAAGCAGGGCTTTTCTCTGTCCTTTGGTTAATTGTCTCGTTTGTTTACCATCCCAGTGTTTAATACCCACTTTCAGCCTTTAAATTTTAGTTCCGTTTGCAAGCAGACCTGCATTTAGTGTGTCTGAAAGGTGTTGGTGATAACCATCATTTTGTGCCACTTGATGCATGTTAAAACAGTCCCTAGTTTAGACATGTAATACCTCTGTCCCTCAGATGTCACAATTGTTTAAATTAGGACTGAAGTTGGGCTTGCTGGGATGTATATTGGCTCCAGATAACTCTTTAAAAAGGCTCTGCATGTCTGGTTTCAGCTCTCAGACACAACTGAAAGGTTGTTGTTGTCAATGAACTTTGGTTAACTTTGTTTTACTAAGTGAGTCTGTGAGAAACAAGAATATTTTAAGAAATGACTCAAAATGTGTCTTACAATAGTATTCATACCTCTTGAACCTTTGCACATTTTGTCATATTACAACATCAAACTTCAGTGTATTTTACTGGGTGGTTCTACATCTTGAGGGCGAGTAGCTATTTGGATGAATATAGACATGCATTATGCTTATTTTTACATAGCCAAACATGTATTATTTTCTTTCCACTTCATGGTTGTGCACAGCTTCATGTCTGAAGTGTGTGCTGGTCTCATAACAAAGTGCAAAAAGGTTGCATTAATGATTTATTGAATGAAGGGTTTTCAAGTTCTCCAGCTCAGGCCTCCTTGATTAATATGTCACACTTCTCTTAGATGACAGACCAAAGGCTTGTCGTAACTCCCACCTTGCCCTTAAACTGATTGATCAGGGTAATATGATGCTATGTGTTTGAAGATAAAACACAAGCATGGGGTGACCACCCCACCAATCTTCCTTTTGTTGGAATTTGCAACTTTTAACCTGAGCTCACAATGTCCCATTAGGTCTTTTCCAGCTCTGCACCTTTGTTTATTTTGAGCAGGACTATCATGCACCATCATGACCAAACAAACTACAGAGCAACATGTTGTTGTAATGAAAAGCCAAGAAAAACATATGGGTTACGGGCTGGGGAGTGTGACCGACAGCCGTAACCCATATGTCATATCAGTAGTAGCCAAGGGTCACTGGAAGAGGCTATGACCTGGGCTTCATTAGGCAAATTGGAATCCAATTAGCCTCCAGCTCCCCAGCGAAGAAACATTAGAGAACAAGGAACACGGTCATTCAAGCTAGTGTCAAAAACAAACAGATAAAGACCCCTGGTGCAATATTTTCTAGTAGTGTGGAGCAAACAGCTCGTGAACATCAGAGCTTTGCTCCAACTGCTGTGTTAAAATGTAAATCAACATTGTCTTTTAGCATAACATAGGGTTAGTGTTTTCTGTCTTTGTACCAAAAGGTAAACAACTGATGCTGCAGAGCATGGACAAGAATCACCCCTTTGATGATTTAGAAGTGTTCCTAGCGACAGTCTGGACTGGAGCTATATGTTTCAGAAGTTGGGTTTGGTTGAAGAAGAGATATTTGCAGAAATCCTCCCTACTTAAGGGGGCAGGGTGGGTATCTTGACTGGGACTGGCCAGTTCATCTGAGTGGGGACTAATGAAAACAAATGATCTGACAGGGTCCAGAGGTTGAGATCAAGGCTGAAGGTTTCCCCTGCCCCTCTCAATTTCCAGCTTTAGGAGATTAATGAGGGCAGAAACAGTCATTGCTCTGTATCATTTACCCCCCGGAGGCCCCTGAAACCTTATGGCTTCAGTGTGCAGCCCACCTGTTGGTCCACGATGACCTCATGACACTGACCTAAAGGGTATTGCCTCTGAACTGGGTTTGTAAGTCCTCTGTCCTGATCACAGTTCAGACAGCAGCACATTGTGTTAAATAGGCATGACCACAACATTTCTTGTTACATCCTGATTCCAGCTCTTCTAATAATACAGATAAGGTAATGGTCATTAGCATTCACTTTGAAAAGGGGTATATAAATAACTTGAAACAGTGATTTACATTATCGAAAGAAGCATTTTATAGCAATATAAGTAACTTATACACACAAACTGATACGTAATGAAATCAGCTGCAGTTTTGTTATGAAATTTTGAAGTAGTTGATTTTTTGATCGACATTTTCACAGAAAAATGTTTGCATTAACAGCACAGACACAAACATACAGATCTGTTTTTTCTTGCTTGCTTTTTTAGTAGTAAGCTAAAATTACCCCCGAAGGTCAGTGTGACTTGTTATATAAATAAAATGATTAATAATAAAGATGTATTAAATAGTCAGGAAGTTCCCACCTACAAATCTATTCTTTGTCACTGACGTTGAAGTTCTTCATTTTAGTGCTGAGTTTTGTGGTTTAAAAAAAAAGACGACTGCCCTCTTCTGGACAGATTGCAGAAAAGCAGCGTCCTAAAATAAAATAAAATAAAATAAAATAAAATAAAATAAAATAAAATAAAATAAAATAAAATAAAATAAAATAAAATAAAATAAAATAAAGAATTTTTAAAAGCTGTAAAATTAACATTGGTTCAACATTTTATTTTTTCTTAACTTTTATTTTCTTAATAAATTTCGTTGACACACAACGTCTCATTGTTAGAACGACATATCAGTCGCTCTAACAATATTTTAAAACATACTATCTTCAGTACAATTCACAACCGATGAGCTTCTCCATTACTTGCATTAGCAAGTAATTGCCACTAGATGGAGCTGCTATCCAGGTTTGGTCAAAATAAAAAGAGGTTTTTGTTTTGTTTTGCTTTTTGGTAATACAACCCTGATTTTATAAAGATGTGAGATAATAAAACTACTTCCCACATTGGTTGAAATGGTAAAACCACAACAAATCTATGAAATTTATCATATGTCTATGCGGTGGTTTAGCATTTGTGAACTTGTATAGATTTCAAAGGCACCTAATATCATCATGCAAATGTTTTAAAAACTTAACTTTTCTACAAACAGAGCGATTAGTAGAGCCGTTGATTTGGAGGTACTTTCTACTACATTTCCCATAAGGCATTGCTGCGCAGCCGCTTCTTGTCACTGCTGTCGCCCTCAGCCTGTGCGTGTGTGCCCACCGTGAATTGCTCCAGCATCCCTGCGCAGGCAGCAGGGAAAATATTGATGTGTCGGGGGGAAATATATAAATATATAATCAAAAAAGATGTAACCGTGGCGTCCGATTTCGCGGTCGGCTGTTTGCAATGACGGACGGAGGATATGGGAGAGAGGATTTTGTGCTGCGCCTCTTTGGAGGACGGACCGACGCGCTGAGAGAAATAATGCGGAATATTTCCTCACATAGGTGTTAACGCAGAAAATACAAGATGAAGAAGCAGTTCAATCGAATGCGACAGCTCGCCAACCAAACGGTGGGAAGGTAAGCAAAGCCTCTCAGTGCGCTATTGTCGCCGGGCCAAGTGAAATTGAAAAGAGACCCTCCTCTTTATGGCCCCGTTAGGATTTTTAATAAAATCCAGGCAAATAGGATGTAATTATTTTATGCGTGCACTTATGCAGCCTGCTTGTGGATAATTAATAACTAATTGTGAGGTGCAAAAGTAAACCCCGTGTTCAAAACAACACCAGTGTTGCTATGCGTAATGTCCAACGGTATATGCTACTGCATAGGCAGCGTGTAGGCGCATTGCCCCAGTAGCTCCAACCTGCCCACGGAAAGACATTAAAAATAGACAATCGCAGGAGCGCAGTCAGCCTCACCGACACATACCCGTTCTTAAAGCAAGGTATCAACTCTGAACCGTTGCGAAAATCATATTGAGAGGATTATGCTGCGCTTAAAGATTCTGCCTGTCACCGAACCTGTCAATAAGTGAACGTGATACCGATGGATGGGATGAGGGCTGCGACGTGATGGATGAGGGGAAAATGGAGAAAAGGCGCAATGTTGTCTTTACGCAGCAAAATCAGCTGTGAGGATGGAAACACCTAAGCATGGATCATCTGCTCTGGTAGCCGTGGGCAACACCTTTCCTAATGCTCCTTTAGAAGATCCACGTTCCATGTTATTAATTTAGCACATTAAGATCTAAAGACTGTCCATGAGAACATGTAGGTGTCTCTGAAACTCCCTCCTGTCTTCATGAATGGATGTGTTGTGACCTTTTGCACAGGTCCACTGAGCTTATCGCCTCCCTCCCCTTTCCCCTGCGCACAGGGAGAGCAGCTTGTCAAGCAGCACTAGGCCAGAAGGTGTTTTCTGCTCAGCACAAGGGGATTAGGACCAGAAGGTTGGGTCATTATTACTACAAGGTTGTTTGAGTGAAAGGCTCTCAGGAGGAGGGGTACACCTTGCAAGGCTGTTTGTGCTATCTTTATTAATCAGCCTTTGGTTTGATATTGCTTGCTGCAGTCTAATGGTTTATGTGCCACTCAGTGTGTGTTTGGTCTTAGATATAGGTGGGCAGGCTGGTTTTAGGATCTTCACATCACCAAAAAGGATATTTTTCTTCAAGAAAAACACAAATTCATTCTCTATATTTGTTTGAAAATAGTAAAGTTATATTCAACTCAAAAGGATTAACACTCCTTGAATATTAATTTTTTTTTTTACATTTTACATTTTATTGGGACTTTTTACTTTATTTTTATGCCAGTTTGGAATGCAATATTGATATTTATCCTTTAAAAAGATTCTCACACTTAAGCTTTGGATCACTGCAGTTCCTCCAGAGTTACCATCAGCCTGTTGGCTTCTTCTCTGATTGATTCCCCTCACCCAGCCTGTCACATTAGGTACACAACCTTGTCCTGGCAGGTCTGTAGCTGTTCCAAAGGCTCAAATGTTCAAACCTTCAGATATTGTCTTCCCATCTAGCCCTGTTTAAAACTTCTCCACAACTTTACACCTACACTGTCCAGTCTGATTCTTAGTTTCTAGGAGACTGTTTTCTCTCTAATGTTCTCTGTAAAGTTTTGGGGCCTTGAAACAGCAGCTGTGTTTTTACCAAGATGAAAATAAATTAATTATCTTAATTACATAAAATATGGACGCAATGGATATGTATTTATTTGCATTGTTCATATTTTAATAAGTCAAATGAAATCTAGAAAATATGTATCCTTTTTCTCCCACTTCACATTTGTTTACATTAGCTTTGGTCTATAATATAAAATCCACAAAAACTATATTTGTGACAGAATGGGGAAAAGTTCAGGGGTATTAAAGCTTTTAATACCCCTGAACTTTTAAACCAGCATAGTGAGATGTATCAATTTTCCCAGAATGTTAACATGTTGGTGTGAAGTAAGCATTTGACATAACTTTTTTTTTCTTTGGCTCAGAGATAAAAGTATCAAGGTTAATCCAAGGTATGACAAGAAACACTAGATCAATTTAAAGTCTGAGACATGTCTATTTGAAAATGAAAGCATGAGCGTACTTGAGAAAGCCCCCCAGGATGTAATAATAAACCTGTAAATGAACATGAAATGGACATTTTAATGTAGCAGTAAAGCACAAGAACCTCCTGTTCTCTTTAACATTGACAAGAACAGTAATTTATGATGAAAGCTTTGATATCTAATGCATTGAAAATTAAGTGCATCTAGAAGACAGTGTATTGAAGTCAATTTATTATTTCTGTGTATGTTTGCAGTACGTAAGTTTAACCATTATGTGTAATTTTTTTCACCATAAAGGCTGAAAGGTATGTTAGTATGTTATCCAAAAGGTTTGTGTGCATGGATGGAGTTTCCTGTTGAAGCAGGTTTAATGTTGCATATGCATGCACGGGTAATGTGCCCCTGCTCCCACGTGTGGTAGGCTGTAAGTGTGGATTCAGTGGGTGGGCAAAAATGAGCATTTGCAGATTAATCAGGCATTTTAATGTAAGCTTTCACACCTCAAATAGCCACATGATGCTAGAGCTCTGCTGTCCTTCTGCTCATTTTCTAGAAGTTTTTTGCTCTCCAGAAATGACTGGATGCTTTATATTTTAGCTTTTCTGTCATGAAGTCCAAGAGCGAAACGAGATGAACATGAATTAGCAAATCATTAGAGCAATTTAATGATTTTTATCTTCCCCTCCTCTGCTGACTCAGACTTCAGCCTTCTCCAAGCTGTGTCACGATTGCTCTGCTGGTTTGAGCTTCTGACCCTCCTGAACTCCAGCAGTCTCTGCAGAGCTGCTAGCATAGATGCACCGTTCTCACTGTCTTTCCATCCAACTCAGGGGGAAATTGTATGCTTTCTAGACAAGAATGTTAATCTCAAAATAGCTTTCAAACATTAATATTCATGGATATGTTAAGTATGTGTTTATATCAACTATTTGCTTCTAATTATTAGATCATAACACGAACAGTCTCCCCTGTCGTGGCACGTCTTTCTGCCTTTACTGTCTTCTGTCTCAGATATCACAGACAGAAAAGGTCTCCATCTAGTGGAGTGGGTTGGTGTTCAGGTGTGCTGTGTCAGCAGGCCTCTGACTCTCTAAACCTGCTGCTGCTGCTGCTTCTGCTGCAGTGGGTAAGATGCGTGTTATCATCAGTTGGACCAATTACCCCTGCAAAACACAACTTTACAGTGAAGGATGATCTGTTAGGCACGCCACACGGTTTAAATGAACATTATATTGTACTGTGAAAGAGACCAGATAGTGTCAAAGTGAAAGAAAATAACTCTTTTCATTTTGGCCTTTTTCAGTTGCTTATAAAACTGTCTATGGAAGACATTGAATTCATTATGTCCTCATGCATACAGTCAGACAGCTTTCACCCTCCATTTGTCTTGACCTATTTTGCTGCTCCCCTCTCACAGTCCTATTTAGGTCCACAACAGCATGATTTTTTTTCAACTTAGTCAAAACTAAATATTGACGCAAAATATATAAAGAGACAGTTTTTTTTCTGACATTAAAATAGACATATATTTTCATGTTTTCAGTCAAGTGGGATTACTGAGAAGAAGTATATTTTTCTGTAAAATTCCCACCGACTGTTCTTTTCAGTTCTCAATTTTAAACATTTGAAGGAAGATAGTTGTTGGATTGTGACCCTGTGTTCATGGAAACAATAAAGATAAATGTCTGCTCTATTTAAAAATACAGGGAATATGACAAGCTATTAGAAAATGTGGTTGTTTCATAAGATCAGACGCCTCTTCAGGCAGCAAACAGGCACTTTTTGGTTACTTGGTCGACTTTGTAGTCCGTCTAAGACTCTGTAGTTTAGACAAGTGTAGCAACAACATTCTTTATTGCATTATTGCTCACTAATAATTATATTTAGTCAACAAATCTACTTTCTAGACTTAGATTGGTATTAGTCCCATGGACAAAGTTAACAACCAGTCTGGTTGCTGTTTGTTTCGGGAGAGAGAGTGGAGTGGATTTGGTGTTATGTTTGGGAATGTGGTAGTGATAGTGAAGCAGCACAGGATTGTGGGATGTTTCAGTGAAGCAGAGAAGCAATGTCAGCTGTGTGGTCAAGTGGTGCAAATGTGTGGTTCATATGGTGTCTGAGAGCTGGGGATCATATTACATATGCTACAGTATCAGGCAGGTTGAAAAGCCTTAAAAGTTACACATGGCGTAGGAGAAGGCTGAAGTCTGTCAATCATAAGTATTCACATATTTACGACATTAAATGATTTTTTTTTTTTTTTTGGTTAACACAATTTTTGTGGTTTGTCACCCTGCTTATCTTTACCCTGCACCTGTATGACGTTCACCATAACACTGTGGTAATGCATTCTTTCTACTTGTGCCTTTAGGGGTAGGACTGAATAGCTCAGCACTCCACAATCCAATTATCAGAAAATGGCAGCTCTTTGTGGGCTGTAGATGTTCTTTCTCTGCCGCGTTGTCTCACTCTAGGTTTCCTTTTCTGGTCTGACACATTATGGGAATGCATTACAGAACAGCTTGTACGCTGGCTCTGAAAGATGGAAGAGTGGCATGCAGAAAATCTGAAATAGAGGCTCACAGGCAGAGAAAGAATAGCTTGAACAAATGGTACCTAAAATATGGCTCAGATTTTTTTTTCATCTGTAAACAACAGCTTGTTGGCATCTTTCTCTACAAATTGAAATAGATTCATACTGGATACCAAGACAAATATGTTAATTTACAGGTGATTTGCAGAAGGTTTCTTGTTGAGTTCTCATGGAGCAATTGTTTTTACTTTGTGTCCAGAATTGACTTCTCTAGATTTTCCAGCTGAAACCATGACTAAATGTTGGGCGTCTTGTTGTTTTATAAGACTGCAACTTTAACAAAAAATAAGAAGAAGATATTCTGTCTTACTGGCAAAGTTGTTGCTGCTAATGCATTGAGTAATTAGGTGATAACATATACAGTAAGATCCATGTTGCTAACTCTCTGTGCCTTTTAGGGACAGCATAATGGTGATGATAAAGAGCCTTTGTGAATGGGCCAGGCATTTTGGCCAACAAAAGCAAGATGATGTAATATCAGACAGAAGCCCAGTTTCTCCATTTGAATGCTGCCATTTCTCTCTAAAAAAAACAAACAAACAAACAAAAAACCTGGTCTCTGAAGCAGCCGCTGTAACAGTGGTCAACCTCTATCCTTTTTGGTGGGTTTTAGAAACCAATGGAAGCAAAACTGCATAGCATTAAAAGAATGTCCCTGTACTGTGAAGAATATGCACTAAATACTTGACCAGGTCTCTTTTGCAGAAATTACTGTGTCAAGAAGGCATGGTGTGATCTGCCACTGAAGATGTATTAAGAAAATCCAGGTTGTTTAACTGCAGCCTTGAGACTATCCACATTGTTCGCACAAGTAATGCTCATTTTCCACTTAAAAATACTCCACAGATTCTCTATGGTGGGGTTTTATTTGGCAAGAGTATCTGAAGGATGCCATGGTCATTAAGGTGTTGGTAGCACACTTTTTCCTTCCACTCAATTTTGTATTTATTATAGATGAATACAAGAGTCTGTGAACAGCCAGCTCTTTACCAATGACCTTTTTTGACTCATTGTCCTTGCTGAAGTTGTCAACGACTATAAAGACTACAGTATTCCCTATGGCTGCATGGGTCATAACATACCATTTCAGTCTTAAAAGTCTTTTTTAAATGGTCTTATGTAATGTTTAAAATTTCTGTAAGCCTTGTTTATAAAAATTAAGAGATTTAAACAACTGAAATACGTCACTTTCTGTATTGAAGCTGTATGATATTGAAGTTTCACGGTTGGAACTGAACTACTGAGATGGCCAAACTTTAGGATGTTGACATGAAGATGCACAAATTGCCAATTTGGGGCATCAGGCTAAATTTTTGACGTTCTCTCAGAGTTACATCCGGAGCCGGTTATTTTTTAAACACCACAATTATTCATAAACTGTCTTATAACATGACAGTCTGTCTTATAACTAAAAATAATATATGTGGACGAAAGTGACATTCTAGTAAGAAAGAAACTCCTAAACAGACGAGTGACTCCCTGTCAAGCATGCCCACTTCCTTCCATTCAGCAGTGCCAGTCTCCTGAAAACAGGAAGCTTTAATCCACCAATAAAATTCCTGTTTTGTTTACCTCTTTACTTCCATGCCGGGTGTTATTGTTTGTCATTTTTTTGATTTTATTTATTCTAAGAAAAAAATAGGATCGAAAAGATTTCCTCTCCTTTGTCAACACAGTGATTGCAACTTTTTTTTGGACTGGTTGCCTAGAAACCCTCATTTGGAGTTATGTGTTTTACCACATTTGCCTGCCAGCTCTCATGTTAAAATTTCAAAGCTGTGAAGACATTTGTAGAAATACAACAAGAAAATCAACAGCAACTTTTCTTTATGGTGTGTATTTTGATTTTATTCCCATTTTTGCTGTGTTTTGCTCGTTTCCTTTGGCCTCTCTAATGCATATTTGACATCATTTGCATGGGAGGTGTGTGATTTTGGAAGACACATAAATACAATGAGGTCTCAGTGCAGAGAACATTTTGAAATTATTTACCATAAGTAAAGATATTAGGGATAAGTCACTGATTGTGTTTCCAGTGAAACGTGACAAAAAGCTGCAGGCTCTCTTGCTCTTTCGCTTTCTCTCCGGACATATGTGCTTTTTCTGTATGCACTGCTTGCCTATATGCGTGTGTGGGTGCGTGTGCGTGTGTGTGTTTGTGTGTTGCCTTCTCCCACATTTATTCTTGCATACTTGACAGAACTGTGACCTAGTTTACTGGGCAACTACAGTAAGTGCGTTTCTCTGTTTTAGTAACCTTATATCACATTGGGCCCCCCTCTGCTTTCCTCATATGAGAGAAACCCAGGCGAGCCTCTAGATGCACAACAGTGCACTGATGAAAACAAATAGCATTGAATGGAGAAATATTTCGAGAGCATTTCGAAGCACAAAACATGCTGTGAGTTTGCCTGTGTAAATGCACGACTGCATGTGGATCTCTTGCCAGCGCTCCAGGCTGTGTGGTGCCCTGCTGAGGCCCAGGGCCACCATTCTGCCGCTCTACCCTCCCCAAGCAGCACGGGGCCGCGCAGCTATAGCTCCCCCATCACACTGAGCAGCTTTTTTAGCTGTAGTAGCAAGCTAATGCACACCCGCTTCACTTTTTGTTCAGAGGACACTTGGATCTCCAACAGCAGACAGTTGGCTTTCTTCTGATGCAATATGTTTGTTAGCACAGAAGTTATTTTGTTCACATTTTGTCCATGTTCCACATGGATTATGCATGCTTTCGTAACCGTGGACTGTGCTGAGGGGCAGGAGATGCAGCTGTCCAACATTAACTTGTCTCAAGATAGAAATATTTATTATATAAGTTATGTTTTATGGGGAATGTGCAACTGAAATGGTCAGCTGTGTATTTGACAGACTCTTTGTCCCAGATGCAGAGTGAGCTGCATTTCTCCCCAAAAAAAACTACTTTAGCCCAAATTTCCTTAAACCATTCAGATATTTCTTCTTAGCAACTCTGTTAATTTTGTCGCCCAAGATTGCAAGAAGTATATGGAAGTAAGTTAGAGCTCAGGAGAATGACTTAAGTCTGAATGTGAATATCTTTCCTCTAAAGTGCACGTCTTTATATTCAAAGTTGTCCGTGCACATCTTTGTGTTCCTGCTCGTTCTGAATCATCAGAAGCTTTAGGTAAAGGAATGCCTGCGCTGTGGCAGATGGTTGGCATAAACCTGGCAGCATCTTCCTCTCTCTCCATGAGTACACCACCCACATGGCTGCCAACTCTCCCACGTGTTTACTTTTCCTCCCAGGGCTCAATCTGCACACTGTTTGCAGAGAGGAAAATCAGTCCTCACCTCAGCCTTCTCCCCCAGGCTTTAGCTTGATATCAGGATCTTTAGTACCAAGCAGGCATGTCCAGTTGTCAAGTGAGGGCTGGTCCTGCTTTTCCTCTGTGTCTTCAAGGGCTGATAAAAAGAACTGTTTTGTCTTCTGAAGAGGAAATGCCATTGCCTGACAACAAACACAAAATGAGACAATTTTCTCTTTGAAGAAAGGCTCCTATCTTTTTTATTTACACTTTGATGTCAGAGATATCTACTCTTTAAATGTCACTTACTTGGTTTTCAGTGTAAAATCTTCTTGTTAGTTTCCTTAGTCCTTCAATTTGCACAGTATTTGGTTTTCCAAGAAAAGATTTTGCAGACCTTAACAAGTTAAGCTCCATTTACACCAGATATAACATAGATTCTAAGACTGAACAAGAAAAAAGACTTTTCAGTGTGTAGGCAAGCAGTTCTCTACCAACCACCAAAGTGTTTCCCTTTTTGACAATTGTATGAGGATAATACTTAAGTGGGAATTACATCCGAACCTTCATGTTCTTCACAGTCATAATAATTTTGCTATAAATAATAATACGTTTTTTGACTTCTTCATGATCAATTTCAGTCTTACAGTGGAGGGGGAAACAATGTGAGAACTGTATTTATTTCATCTTTTCAGCAGCCCAAGAGGATGCAGGTGAGGGGTTTCTATACAGACGCAGAATGCTGTTGTGTGTTTTTATCTTGGCAGATGGAGTCTGAAGAATTGATTTAGAAGGAAATACAAAGTGCTTCTTTACCTTTGAGCTGATCTCACTGAGCCTCTGTTTCCCACACTCATTTTGGTTATTATTATTCTTTTTGGTAATGAATAGCTTTTCTATTATTTCTACCATAAACCACATGAATTACTGCCGATTCATGTGGTTTATGTGGTTCACTGCCGATTCATGTGTAATGTATTTCCTCCTTTCTCACCTCTTTGCTAAATGGGATGTCATTACTTCTCATTGACATCATGACAAACAATTTGTATTTCTACTACCAACTTCTCTTAGTGTCTATAAAATTCAAATAACTTCTCTCAATATTCCAACATCCAGCCAATATACAATTTGGAGGTGTGTGTGCTTCTACTCACCTGAAAACCTTACTTGATAAACAGCACCGCATACTGATTGATATAAACAAGGGGTCTAAGCCTGAGTTTTCTGTTTTTGCCTTTGGAGACTGGGTTTTTAATTTTGGTTTCTTGGTCAGACTTATTCTGTTGCAGTCCGAGGAGTGGAAGAAGAGTCAAATGCACACAGCAGTGCTAAAAGTTGCACAGGAAATAAGCAGCATAGAATCGCACTAGCCCAGTGTGGGCATGATGATACATCACGATGTGTCTGATGCAACCATTAGAGGATAGCGCCAAAACTCTGCTGATTCCTCCAATTTTCTAGCTGATCTTTAACATCACGTTGCTGTCTTCGTCTATGTGAAAGGTGCCTAAGTAGTTCCTAGTAACTTTCACAGGCTGTCTTAGTCTAACAATGTGGCATGGAAGCAGAACTGTCTTCTTTTGTCATGACGGCAGTGATATCCAATCAATCTACAGATTTCCTAGGCATTCATGAAAGCATTTCCTGTATTTTTCACTTGTAGTTCAGAGAGTAGAGTAGTCAGCTGAGAGAAGAAGGACTAGCACTTGGTGTGACCCAGTTCTCATGGCTCCATATTCACATCTTGGTACAGAGAGTATATTAATAACTGTCATCACTGAGGCGCAGTTCTGACTAGTCATCAGGATTGTTTAAATTTACTACAATGAAAATATGTCAGCAATGAACAGCAGCTTTTCAAGTGCCGTGATGTGCATGTAGCAAACTTAATTGCTAAATGAAGAGTATTTCAGCTCCAAGTTGCTGATTTTATGTTGATGAACATTAGACGAACAAACTAATGAGGTCTTGCCCATTCTTTTGCTAAAGATAAATTCTCATTCATTATTTGCTGCTGAGATTTGCTTGGTTCAGGCACAATTGCAGGAAGGGGCTGTGGAGACAGGAAGTTGAAGGGCAGAAAGAGTATTCTTACTGGGTTCTGGGGTACACAGGTGTGGTTCAGTCAGACGCTCTGCAAGCTCTTATAAGCCTGAAGCCGTCTTTTCTCTTCTAACCAGTAATTTCTCAACAGAGTTCTCTCTCATTGGGTAGGGTAGACATCTAATTTGCTATAAAAACGTATTCTGGAACAGACTTCAACTTATTTTCCTCATTTCTCAAAATGAAATAAAAGGTTTCCATTGAAAACACCTTAACTGCTAAAGGATTGAAGTTATCAAACACAAGCTGCCTGAAAAGAGCAGAGAGCATTTATTTCTGACTTCCACTGGTTTGCTTATTCTTAAGCTAATGACCTCGCTCACTTCTCTGACTGAGTGGCTTTATCAGCCTCATCAACATTGCAGCTCTGCCCTCACTTACAGGCTTGAGTCGAGCCCCCGCCTGCTGGAGTCACAGTGGGACGCAATACACCTCAGTAGGAAGTGGCATATTGAATCAGTGGCTTTAATAAGCTGTTGTTAAGCGTTGTTGAGTCGGAGAGGCAGCCACATAAACACACGCTCTTGTACAGGTGTGGGAAAGTGGGTGACCCATTTTGCAGCACTCCCACACGGATGATGTTCAGAAGGTTAATGAGTTAATCCGTGTTGGGACATGTGAAGTCATAATGACAAAGTAGAGCCAGAAATGCTGCTCTAGAAATAAATATAATGGAATATTAAAGTCTTCGTCATGTCTGTGTACATGTAACAGTTCAGCTTTAAGTTAAAATGTGCTAAAATCAGCCTGAATGAACTAATATTCAAACTTTGTTTCAAACTTTTGTCCATACAGGGCAGAAAAAACAGAGGTGCTGAGTGACGATCTTCTACAGGTGAGCTGCAGTAAAGATGTGTTTGTGTTAGAAAAGCGTGGCTAAAAGCATAAACTGCACTGAAATCAGTAACCTCATATTAAGGACTTACTGTTCAAGCTGCTTTCATTTAATGTGAATGAGGCATAGGACAGATGCCAGTATCAAGATAGAACAACCCTGTAAAAATTACAGTTTCCAAATTGGTAAAATATTCCCTCATAGATTTTGAATGTTTTAAGGCCTTTTTAACAAACTTCAGGGAAAGCGTTGGATTAACTGGAGTTTGTGATATTTTTTACAGAGCACCAAATAATACAGCACTTTCCAACATTTTGTGCACTGCCAGTTAGCTGGCTGAAAAAAGGGAGGTACTACACTTTAACCTTAATAACATGAAAGGTTACTGCAGCTGTAAGGAAATATATGTTGAAAATAAAGGAGCTCCACCTTTAGCACTGTTTTAGTTGGAAAGTTATGAGCAGCAAGTCTGCAAAAGCTCCTATATTCAAGCCGATAACTTGACTGAACATCAAAGTAAAGTCATCTAGTTATGTAATAATCACTTGAAAACTACTAACTTTATTTCATTCTATATAATTGCTTGTGTTGTGGAGAAGAGTGGTTTGCTTTTGAGTGTTTGCACCTTTATTATTTGTTGTGAGATTTATCTCAACAGAGTGAGGAAGTGAGAAATATAAGAAAAGCTCAACTCTCACTCCAGGAGAGTGAGAGTTGAGTTTTGCTTTTTATAAAGCAAGTGGGAGTAAAGCAAACCAATGTTAGCTACTTTATTAGTCTATCTGCTGAGAGTGGAGACAGAAATCCACTGATGCTTAAGCCTGTCATAATAAGCAATTAATCAATTAATTGGATAACAATTTCAGCATTAATTACAGCATTATTCATAATGGACGTGCTGCACTACTACATGTAGCAAGAGAAATTTCTGGCACACCTCATTTAAATTTTAAACTGTAGAAGTGGCATGACATAAACATTTAGTGATTGCATCTTAGAAAGTTTTAATACCCTGATGCAGTTTTCATGATGCTGATCTGAAATGTAAACTCATGATGGATTGTTAAGCTTGCAGAGAGGTGACAGATGTGCAGCTGTGAGAACAGCGTTGGTCTTTTGCAGACATTAGCACTCAGCTGCTTAGTGCGTGTGGCCGCCTGTGTGCAGGTGGAGAAGCGTCTGGATCTGGTCAAGCAGGTGACACATAGCACTCACAAGAAACTGACCGCCTGCCTGCAGGGTCAGCAGGGCACTGACACCGAGAAGAGATCTGTTAAGTCACCTTCTGTGAGTGCCTTCCTCTGTGACGGTGATGGAAAGCTGCACGGTGACTGACGATGATGTCTTCGTAACGTTATCTCTCTCTCTGCTGTCAGAAAAAGCTTCCGCTCACAATCTTGGCACAGTGCATGGAGGAGGGAGCAGCGGTGTTGGGGGATGACTCTCTCTTGGGGTAATGCACACAGTCATCTACCAATTTAATTTCTTTCCCTCTTTCTTGATGAACATTTTCTATGTCATTGATCGTATTCTCTTGGTTGCCATGTAACAGAAAGATGCTGAAGTTGTGTGGGGACACAGAAGACAAGCTGGCCCAAGAGCTGCTGCAGTTTGAGCTCGAAATAGAAAGAGATGTGGTGGAGCCTCTTTATGTGCTTGCAGAGGTGAAAGTAATACAAATGTTCAGCCTTATCCACTTTATTTCTCGTCCCTTGCATCACAACTACTGATATTTTCATCTGTAGGTGGATATTCCCAACATCCAGAAACAGAGAAAGCACTTAGCTAAACTTGTTTTGGACATGGACTCAGCGCGAACAAGGTGAAAGGCATTTATGTTTAAATCCCAGGCTGCAATCCGCTCCTGTTAATTTAACACTCACGATAAAAAATGTGCCAGAGAAACGACATATCCAGAGCAGTAGTTCTGTTTTTTTTTTTGTTTTTTTTTTTGCCCCACCGCAGATATCAGCAGTCATCTAAGTCATCCAGCCATCCAAGCACAATGCAGCCCGGCGCCAAGTCCGAGTCCCTCAGAGAGGAGATGGAGGAAACAGCCAATAGGATGGAGATTTGTAGAGTGAGTCACCAGACAGAGCCAATCATTAATCATGTCCTCCTTGGTGTCTTTCCCTCTCTGATTTATAAATGTTGTGAACACATTAGACATAAATGGACCATGCTGCCAGGATCTTTAATTCTCTACTTTAATTTTTAGGATCAGCTGTCGGCAGATATGTACAATTTTGTGGCCAAAGAAATAGACTATGCAAACTACTTCCAGACAGTAAGTAATTCACATTTTTGAGCTCCTGATTTTTTTCCTTTTACTCAAAGTCACACACAGAAGCAAGTATGTCTTTTATTCAGATTATTAGAAAATATTTATCCACCATGATCTATTACACAATTTATCTCATTATAGCCATAATGTATTCTGCTGGGATTTTATAGGGACTAAAAAAATAGTGCATAATTATGAAGTTAAAGAAAAAAGAAATTCCTCATTGATATGTATTAACCCCTGCAAGCTAATAATATATATTTTTGCTGCAATTACAGCAGCAGGTCTTGTGAAATAGATCTCTATTATCTTCACACATATATATGGACAGACATGTTTGCCCATCCATTTTTTGCAAAATAGCTCAAGCAGATTGGATGGAGATCATCTTAGAATAAAAAATATTCAAGTCTTGGCATAGAGTCACGCAAAATCAGCATGCATTTACCTTCATCCATCTCAAATTAATTCTGATCAGATTAAGAAAAGTTTTCCCACAGCAAGATGCTGCCACCACCCTGTCATTATAGGGATGTCCAGTGTGTTCAGTGTGCTGTGAGGTGTTAACTCCTAGATAGTTTTGCATGCAGGCCAAAAAAGTTTAATTTAAATCTGATCTACTTTCTTTTGGTCTATCACGTAAAATCCCAGTAAAATTCTACAAAAATATGAAAAGTTGTTTTACATGAGAAAATATGAAAAAACAGAAAAAGAAAAAGAAAACCGTGAGAATATCTTTTTCGGAACTGTATATGCATTTTTGCGTGTTGTGATTGCCTTTTCTCTTTCGCCCCTCTCTAGCTAATAGAAACACAGGCAGAGTATCACAGGAAGTCATTAGAAATTCTTCACAGTGTCCTGCCCCAGATTAAAGCTCACCAAGGTGAGTCATCCACAGAGCGTGGAGGTGCCTCAGTAGAGCTCCGTTCTGTTTCTGCACCTAAAGCTACATAACAGCAGCATGTAAAAGAGAGCTTAATTTCTCTGAGTTGTCAAATGACTCCATAATTTAGCAATAATTATATACTGTAGTAATTAAAAGCATACTGGCTTAAACACAACGCAAGACTGAATAAATTTGCATACATTGTTCATATTTTTAGAGTTTATCTTCTGGAAAATTTTCTTTGTGAACATGGGATAGTTGCAACTTATGTTGTCTCACATCTGTGTTTTGCTTTGTGTTGCAGAGGCGTGGGTGGAGAAGCCATCATTTGGCAAGTCTCTGGAGGAGCACCTGAATATTAGTGGGAGGGAGATTGCATTTCCCATTGAGGCCTGTGTCACCATGTTGTTAGAATGTGGCATGCAAGAGGAGGTACAGCACAAACACTCCCACTCTCTCATACAAAACGTACACCTTGTGGGTGTGAATTTAGTTGTGCATGTCATGCGAATGTAATTTCCCCGTGCGTCGTCTGCAGGGCCTCTTCAGAGTGGCGCCATCTGCCTCCAAGCTGAAGAAGCTGAAAGCTTCGCTGGACTGTGGAGTTCTTGACGTCCAGGAGTATTCCTCTGATCCGCACGCCATCGCAGGTGACCATCACTCACACACATATTCAAAGTCCTTCGGGAATTTGTTGTGGATGGTTAGGAATAAAATACACATGAAAATAAGTTTTTTATGTGGAAAAAGATTTGTTCTTCAGTTTATTTCCTCATGGATTTTAGACATAAAGTGCTGAGAAAGGTAATTCTTTGCTGCCAAATTTTGTCACATAACAACCACAAATCTAAAGGTACTTTTTTGAAGCTTTCTAAATTTGACAAGAAAGTGCATGTTCAACCCCCTTTACTCTGATTCCCACTAAATAAATAAAGTCAACTGCCTTCAGGAATCTTTCCATGTTCTGTGAAGGCCTCAGAAATTTATTTGGGGAACATTAGCAAGCACAACACAGTAAATACCAACAAACACACGAGGCAGATCAGGGAAGAGTTGTAGAGAACTTAAACACATCAGCCAAAACTTTGACCATCTTACAGAGCACTGCTCAATTCAACTACTAAACATAACAGCATGACTCAACTGCAGACCTACCTACTCATGGTCATTCACAGAGATCAGTAACTTCTTCACTGCTTTGCTCTACTCTGCGCTGAAATAATCATTAAACCTCAATAAAATATACTGACATGGTTGTGGAGTGAGAAAAAAGGGAATATGAAAGCAGTCTTCAAACTTTTTAACAGCATTATAACAGGGTTGAAAGGAGCTATTTAAAGTCTCACCATAATCCTGGCCAGACAACGTTGTCTTTTAAACATATAAACATGAAAGCTGAATCTGGCAGCTGTACTAACTACAAGGCCCTGCTGGAGTAGAGGGAATATGGGGCATGGCCTCACAAGCTCTTGAAAGAGAGAAAAAAAAGAGAAGAAAACATCCCTCCACCCTCTGTGAGAGCTGACCAATTTTTTCCCTCCTTTTTCCCATTTTTTACGTCCGCAGGGGCCCTGAAATCATACCTCCGTGAACTCCCTGAGCCACTAATGACCACTGAACTTTATGATGAATGGATTCAGGCCTCCAAGTGAGTTGATTTTTTTCTCGTTAAAAAACATTTCTTGGATTATGCCGTTGGCTATGATGACTAGAAAGTAGTTCAAAGTCTTTATAAAGAATGAGGACATTTAATAAAATGTGGAACAAAAAAAAATGTTCAGAATTTTATTTTTGTCATTAATATTTCCACAGCATTCAAGATATGGACAAGAGACTGCAAGCCTTAATGGCAGTATGTGAAAAACTCCCCACAGACAACCTAAACAATTTCAGGTGAACTGTTTGTCTTTTTTTTAGCATATTGAATGGTTTTGTAAGCCAATCACAATGTCACTCATAGATTATCCTGTTCATAATATAATTGAGTATGTTTAAATCTACCCTAAAATTCTTTCTGACTTTCTAAATTTATTCCCTCCTTAAAAGTTAAAGCAGGTTTAAAAGCAGGCAGTAATATCAGTCTGTTTAAGTATTGACCACCTGAAGACAAGGACTGTCGTATTTTTTTCCTGCATGTAATAATAAAGATTGTAATGTATCTTATCAATAACATAACTGCAAACTGCTATGACTTTATTTTACAAATGAGGAAAAAAATGGTTACGAATTGGAGAAAGTATGTCACTTTGACTTTGGACTTTTTTGTCCAATCGTGCAGATATCTTATAAAATTTTTAGCCAAGCTGAGTGAATACCAGGACTCGAACAAAATGACTCCTGGTAACATGGCCATTGTCCTCGGACCCAACTTGCTGTGGACTCAAACAGAACCGTATGTATTCCTGCTGCACCATCGATTTACCAAATGTTGGGCCTGATTTGCACGTAAACAAGACGCTATCTTTCTCTTTCTAGGAACATGACGGAGATGATGACCACTGTTTCTCTGCAGATTGTTGGCATCATTGAGCCGATTATTCAGCATGCTGATTGGTTCTTCCCTGGAGGTCAGAATTACATTAATACATACAGGAGGCACCATTAAAATGAGTCTAGGAAACCCAGTTGTAGCTATGCAACTATAGTGGGTTATCAAATCACCTTGGTGAAGATTCTTCTTTATTTTATTGCCCTCTTTGCTTCTGTGTATTAGATGAGAAAACTATCAGTATTTCTAGATCAGAAACAACACATCTGAAGAAACTCTTATTTAGACAATTCACAGTGCAAACCCATTTTTTCTTTATGTTTGCAACATATTACAATCATTTCAGTACTGTATTTATAATACAAAAAGTAATCTATATCTTATGTAGCTTGGATAAATAAAAGCCTATGTATGGGTGTACTGAACTCATCTAGCACATAGATATGAAAGAGAAATGATACATGACGTGAATGAAAAAGTTGTGTAAATGTATTCATCCTTTACTGATAACTCCAAGTACAATCAGGTATAGCCAATTGCTTTCAGAAGTCAACAAATTAGTAAATAGCGCCACTGTGTAATTTAATCTGAGTATAAATACATCTGTTATGTGAAGGCCTAAAAGTTTCTTGCAGAACACTGCTGACCAATGTTCAACATTTTGAAGACCAAGGAACAAATGGAAACCATAACATGGCTACTTATCTAAACTAACAAGCCTTGCAAGGAGAAAATTATGGAGAAACAGCCAAGAGACTGATGTGGTAGAATGTGTTAACCCGACATCTATTAGTCACACAGTCTATAAATGGGGCTTTTTTTGGAAGAGTCGCTTGAAAAAATCCATTGATGACTGAGATACTGACTGAAACAACCTCCAAAAGAACAACACGCCTAAACATACCGGTACAGATGTGTTATAGTGGCCCAGTCAAAGGCCACATCAAAATCCAAAATCTTGTTTTGCAGGAATAAGGTGTGTTCACATGTACAAAGCTGGTAGAGACATAACTAAAAAGACTTGCAGCTGTAACTGCAAGAAGTGGATTTTGAGTATCAACTCAGCCGCGCCTGAATACATCCAGCTTTTTAGATCTCTTTTGGTTAAAACAATTTGAACATCACAGATCCCTTTTCCTTCTGCTTTACAATCATGTACTATTTAGTGTTAGCCTACGACAGAAAATCTCAAGAGAATGTGTTTGGATTGAAATCCTTTTAGATGGCCCTGTGTTACAGTTTGCTGATGTGTGTGCCTCTGCCGCAGAGATCGAGTTCAATCTGACAGGCTGCTATGGGAGCCCGATTCACACCAACCACAACTCCAACTACAGCTCCATGCCCTCACCGGACATGGAGCAGTCGGAACGCAAGCAGCAGCAGCACGACCAGAGCCGACGCCCACTGAGTGTTGCCACTGACAACATGATGCTGGAGTTTTACAAGAAAGACGGGTATGAGGGCAAGTGCTGCTTTTCTCCTGCCTGCCTTGCTCACTCTCTGTTTCTCTCTTTCTCCCTTTTTTTCTTATCCTCATCTCATCCATCTGAGATTAAATAGATGTGCTTAAGTGGAGAAAGACTCAGAAAACATTAAGAAAATCTACATTTTGTGCCTCATGTGTCCGAAACCTTCACATGTGACAGAGATATGAGCATCCTCGTATCTACCCACTTATCATTCTCCTACATAGAAATACGCCCCCATGTTCTCAGGATTCATCAACAATGGGGGTCTGAATTGCCTTATTATTATTGTCTCTATAGCAACAAGCTGCTGATGGAGGGCTGCTAGTTATTTCTTTTTTTTTTTTTCAGGGAAATATTTTTCTTGACTTATCTTCATGTCCTCCCACACTAAGCTCCTCCCTCACAGTCTGGATAGTGCGTCACCTGGTCTGACTCATTCACTCTGCCAGTGCATAGACAAAAATGATGAGAAATAAGAAACCAAGTTAGTAAAGCAGTAATAGATACAGAATACTGGAAGAGAGCTAGGATTAGTTTTAGCTCATTTCAAGTCATGATTATGTATGAAAATGAAATGGATTCATTTTCATACATGTTGTCGTAAACCTCTCACCTCCCGAACATCCCTTCTCCCTGACCACCGCCAAAGTGTCTCATCATCCGTCTTCTGCTCTTGTGTTGTAAACCATATCTGCATCACTTATGACCTCATATCCCTTATGCCTCTTATCTCCCCTACTAACGCAGCATTAGGAAGATACAAAGGTACTGTATCATTCCGTTGTTCCTACTTCTTTCCCTCCCTCCCTGTCCCAGCTAAATTCATTTTAATGTTGCCACCGACGTATGTGACTCTCGTGTTTCTCGCCAGTATGGGCGTCAGAGTGATGGATACCTCCTGGGTGTCTCGCAAGGGTTCTTCCACGCTGACGCGCAAGACTTCTTCCACCCCTCCTGGCATGCAAGGACCCGGCTCCCCCGCTGACACGCTCATCCCCGAGCAACCCGGCGAGCTCGCCACCTCTCCCTCTGCCACGCCGCCGCTTGGAGAAAGGGTTTGGTAAGTTGCCATAGGGACGCTGTCCCCTTGTTGCTCACGCATTCACAGCAGGTCATTCTTACTTTCACCACCATCATCACCACCATCAGCATTCTCAGATGAGAGGATGCGTCACTCATTTTTTCATTGATTTGCAACGTCTCCACGATGTTTCAGTCTAATTCTGTTCTGTTTCTCTCTCTGCATTAAGTGCTCACTTCACTTCTTTGTCATGTATTTGTGACTGTGTAACTTTTTTTTTTGTCCAAATTCTGTGGTGAATTTGGATCTGTGTAAATGGCGCTAAGCTTCAATTTTTTTGGTCCTTGCAAGCATGCTAAAATATCCTGTCTGTCAGTAATGCTTTGGCTTTTTAGCTTGTAGTTCATTAATTTTTTTCTGTTTTGACACACTGATTTCTGGGCTTTCATTATCACCTTCAAGCACACGAATAATCAACCCTGTCATTTTTTCGGCCCATGTGGCAGACGAGATAATTTGGCTTCTGGTTTGGCTTGCTTTATCCTCATTTCCCGCGGCTCTTTCAGCCATTGAAAGGGTTTTGTGTCTGTTTCACACTGCCCTGCGCTGACTGCAGGACCTGGGATGCAAACAAGTCATATATTGCGAATTCCGGTTTCCATTTCCAGCAGTGAGGAGATCCGCTTGATAATATTGTGAGCTGCGGATGAACGCTTTGGCTCACAGAGAAAGATCCTCAGAGCTCTCTGCAGTGTGCAGACACAAGGTGGTCACAGAGGAAGTGTTACACGCTGTATTATTTTCCTTTGCCAATAAAACATTCCTTTTCTGTTTTTTCTTTGCGCTTGTCTTTGTATTTGCACTTTGAACTGGGCTGGCTGTGTCCGAAGGCGGGTGCCATAACCTTTGCCTAAAATGCTTTTTTTTTTACATTTTTTTTTTTTTTACACCGTGTTTGAGCAACAGAGCAGCTAACACCAAATCATGGCAGCAGCTTTATTATTCTTTATTTCTCCACTGCGATTCCCTGTTCAACCACTAGAGCTGTTTTATTTGTGCTGTCTATTCTCTTAATGTCTACAGCTCAGAGAACGTGTCGCTCAATCGGCCAGACACCTCTTTTGCCCACCCAACCCCTGGGGAGGACCGGCCACCCCCTCCTTACCCTTCCTCCTCGTGCCACTCCATCCCCCACCACTTTTATCCCAAACCCCCACCTTGCGCTCGTCCTGTGGCACCAGGTCCCGAGTCCCAGCCCCCTGGCTCACCACCACCCCCAGTGCGCTGGTCTGGCTTCACTCCTCCCGCCCCGCCCCCTTCCTCCTCTTCTTCTTCCTCCTCCTCATCACTCGACATCAATTCAAACCCCAAACCTAGCTGTCTGCACTTCCCCAAGCACAGTCCGCCAGGTGACTTGTCACAAGCCCCTCCGCTCGACACTAACGCTTCTCCACTCTATGTCAAAACTCCCTTGCTACTAACCCGCCATGACCAGGGTCACAGCAACCCCCCTAGCCTCCCTTCGTCCGCTCCCCCACCCCCGCCGTGGGCTGCCTGTCCATGTGCCCGAGAGAGAGGACCCCCCAGGCTGACTAGGTAAATACAACACTCCTGTGGCCACTGTGGGTGCATCACAGAGCGCCAGCTGTTTTTCTCTTGTAGCTCGCTGGCTCAGATTTTGCTTTTTGCTTTTTCACCCCTCCCCTTTCAGTTGACCTCTGGTTCTTTGACGTTCAGTTTGTCTGGAAAAGTGTTTGAAGTGGGGTGTCTCTCTAACCAGAACAGTTCAAATGATATTTGATTGTTTTAAGTTTGAAGTCTACAGTGTTTTGTTTTTTTTAACCACCTCATTCAAAGCATTTTTAAACCCTTTTACTGAGCATTTGATATATATTTCAGCAAAGCTCATAGTTTGAAGCTCAACGTTGACTTTGGCCCTTTTCCTAACTTGTTTTGTTGGTTTTATTTACTTACTCAAGGAAAGGAGAATATGAGTCAACCTGACAAAACTCTGTCATCCCAATCAAACCCCTGCTTGTGACACACAACTTCTCGGTAAAACTTGAATAAAAATCTCACCAATGTCTGAGCTCGGTGGAGATCTGCTGTGGTTAGAAATTTAGCTGAAACACAAACTCAACACACAGAAAAAAGCCTAATTTCATTTATGTCAGGGGGGTTCATGTTTTAGTTCTCTCACTTGGATCAAACGCAGGCTCGTTATCAGGGCTCTGCAGAACAATGAGTAAGTAGCAACTAGCACCAGGGAGAGAACTGAAACATAAAGGATAACAGCCCTTGCGGTCTGACCTTGGACAACCGTGATTTATGACATACAAAAATATAAAAGCATAAAATGGAATTTCTTCATTGTTCTAGCATAATTTCTCCTGGAAAATTGAAAATTTCAATGATTTTATATTTATTTATTTGTTTATTTTTACCGGTGACACTGATCCAATTTGTTTAAGGCGACATTAAAATCAATGCTCTGCAGGCCAACTATCAAAAAACTGAAGCTTTAAAGTTATTTGAAATACATTTGTGAAGTAATTTTTTAAGCATTAAATTACTTAAACTAGTTTTGATATTTATTGTAATATGCCAATCTGAAAACTGATGTTTTAAATGCTACAATACGTCTTGAGAGCAACTGATATTTCAATGGTTTTATTAGGACTTTTTTATGAATATGAGACTCCACATATTTTCATCTTCTGTAAGTGCATGTCTTGTTCCTGCTAAAATTATTCACATGTCGAAGTTTGCTGTAGTGAGAACATAACATATTTATTCTTTATGTTGATATGACTTGTTGACATTTTGCTTCATAACATAATGTTCTTCAATTTAATTGTCTGATTAATAAACATTGAGAAACGTCATTTTTCAGCTTTATAAATGTAGTGGTTTGCTTTAAACATAAAATTTGATGACTATCATTTTAGCTTTTCTCTGCACAGCTCATTGTTTTTGTACGGACATCTGTCTGAAGAGCACAGCACACAGAACAGGTGAAATCATGAGGGTGGCATAAAATAAACCTACTACAGGTATAGACTGCAGTCTATACCTGTATAGACTACATCTGCATCCGCTAGATGCAGATGTTACGGACTTAAAATATTTCACAACTTCCCTGGTCAACTTTATTCCATTTGTTAGTGTGTATCCTAATCTGTGTGTTAAATCCGCAACACTCTGCAGAAAAAACTGAAACATTAATGAGACAAAACATTGAGATGCCATTGATTTCTATCTTGAAATAAAACTACAATCAAGCCAAATAAAAATAAAAAAAAATCTTTGAACTTGACTGCAATTTTAACAAACAATATGAAATGAAATGAAATGAAATGAAATGAAATGAAATGAAATGAAATGAAATTTATTCGAACATGATACAAATATAAAAATAAAATAGTGCACAGTAACAAGAAGTGCATAAGAAAGAAGAGAAAATACAGATTTTTTGTTTCAGTTAACATATCAAATGAAGACTACAAATCTGTATTTAACCTCCAATCACTGAGGGAGTTAACAATAAGACATTTTTTCTAACCACTAATTGTTTTCATAATTTGAGCTTTATGTAGGCCATTCTTGGCCCTCTGAATGTCTCTGTGTTGTAGGTTCAACACAAAGTATATGTTTCCTATTGTCCGCTTTTGTTTTTTGCTTTTATTTTTAAGTTCTTAGTCAATATGACCTCAAATCTCCACTTACTTACAGTTAGCACACTTTTGAAAAAATAAATAAATTAAATCTAAATGTAGCAATTTTTTAAAAGAAAGAGTAGTAACAATACATCTAACCAAGAAAATAAATAAAATCTTTCAATCTCAAAAAGTCAAGAAATTTGTATTTATGTCATTTTTAATAAGTCACACATGAACCTGTTTGGATCTAGAATGATTTACAGGTCTACAAAAATTTGACTACTCTGTTTATTTTAATAAAGTATTGCATGTCAATGTATTTAGTAGGTAAAAGTGAAAAGAAAAATCAGTTTCTCCTGCTTTTTCATGTCATACATAGTGTAAATATTTGGAAAATGTTGCAGCTCTGCACGATTATGACAACTATTTTTGAGGCTTTTTTGAACTTCTAAAATGATTTACTTTAAACATCCCCATAGTCTTATGACTGTCATCAAGTTTTAACTGTTTGTTGTGTTTTTGTTCCTCATATATTGTTATTTTCAGAACCCATTTTTAATTCTGGTATGAGTCTAATTTATCTGTTCCAAGTGATGGTGGTGATGGTGGTTATGGGTGTTTTGGTGTTGAAGTGATATAAAGCAGACAGTCCAGTTTCTTTCTATTCTTTTTTACTGATTTGCTGTTTTCATTCTGGTTCACATAATAATATCTGCCTACTTTTCAGTTCGCTAAAGAGTAAAGAGCTTTCCCCTGTGATTGGGCACAAAGGCATCCAGGTGGCAAGTCCAACAGTGCCCCCCAGCTGCAGCCCTCAGAGCAGCAGCCAGTCCCCCCACTCAACTGAGCACAGCCCTCACGCCCTGCGCAAAGGTTAGTACTTCTCTTGCTGTGAGCTCTCACTGGCTCTCAAAACCTTCAAAATGTTTTGCATTGATATATTCAAAGTAGTAATAAAATGCTCTCTGTGATTTTAGGTTCCAAGAAGTTGGCCCCTGTGCCTCCCAAGGTCCCTTACGCCCAGACTGGAGGGATGTCTGACCAGTCCACAGGTCAGCCATCACCTGTAAGCCTGTCCCCTACACCTCCCAGCACCCCTTCCCCGTACGGACTGACCTGTCCTCCAGGGCAAGTACCGCCGTCCTCCCCTGGGCAGACTCCACTCGGGCCAACCCACTCGCTATCATCTCCGCCCTCCCTCTCTGGGACACTCACCAAGTCGCGGCCTGCCCCTAAACCTAGGCAGAGACCGAGCCTGCCCCCTCCTCAGCCACCCCCAGCGCCCCCGCCCCTGGCTCCAGTCCCTCAGCCTCTGGAGCAGGGCCTCCTGGATGGACTGTCTCCTGGAGAGAGCATGTCTACAGGTAAATACCAGCTCCTGGAAACAACCCCCCCACCGCCACCACAGGTGGGGCTGCAGCGGCCCACTCTCAGACTCGCTGTGGCTCTGTCCAATGGAGACGGTGGACGAGTGTAGGACCCTTTAGGACTGTAGACACAGAAGACCCCTTGTCCCTTTAAATGACTCCTCCTAAACAAAAATTGGAATGAAAAAACAAAGTGGCCTCTTAGACACAGACGCCTGAGAATTATGCAATGTGAACATTAGCATTTTTGCGCTGTAGTAAGCAGATCTCCTAACCTATGTATTCATTGCTTGTGTTATGTGATGATGTTTCTGGGTAACCAGTGGAAACATCAAAACAGCATAGCTCGTCCTGCTTGTATGGAAGTTTGCCATTAGATTCATCATGTGCTCTCTGTTTATCTGTGTTGCCCAGACCCCCCACCCCCATGTGGCAGAGGTAGGTCAGAGGCTTACACAGTTCGCTCAAGACAAGTTTCTCCCTGTGAGCAGACGTGGAAACATAGCCAGAGAATCCCACATTATATTTACAGTATTATGTTCTGATGACGAGGTGTTTTGTTAATATATACCAATCTTTTTTTTTTTGTTATATTTATCATTCTCTTGTCCCCCCCTTGCTACTACTGTGTACTTTGCAGCTGTGTGAGGCCAGGGATTCAGTGTGGGCTAAGTGTGAGGGGGACTTTTAGGGTAAGCCAGACCGCCCCTCGCCCCATGCACTCCATCTCACTGCCTGGCCTCGTAGTGTGGATGCCTCTGGGGTTTCCTGCAGCCTGCCTCAAACACTTACCCCCAGCTCTCAATCAGATCTTCTATTACCCTCTTAACAGCAATATTGTATCTTTGCACTTTGTTGGTCAACCAGTGGTGCATGGCTCAAGGATTTCCCAGAGTGCACCACACTGAGCTCACATTGCAGTAACCATTGCTTACAAAGGTCCATCCTAAAGCAGCCTCCCGCTCCCTTCTTGTGCCTTTTTATTTCCGAGCACCATGGTGGCAGGCATCCCCCTGCCACTTTTTCCGGGGGTCTTCAGGTAACCTCCCACCCCCTCCTGCTCTTCTACTCGGCAGGTTCATTGCTTTTTGTAACCTCTGCTTCCTCTTACCACGCTCCACCTCATTCCTACACAGGAATGGTCATCAGTCTGTTTGGACGTGTGGCTTCCAGTAAACGGTGCAACACACTAGATTAGCGACAGTTTCTGCAAATACTGTGAGCAGAATTAATGAGATTTCCATTGTTACTTTAAGCCACTTGGTGTCTCGGTGCCATCTTTCTCCACAGAGTTCCACACACACATCTTGTTGCCTCCGTGTTTTGGCTGTTGTTCTAGACGTGTGGTGTGTCACTGTGTTGTTGGATTTATTTTTTTTTTTGCTGACAAAAAACATGTTGCTGTTCTTTGAAGTTTCAAAAAGCTGTGACATATTTTACCTTACAGTATTATCACCCATGAACCTTTGTCACATTTTGTCATTTTCTAGCCAAAAACCTTTCAGATTTATTTTATTGAGATTATGTGATTGAAATTACACAAAGCAGTGTAATTTGTGTAATTTAATACACAAATTACACTGCTTTAATAAGTGTAATTTATTAAAGCTCTTGCTTTAATAAATTATTTTGCTTAATAATTCTTTTGCAAATAAAATTCCAATATAACTCAGTCTCAATCTTAGACAACAGTAGTTTTTCAACAGATTCGCAATTGGAAAAGCTATTTTTAAATAACTACCGCATACCATTGTTCTTATGTTGCACATTTGTGCACACTGCACGGTATGTTTTTCTTATGTTAAATTTTTTTAACTTTTGTGTGAACATGGTGGTCCCACCTTACTTAGCTGATGTGATAGCTGAATTTTCCCACTGTGGGACGATAAAGGATATTTTTATTCTGCTGTCGTTACAGTCTGGGCCTAGACTGACTAAAACGTCTCCCCGTTTCAAACTAATTGAAAACCATCACTTACCTGTTGAATGTATTCCCTTTAAAAAACTCTGAGGCCTTGATATAACAATTGTGTTTTTACTGAGTTACATACAATTTATTAATTAGATGTCCTCTTCAGACAGTTTTATTAATGATTTTCAGATAAAGGTGGCAGAATATACACACAAGCCGCACTTTTCTGATTTCATGCCTAAACAACTTTGATAGACATGTATCCTCTCCACTTCAAAATGATGTGCTACTTTGTGGACGTTGCAATACAATAAAGATGGTGGTTACAATGTGACAAAAAGTGAGAAAGTTTGTGGAGTGTGAATACTTTTGGCACTGTGCAACACTAACTGTTTGCTACGGTTAACATCAAACTGGAAACATCCCTGTGTAGAATGTGAAGCACATATAATCTACTGAGTTTTTAAACCACTCATTATGAGTTCAGATAAGAAGCATTAATATTACTTCTGCTTTCTTCCATTTTTTTACTTCATTATCATCATATGCCTTCCCCTTTCCTCTTTTTGTCACTCACAATTACCATTTTCACTATTTCACTCTTCACACTTACCTTTCCCCCCCATCATGCTCACCATTAGATATCTTCAATTATGAAATCCCCTCCATCAATGTCAATCTGGACAGCCTCATCGATGAGTTCAGCGGTGCCCCCTGCAGGAGGTCCCTGGCAGTGACAGACTCTCCAGAGGGGGACGCTGTGCCTGAGGAGGAGCCCCAGAGCACCATTCTATGACCTATAACCCTGACGCATCATTTACCAGCGTCCCACTGGCTGTATATGCTTTGAACTGTCAACACCAAGGCCTGATGGAAACACTGACTGGCCTCACCTAAATGCCCACCTGAAACCAGAACATGACCCTTTCCTCACATCTGCTACAGGCTGCAAAGAAACTCATCTTTCCCAGCTGCTTATTTTACGTTTATGTGACTACAAACAAAATAAACAAACAAAAAAAAACACCAAAATGCCATAGTGGATGAACTGTTGCCTTTAAAGAGAAAAGACTGGGAAATAGATAAGTATTACATCAAAATATATTTTTTTCACTGATTTATTTTTTGCTTATTTGCTTTACTTTGTAATTTTGTTTTACGGTGCAATGCTCTACGTTTCTCGATCTTTTTGTAGTTATTTTGTTTTGCCTTATAAGAACATGCAATCAAATTACAATATGACGTTCACAGGTTGTGCAAATGAGTTGCTTTTGGGAGACTGGCATGGTTTGGAGCAAATCTCATCCTCAGGTTGAAACACAGACAGAGTGGGAGCAGGGCTCACAGGGTATTCTACTTTGCACACATCAGAAACACACTGGGCCCTTTAAGGCAGGCTTTGCATGCAGGATGGAACATTTAAGTCAGTTTTAATAACGTCCCTTCATTTTTACTCCACCTGAAAAAATAGGTGTTTACACATGTACAGGTAAAACTCACCTAAACTCACTCTACATTGTACCAGCACATAATCAGAAGAATGTTATTGTAATTTAAGCTTTTTCTACTTGCACCCGTTGTTCCGGTTGGAAGAAGCACCATGTTTTTTTTGCATGACAAACCGATGTGATTGATCTGCTTCAGATTCAGGGCTTCTGAGTGATTTAGTTTTTTTTTTTCCTAAGTGTTAATCTTAAAATTTTGTTTCCCCCTGAGAGTAAATCCTGACTCTCACGCCTGTTAGGATGCTGCAGCTTGATGATGACGGATGAAGGACTACACTGCCTTTATGTTTGTGTGATTCTCTCTCTTAACTTTGTTTCAAGTGCTTCAGGTTCAGTGACCTTTGACCCCTGAGTGTAAATACAAAGACTGTACATAGGTTTATGTATATAAAATTGAGAGGAAAATTATATGTAAAATGCATATCTGGAACATATAATAATATTAATATATGTGCTGATATTTATCGTGTAGAAAATGACATGATTAAAATTTTGATGTTATATTTTGTCCCTGCACACAATGAACAGGTGTACTGTAGATTCATGTTTGGTTTTTTTCTTCACTTTTACGCCGTTTTACTATGGTGCTGCAGCAGACATGCAGAATGTTCACTCTGCAGCAACTCATCTGAGATCTTCCATCCTGTTCTAGCTCTTAACGATCGACTCCATCTAAAAAAAAATCTATCTTCATTAAAAAACATTACTCTCGAAATACCCTAATTATTTTTTAATTTTAAACCAAGACTATTATAAAGTGCCTTCCAGAAGTATTACTACATCTTGAACTTTTTCACTGCAGCAAACTTCACTATGTTCTGTTGACCAAAACATGGGAATGCATAACAATGAAGGGGAAGATGCAGAGACATAATTTGGGGGATTTATACGCCTGTTTTGTTTTTGTTTTTTTTAGATTAGCTCAATATTAGGCAGATTGGATAGAGAGTCTGTTAACCTCAGTTTCCAAGTCTTACCAGTATTTCTTAAGTCTAGATCTTACTAATACATGAATATGTTTTTATGTAAACCATTCCGCTCTTTGTTTAGGGTTGGTATACCACTGAAAGGGGAACGTTCACTCCAGTCACCAATCTTTTGTAGCCTCTCACAGTTTTTAGCACCATTCATGTGCTCGTTATCTCTGACCAGATTCTCTACCCTGTTGATAGAAAAGCAACCCCCACAGCATGATGCTGTTTAAACCATATTTTATAGTGGGGTCTTAATTTCCTGTCACACGTAGCATTTTACATGGAGGGATTTAATGAACTCTGACCTGAGATTCTTCTTTCATACCTTGCGTTTCCTTGTGTTTTGTGGTACAGTTCAGAAAAAAACAGTTTGACAATCATGCTGCTCTCCTATGCCAGATGTGAGGAATGCATCATTCCTGTGAATAAATACTTTCACTTGAGCTGTGGATCTCTGTTGCTCCTCCAGAGCTCCCATGGGCCTCTAACCTGCTTCTCAATGCTCTCCTTGGCTGCCTTGTCATTTTTAGCGGAGGGCTATATATTGTTAGATTTGCATTTGTGCCATGTAATATTCTAATGTCGTTCGTTTAGAATAGCTGAACAACTTTATCCCTGACATTTCTTTCTGTTCCTTGATCTTCAGGCGGCTGTTTTGTCATTAATGTTCTATAACAAACCTTTGAGGCCTTCACGGAACAGCAGATAGATTTATACTGAGATTACATCACTCACAGGAGGTCTCTTTTTTTGCAAATAAAGTGACTTTGGAAGGCTGTTTGGTGCACTGGCTTTCACTTAGGTTAGAACTAGAGAAATATGAAAAAGGTTCCAAGGGTATTAATGCTACTGCAAGGCACTGGAGAATTTTTAAATTTAGCAGATGGGAGATGCAGCAGAATCACTTTTCTATGTAATACTAACCATCATGGAGCAGTGATGGTGTTAATTAAAGCACATTTACAGCGGTTACTGGTCCACCTTAGTCCAAAAAAAGCGCTCAAAATTGCCTTTTTCCAAATCTACTTTAAAGAAACCATTGCACTCATAGTAAAGCATTTTTAAGGTGAATCCAAAAACTAAGTTTAGTTTACTTACTCCCAATATGGGATCTATGGTATGCCTCAGTGTGTGTGTGTTCTCAATGGACTGACTATCTCTATAAAGATTTTGGTGATGTTGATTATCTTGATAGTTGTGGTAACTTTATGACAATAATTGCAAGTGCCCTCACTCTTTGTTACTTTTGAACAACAGGAATAATCAATGTGTGTTAGAAGTTTTTATTTTGTGTGCCGGATCCATATGTTCATGCACAGAGGCAAAATTATCTCTGAATGTGACTGGTGCAGATTTTTTAGTGGTAGACTGCTCTACAGGTTAAATGAGTGTCAGGATGGGATGAAGCTAGTTCAGGACTGTTGGCATGTGTTGTTAACAGAACATGGCAGTATTACTTCTAATGCTTTTAGGCATCACAACTGGAACTTACAGCCAAGCTGCAAGCATGCACTCAATTCATTATAGGTGTGATAATTAAGCTACAAACAAAACAAAACAACAACAACAAAAAAAACTTCTGTACTTTCCCAAAAAATGTGAGTCCTTATATTTGGTTGCTGCTGTAAATTAACTACAGCTATGTTTTTATGTGCATATTAGTTAGAGCAACTTTTTTCCACGTAATAATGCACAGTTCTGTTGTTTTATTGAGCTTTTAATGGCTGTAGGTCTATTTCCACTTTATCACCAGATATGTCACGCCAAAGCAAAGCCAAGTTTATTTGCATATTGTGTGGATTTAAATCAGGAAGGGACAAAAACAGTCATGCATGCACTTGGAAAATATTTTTAACAGACCACGTCCTTTCGTTAATCACTGTTGTGTCAAGGGATTGTGAGAGAATGTGAAATGCAATGGACGCTCTTTTGTGGGATTTTGAGCAATACAGAGGAGGAGTGTAGGTTGCCTGTGGATGTACAGCCTCCTTCTGCTTTCACAACTAATGTATAAACTAAATCTGCCGCTTGTCGAGCCCACCATGCCCAACCCTTCATTCTCTGCTTAGCATAATGAGTGGAACACAGTGTGTACTGTGAAGCCTACCTGCAATCCTTATCAGAATGTCAGAAATAAATATATATTAAACTCTACATTTTTAATAACCCCACTTGGTCATTGCTGCTTTATTTCCTTCCATCAACAAACATCACCCACTGCAGTTTGTAGGTTTGTTGTGAAGGCATGTCTTTTATATCCTGCTACTAACTTAGGAGCTAGAACATTTTGTTCACTGAGCCTTCTCATTCTGTCTTTGACCTTATTTTGATACCATTTTTATGCTCTCTCTCTCTCTCTTTCTTTCTTCTCTCATGTAGCATGTGATGCATTTTTTGGGTCAGTGTGGAAAGGGAAGCTAAATAGAAAAAAAATCTTAAACGGCAGATTATTACTAACATTACTAACATATGAGGAACAAACCTGTGATAAAGTAACAGAAGTCCGTTGAGGTGTGTAACTAGCGAAACTGGCCGAGCAGGATGGGTGGCGAATTGCAACAAGAAGATACTGGGAGTGTCTGTGATTCAGAGGATGAGTCTAACCTCTCCTAAAGCTCAACCACAAAATGCACAATGCATTGCCAATGTTTGAATTGCAAGTTTGTTAAAAATTGTCTTTTTACAAATGGTTGCAGTAGTGACTGATTGTAATCTAACTTTCAATATTTTGGTCTTGATCTGATGCAGTATATCCTGAAGGGCTCTGGTAATCTAATCAGTCAAGCAGTGTCTCTCCTTACAGTAGACAGGTACAGCTCATCTCCTTCAGGCTACCATTGGTGCATGAATTATTTCTAACAGATCCTTCAAAGGTGTCTCTCTTTACACTGTCTGTATAAGTAACTGGTTAAAGGATTCTTACTAGTTCTTGTTTCTATAATTTATAAAGATAAAAACTTCAGTAACACTCGAAGGTTATTGTTGGATTCATCATTCCCTGCTTTATGATCATAGTATGCTACAACCACAACCTTCAGTTGATATCATTGTGACTTTATAGGTCAACATAAACTAGTGCCTAATTTTGTTTTTTTTTTTAAATGATCACATGTGGACTTAATGTTCCTTTGAGTTCCCAAGCATCAGCTGCTTTGTGCCTGTCATGTGATGTCCCAGGAAAACACTCTGAAATCTGTGTTTGTAAAGTGAGATAATGTGAAAGAGTACTAGGTGTGTGAATACTTAAGCAATGCAATGTTTTTTACCTGGAAAAGTGGGAGGCTGTGGCTTTGCCAGTTTGGCCACAAACTGGAGTACTGCTGCTTGGAAACACAGCAGTCAGCAACACACCACAGCATTACCTGGGCCACTTTAACAACATTCTGAATGCCTAAGGATTGTTTGTGGAGTTGGGGTTAAAAGACTGGAAAACTGAGCAAATTGTTATTCATCATGAGCAACAATTTGATGACTAATTCATCTTGTTGTTGAGGCAAAATTTTAATTTAGACTGTTTCAAAGCAGTATGCATTCCGTGTCAATAAAAGTCTTTGTTTCATTTATCATTTTAATCGAGATAAATTAATGAATTTGTCAATACAGAGCTATAGTCCAATATGACTACAACTAAATACTTGTACACACAGTTAATATCGTGGTACATTGCTGATTAGTGAAACTCACATGCACAACAACGTTGGTTTCCAAGGAAACATTGTCCCTAAAGGTTCTTGAATAGTTTCCACTTGGATCTTTATGCTGTGCATCTTCAGCAGCACTATGCCAATAAAATCCAAGGTAAAGTCGCGGCCACCAGTGCTAGAACAGTAAAGGCTGACAGCAAACAGAGCAAGCATCGCGACGAGGTGCAAACCCTGCGTCTCTCCCTGGGCTGAGGGTGAACCACTGTCATCACAACATTGAGCGCATCCTCCTCTGCCATCGGTCGCCCCTGGGCACTTATGATGAAGATCTGACACGCATTGTGGTTGTGTCCGATTAACCTCTCCGGACGGACTCGTCGAAAGATACTCCAGCAGCAGTAGGCTATCCGGTTAACTCCCCTCAGTAAGCTGCCCCCGGAGCCGCGCCGTGCGCTGCGGAGCTGCGACTCCGTTGTAGGAAGAGGCACCTCCAGGGTCTGTTCTTCATCTGGATACTTGATCGCTGAGAGTGCCACCAGCGATTCCTTTTGCCTCTTGATGAACGTCAGATGTCGGCAGATGGGGCAGACAATTGTGTCCCTGAGGACTCCATTACTGTTAATGCTGACCAGCGTTTTGACCAAGCAGTCGTGACAGAATACATGTCCGCAGCTTAAAGTCCGCTCACTGCCCGACAGGATCTCGTAGCATACTGGACACTCCGGTGTGTCGTCTTGGCTGTCCTCTTTGTAAAGTGCCATGTAGAAGTAGTAAAACTGAAGACGGATTGTCTAACAATAAGAACCCTTAGTGAAGGAACACTGAGGTGCTCCTAGTTCATTGTTCCTCATTGATTGCGCCGTGGCTTTGGGTGGAGGCCGGTCTTGTCACCTGTGACAGCAGAAACCTGTCTAATTGGATCCAGTTCAAGTTCTTAAATGGTACATATTTTATGATCCTCGACGCACGTCTCTCACTATCAGTGGGTTTTTTTGGCTATGTGAACCATGTTTGTGCAATAATTTAATTCATTAGATTTTTCAAGTGTGTAACCAAAAACACTGAAACTTTCATTAGTCAGTGAATCCTAGTTCTGACAGGTGAGACGCAGATCATTCCTTTTATTCATTTTCGTGTGGAGCATTTTGTTTTCTGGCTGTTCTGCACCACCTTGTGGTCACTAAAAATAACTACACCTAACTATGTTCGAGAAAAAAAAAGTACTTTACATAACTGTTTACCTGCAAAATAAAATGGTCTCCACAATGACCAGATCTCACTCCAGCAGAGAAGCTTTGGGATGTGATTGTAGATTCGAATCATGGATGTACAGTGCAGCTGACAAATGTTCAGCAACCACCTATGCTGTCATGAACAATAGGGATCTTTTAAAATCTCTGAGGGATGTTCAGACACCTTGTTTGAGCTATTCCGTTAAGAATTGAGTCAAGAGAAAAATGGGCTGTAAATTGTAATTAGCAAAGAGTCTTAATTCTATTCAATTCAATAAAAAAAGCTTTATTTATCTTCAGGGGGCACATATACATAACAATACAAGAAAAAATAAGTAAATAGAAGGAAAGAGCAATACATTGCATGTGTAAGTCTTATGTAATCAAATAAATGGTGAGTGTATTGTGACCAGATGTTTACATACACTGCAAAAAGAACCTATTAATTTCACCATTTAATAAGCTTTTTGTGATTTAGGTCAGTCTGCATAATCAGTTTCTTTTCTGTGAATATGACCAGATGGCTAAAGAATGAGAAAACACCTTTTATGAGTGGAAAACAATTATGCTAACTTCAACTGGTTCAAGAAATCAGTTGACACTTTGGAACATACCGTGTGGAACTTTGAATATAAATTTGTTTCATTTAATGCACAATCTGCATCTTGAAAGTTCTCATGTGCAAACATTTGTTTACTCTTACAAAAAGACAGAAATTCCCCAAATTTGCCCACACCTCTGCCTGACGATGTCCCAGCTGTCTTCCACAGTACATAAAACATCCATGTTAGGGTTAGTCCCTCAGGGTAGGAATGTAACATGTAAACTACACTAAACCGGTTTAAATGTGAATGCACTGTTATTCTGTGCACTTTCCACGCCATGTTTTAGCTGATGGATGGATGGATGGATGGATGGATGGATGGATGGATGGATGGATGGATGGATGGATGGATGGATGGATGGATGGATGGATGGATGGATGGATGGTTGGTTGGTTATGATTGAGACGTAAAGAAGTATTTTGTTTTCCATATATCACTAGGGTCAGGTTAGTCCTGTTGTGGACGCCACCTTGTGGTTATTGACATAACTCCAACACTCCGTTGGAAAAGAAGAGAAGAGAAAAGAAAAGAAAAGAAAAAAAAAGTGTCTCTTTTAGTTTCAGACGTTACGTAACGTGAAACTACGTCACGGCGTACGTCTTGCATGAGGATTTACGTTAGTTCCGGGAGACGCGTTGGCAATTTCCTAAACACTTTCCAGTTCCCTCAGTCAGTGTCAGAGGCCCATACCGGGAGAAGGAGTGTGTCTCGTTGTGTGTTTTACCGGCTGAACGGAGTGTTGTTGAGACAGAGGACCAGACAACGGGTTGATATGAGCAGGTAAGGATTTAAGTATGATTTATTATTGTCAATTATTGGCCTGTTCGCTCAACGTTTTCCGGTGCTGTTGTTTTGTGAACGTTACGAAGATAAAAGCTCACATTTCGTCTGTGCTACTTAGCTTTTACATTTAATTTAGTTTCAGTCCGCAGCATATGGAACCTTCTGGTGTCTTCAAACACAGGACTGCTTCAGTCTAAACGTAGGGTATCAGATAGCGATATGTTTAAATTAGCGACCTCTTCTCTGCTGGACTAAATAACTTTTCTTAAATAATATACAGTCTGTAAGATTTGTTTTAGATGAATACTAGTCGTTGGTTTTACATTTCAGAAACTGTTCATGTTTGGAGGTTTTTTTTCTAATGCCCAGTTTACAAAAGATGCTAATAAGGCAGCAATCTAGCAGATGATATTAACCCTTAACCTGTATAATATCACCACCACACCTTTAAACCTTCAAGGAGTGATGGTATCCATGCGAATTGAACCAATAAGACTGAATAAACATTAATGAAAAAGAGTTGATTTAATACTGATCTAATCAGCTTCTGAGTCATCATTCTTAAAGCATAAGCACACAGGATGGTGGTGGACTTTCTCCCCACTTCTCTTTTAGTCCTTGTTTTGTCATGGCAACAAAGGACAGTGAAATTATCATCCCTCCTAATGCAGGTTCCCTCCTGTCCTTATTCTTAACCTGTTACATGATCGGGCTTGACCTCTTCTGCTGGTGTGTTATGTTACCTGTACACTCTGTGTTGACAACAAGACATTGCAGATCTGAAAAGGCTGCATCTATAGTTCTGAATGTGCCATTGAATATCCAGTTTTCTACGAGGCTTTTTGGCCTGTTACCATGGCAGCTCTTGATTGTCACATGTATTTGGGAGACACAGAATCCCCTAGACATTTTTGGTACTTTCCTTGACAGCCGATAAGTCTCCCCCTATCACATGATGCACCCAACTTGTTTTGTCAGTGGTATTTTTGGGAAAACCATCCAGCTTTCCACTGTTTTGATTTGTGAAACTGCATACTAACACATGTTGTCAGTCAGTCAGTTGCTGATGAGGCCACCTCACAGGAATGTTTCAACGGAAGAGCAGTCGCCCACCCGATAGAGTGGAGAAAATCACACATCCTTTTTAGTTTAATCTAAGCCAGAGACTAAATCTGTAGTCCCATAAACCCAACAGCAGTTGCAAATATTCTTACATTTTCCCTGAAAGATTTTATTGTTTTTTTTTTTTTATCTGCCTGGACTAAGGTAGCTGTGTGTTATAGTGCTGCTCTTGCAAACACAACAGTGGATTAAACGCATAAAACATCTGTTTAACATTAATTACTCTTTATTTGGATTTTTTCTGGGAACTGGTTGTCTAAAGTTGAAGAGCAAACTTTATAGAGGTTTAAATAAAAGTCCTCTCTTATTTAGCAAATGGGACATTATTTAGCACATTTATACTCTTAACAACACATTTTTTTCAAAAAAAACAATGAAGCATTCCTTCATGAAGAACTTGCTGGCATGATTCAAATTCACAAATACTGAACATACTGGTCATATTGTCAGATGGTCAGACTTACCTGGAATTATTTCTCATTTTAAAAATGTGTTGTTTTCATTCAGGTGGCAAATTTAAAAACTGGATTTCATTGGTTGCTCTGATTTGAGATAAGAAGGGAATGCATCCCTTATAGTTCTGAATGTGCCATTGAATATGGCATTGGTTGCTCTGATTTGAGATAAGAAGGGAATGCATCCTGCTTGTTTCAACATGCCAAAGAACACAAAAGATTAAATATTTAGTGCCAGACGAGGGTAACCTGCTTGTGTTAAAGTGTGTTTTTTCTTATTTTATTTTACCAGTCAGTATTAAGAATATGTCTCTTTTTTTCTTAGGTTGCCCTGACATGGACACAGAGATGATTCCTAAATTTTCATCAAAGGATGAGGAGGTTGATTATTGGAAAACTCAAGCCCTGAAATATAAGAAAAGGTAGGTTTTGCCCTTGTGACTTCATACTTTGTGTCATATTCTTTATATGTGTCGGTTGTAAACTGTAAGCTGATATATTTAGCGTTTGGGTTTTATGTGTGACCTTGAGCTGCATGTTTTGTTTTGTTCTCAGCGTTTTGTGTGTGTAATTATAGAATAATGTTTTTGCTCAATAAGCTCATCTTGCAGCAACATAACTGTGCTTATTTTGTAGCTGGCAGCAGTTCCCCTGTATTAGCACAAAAATAAAAGCCAACCTCAGTTGAGAAATGTTTATGGTTTTCAGCGCAGGGCGACTGGGTTGAGCCCAAAAAAGGCAAATGACTTTCTGGGGCCTTATGACATAACAAACCACAAACCTGCTGACCAATTTAAGAGGAAATGACAAAGCCTTAGCAAAAGCCACAAGCCTTTCTGGGGTCTGCAGTTGTGCTGCGTAAATCTTTTTATACTCTGCTTGGTCGTTACGTGAAGCTGAGAGCCACTCAGGCAAAGTGAAGGGTTGCATATAAAGGGTTAAAGACATGGTGATTTTCCGAGAAATTCCTGCAGTGGGTAAATGCAGGAAAAACATCAAGCCACGGAAAAACTAACTTCAAGTAGGTGGCTTGTTGCACGTGTTTCAAGCATGTGTTTTCTCAGGCGGACTTTAACACGAACTTATCAACAACTGCAGCTTGCATTGTTAATAAATAACCTTTTTGAAATGTTTAACTTCCTACATTTTGCTTTGCTACATTTGACGCTGTTATGAAATAGTAACTTCTTGTAGATTTACAAATTGAGAGTGTAGTTTTAAATCGACTGCCTGCCACTGGGACGTTAGAGAACCCATGTGCTGATGTCACAAAGCTTTCTGACATTGGCATGCGTGGAATGACCACTCAAAGAAAGTGATTCATGGATTCCAGCTCTCTCTGAGAGTATTATCTCAGTGCAAGGCAGCTGAACTCAGAGTGGCGTCGGGTACAGTGTCATGTGATAAGGAAAGAGGTTATGCAAGAATGAGTTTTTCCGTTCCAGTTTTGGTTGTTAATATAAATGTACCTTTTTCTTATATTATACAAGTAGCATGCTTATGTTAATTCAGCAATGCTGAGATGGGATTGGTGTGGTATACTTAAATCACGAGTGAAAGTTAAGCCTTTTTCAGGTCTATTTCTGTCAAAGCTCCAGGAACATGCCTGAGCTAAACTCTTCCTGCAGAACAATAGCCTGGCCGTTTTCTAGAACTAATGCCGCTGAGCTGTTCTGCCAAGCTGAATGGTCCCAGTGTTGATCCGTAATGCAGATGTGAAACAATGACAGTTGGTTTTTTTTTTTTGCCTCCCTCTTCTCTGTGTTTGTATCATTCAGTTGCCAAGATGCTCAAGAGGAGCTGCAGGAGTTCCAGGAGGGGAGCCGGGAACTGGAGGCCGAACTGGAGGCTCAGCTCAGTCAGGCTGAACACCGCCTTCGAGATCTACAAGCTGAAAACGAGAGACTGAAGAACGAGGCGTCCAACCTAAAGGTGAACCACTAGATTAGAAAATGATGACAATCTTTTAGAAATCTCACAGCTGAAGTAAAAATCTGACCATTACTACAAGGAAAAAACACAAAGAAACCCTTTCAAATCAAAGTTCTGTAACACAGACAACCACAAGTCCTTCATTATGGAAAGATTTGTCCTTTCACATCATACAAGTTGCTGTATTTGCTCAAAATATTTATCTGGTCAGATGGACACAGAAGATCATCTGACGCCTCTGACCCCACAAAAAAAAGAATGTTTGTTCACACTAACGTCTATGTAACGGTCATGCGTTATTACAATAAATTAATAAATGACTTGGCAGTCAAACAATCTGACACTGGAATGCAAATCAGGGTTTTTCACCCTCAATAAACCAAGTTGAAAACAGCCGTTATTCATTTTAAATGGATCTTATGGGAAAAGAAATGGCAAACATTTGCTACACACCGTCTTATAATTTAGTTAAATACATTTATAGGATCCAGAGAGAAACATCATTCTGCTTTTGAGAAACTCTTGTATTTTAAAACAAACATTTTATAGTCAGGACAAGATTTTTAAATATTCATCCAGAAAAAAATAATAAATAACATAAAAGTTTAAAGAAAAACAATCTGAATTTGCTAAAATAGGACCTGGCAGGTCAGGCCTTCACAAACTCTGTCATAGATGCATCTCCAGTTGGGACACCAAGCAGAGTTACTTGAGTCCTCTGATCTGCTTCCTAGGACAGAGTTTATAAAGCATGTTAAGTAATCCTGTGGCAACGCTTAATTGGATGTCGGGATAAAGCAGAAGGAAATAGGAAGGACGAGTCTCGTTCTAAATCACAGCGGGCCTGAGCGCTGAATTCCGATTGTTGCCGGCTGTAATTATGTGCATACAATAAGAAATACACCATCAACACATTGTGGTTAAACGTGTGAGCCCATGTGTCACACCTAACTCTAAAATGTAACACTGCAAATGAACAGGAGAAGGTATGAATGATGCCTTCCTGTCTTTGTGCGTCAGGGGCCACAGTAAAGGCACACAGCAATGCCTCTAATTACACGTAGCCTAGCGCATGAAGCGGGGCCGGGGGCCTCCCCTGGGAACAAAGGGGCCTTTTGACAGTGAAATAACACCAAAGAACATCTCGACTGTCTTGTGACTCGCCTCATTTCCTCTGCTGTTGTAAAATAGCAAATAGTGTTTTCAAACGTCGTGCTACTCTGCGCTTTTGTGCTCCTGGTTCTCTACATCGGCTCACTCCCGGGGCGTTTTCTTCTCTTTATTCTATCTGTTATCAGGAAAAGCTAGAGCATCAGTATGGTCAGAGTTACAAACAGATTTCCGTGCTGGAGGACGACCTGAGTCAAACCCGCAGCATCAAGGAGCAGCTACACAAATACGTACGAGAACTGGAACAAGCCAATGACGACTTGGAGAGAGCCAAAAGGTCAGAATGAGAATAATGCATTAAGATGCGTTTAGACTGTTAGATTCTCTGCAATGTTCACGAAACAAACCGTGTTTCTGATTTTAGGGCAACAATAGTGTCTCTGGAGGACTTTGAGAGCCGTTTGAACCAGGCCATCGAGAGAAATGCTTTCCTTGAGAGCGAGCTGGACGAGAAGGAGTCGCTCCTCGTGTCAGTGCAGCGGCTGAAAGACGAAGCCAGAGGTAAGGAAGAAACCTTTTTTTAAGATTGGGTTTGTACTATTTGTGGCGTTTTGGATGAGAATTTGATTAGTCACACTTCAATCTCCTGCAGATCTGCGACAGGAGCTGGCAGTACGAGAGCGGAGCACTGACAGGATGTCGGTGCCGAGCTCGCCAACATCAGATATAGACAAGACTGATTCTGCAGTCCAGGCCTCTTTATCCCTCCCTGCTACACCTGTAGGGAAGAGTATAGAGCATGCGTTCATCAGCCAAAAGGGTAAGGGTTGTTCCCACTCTTATTTCTGCATATATTTAAAAATATACATATTTTAATTAATCTTTTTACTGTAGGACTGACCAATGGCTGCAACGGCTCGGCCCTCACACCTTCTGCCAGGATCTCAGCTCTTAATATAGTTGGAGACCTTCTGAGAAAAGTTGGGGTAGGTTTTATTTATTTCATTATAAATGCATGGCTGATTTATTCCTTTTGCATTTCTCTGTGAGAGTTTAGAGACAAGATTCAAAAGTGCAAACTTGAAATTGCTTGGCTTTCTAATTTTGAAAGAAGCCAAAAATAGTAGCATCAGCACATTTCTGTCTGGCCACAGAGCAATGATGCATTATGCGCACACTTAGAAGAAAGTCAACAGAAAGGACAAATGAATTAATATTTTAAAAACCTTGAGCTTTATGCGAGCACAACTTTCATTCTTCCAGTGAGATGCTGGATATATTTACAGATGATTTATCTGTTCAAAATAGTTATATAAATTGAGTTCAATAAACATAACTGATAAATTTACTCTGTGATAAAGATTTGCTTGTTTTATGCAACATGTGTGAGGTTACAAGTTTCATCTTAAACTAGTGGATTTTCTCTCCAAATGAATTTTTTTTTTTTCCCAACCTGCAGCATCACTTATTGATTTATTGATTTAGAAATATTTTGATGAAATTTGTCTTGTCGGATGAACTGGAGTTCTGCTATTTAAAACAGCAATAAATTAAAACATCTTGCTGTATTTCTTTGATTATTTCTGCAACTGTACCGTTGTAAGGATAGGTGCAATAGGGACTCCAGCATGCTGGACAGGGTGGCTGTGTTGCTGTCACAATATTTCTGCACCAAATATTTCTGTATTTGGGGCAGAAATAATGTGGGAAAGGAGGAACAAAACGATGGCTGCAAAAAAATCAAGACATAAAATTCCACATCTCATTGTTTTAATTAGTGGTTAAGTCACAAGCTTTACCTTTAAGGCTAAATTCAGCTTTTTTTTTTCCTGTTTTGTCATTAGGCTTTGGAGACCAAACTTGCAGCTTGTAGGAACATTGCCAAAGATCAGGCAGCACGAAAAAAATACTCCACAGACGTTGGCACAATCCTCAACAGCAACCCTACAAAGTTCCCACACCCTCTGCACACGGCCTACTTTGAAACAAGGTAAGCCTCTCTTTTAGGTTTGGTTCTGCTGTGTCTTAATTCTACCTGCCAACAAAGTTCATGTCCTGTTCTCATCTGCAGCACTGGTAATGGACTGGACCCGAGCTCCATGGCAACCAACAGAGCCATCCCTCCTCCAGGCATGCTGCCTTTAAGTGTGTGAGGACCCAACATGCCATTCAAACCTCTGCTCAAAGCCCATCCAACACAACATGGCTACAAATAGGACTCATGAGCTGCTCTGTGTGTGTTTATGTGTGTGACTGAGTGAAAGAGCACTGACTGGGTGAGAGTATGCATGACTGAATTTGACAGATGCACGACAGAAGTTAAATAAACTTGCCTCCAGGTTGCAGCTCGGAGTGCAGCTGGGTAGGTGCATAGCCACGTTCCTACCTGATCCCTGCATGTGCCTACAGCAGAGCTCTCCACTGCTTGTTTGCTCCCTTCATGTCATTGTTCACGCTGCAGCTCTAACTCAACGGCTCTAACGAACTTCTACTTGACAAAAAGGCCCTCAACCGACCACAGCTTCTTTTTGATTATTTTTCTTCATGTATTTTCTCCTGAATTGCACAGTTGAACTTATTTATATTTAGAATGTTTAATATTTAAAAAAAGAAAGGGAAATGCGTATTCCAGACGGTTTATCTTGTATGCTTTGAAATGCTTATTTCTTTTTTGCTGCTCTTTTTTTTTTTTTTTTTTTTGTATGTCTATTTATGGTTGCAGAAGTGTGGGTCGGCCCCACGCTGCAAAGACAGACCGAAGTGAATGTTGATTGTCCAAAGACATGTAGCGCAGTCGTTGCCATGTTTTCTGTTGGGTGAAGCATCCTTCTGCCCCCCTGAGTTGTTTGTCTACTTGTACTTTTAAGAAAACAGTTTTGTCTTTATTATGTTATGACATGAATTTGGCCCTAAAACTCTCCCCACTTGTAAAGGATTCCTCAAAGCCAAACAAAATATTGAAAAATCTTTGACGTTTTCAGTTTTACTGAAGCATATCTAAATTCAATGGAGGGTTTTGCGCAGTGCAGCACAGATTCTGTTTTTCACTAATATTAATTTGGTATTAACTTTTTTTCTTTTTTTTTTTTTGGTCTTGGCAGCTTTGTTATTGACTCTGTATCTATTTTTCTTCTTGCAGCTCACATTTTTAAACCTTTTGTAGCCTGAAGTATAATTTAAAGGTTAGTTGTTTGTATTTATGAGATGTCAGTTTACAGTAGAGCCTGTTACTGAAGCGACATCAACGAGTTTGTACAGTGGTATTTATAGATGGCGAAAATTTGCTTACCTGTACATAGAGACATTTGGCATTAAAGTCCTATTTATTTCAGATTCTGTATGGCATGTGTTGAGATAACAAGTTTTACTTTTTTACAATGGTTACAGCCATTGTAATATGCTATTAAGTTGTCAATTGTTAAAGTAAATAAAGATTGAGATAATATGTTTATGGTGTTGGTGAAATGAAAGCATGTTGGGTTTTTTTGTTTTGATTTTTAAAAGAAACCTATTATGGTCAAAAACTTATAACACCTTTTGATTATGTAAAAACATGTTTAAAAAGTTGCTTGTTTAAAATAATTTATTGAAAGTTATACAGTTGATGCTCATTTTAAGATGTTTGGTGGGACAGTTAAAAACTGGATCATTCATTTGCTATGGTTTGTAAAGCTTCACATTGTTCCTCAGGTCAAGAATAAATCAACGGGCTGCTTTAATATTCCACCACAATTTAAAATGAGGCATAAATTATTCAGATACATAAATTAGTTTCAGTCTTTACTCATTTTGAAAGATAAAAAAAATAAAAAAATCAGAGACCCAATTTCTTCTCCACTTCCTTCTTTAATATGTATTTCTGGATCTAGAGAAAGAAAAAAAGTTTAGCTTTACAACTCAAGCATAAATTATGTATTATATAACTTAAATTTGTAAATACTGGCATTAAAAAGGCTCTCCTACCTTTCCAGAGGCAGTTAGTGGGTAACTGTCTACAAACACCACATAGTGTGGAATCTTAAACAGAGAAATCTAAAAAGAAAAATATTACATACATGACTCTGTGCTACTTTTTGAATAATTAAAGATCATTTTGGTCTGTTTGCATGTACAGAATATCCATCTATTCCTACCTTTCCTGTGCAGAAGTCTCTTATCTCCTCTACAGTGGCGGTCTGGCCCTCCCTCAGCCTGACGCAGGCACACACCTGCTCACCCAGCCGCTCATCTTTCACTCCAACCACCTGGGAAGTCGAGCAGCACTGTAGTTGTCTTGTAAAAATAAAATATTTGGTACAAACCCCTCACCCTCAGGGTTTTTAAGTCTCACCTGCACCTCCTGAACTTTTGGATGCTTGTGGAGAAATTGCTCCACCTCAGCGGGGTAAATGTTCTCCCCTCCGCGAATGACCATGTCCTTCATACGTCCCTCGATGCAGCAGTAGCCCAGACTGTTCAGGCTGGCTGTGTCACTGGATGGAAGAAGTAAGTCACTCATAACTTTAAATTTATTACAAAAAAAAATCTCTGATTTTAAAAACTCATCTCACCCAGTCCTATACCAGCGATCCTCAGAGATGACCTCTCTGGTTTTCTGAGGATCCCCACAGTACCCGAGCATCACACAGTAACCTCTGGTCATCAGCTCCCCTGAGGCCCCCAAAGGGACAATCTGGCCTGATTTGGGGTCCACTATCTTGGCCTTGAAACACATTTTAGCACCTTGTCAGAGTGTGAAAAAGCTCAGGATTTGAGCTGCTGCACTGTTTCTTTGTACCAAAGAAAGCATACCTCAGTGTGAGGCATGATGCACCCGACAGTGTTCATCTTCAGATCATCGTTGTCTTGTGGGAACCCCAGGAACGTAACAGGGCTGTTTTCAGTAGTTCCATATGCAATCTGTAGAAATATTAACTTAATCTTCTCTCAGGAGCTCTTTGACTGACATGCATTAAAAATGAAATGCTCACCGTTATTTCTTTCATGTTCATGTTTGATATGAGCCGCCTCAGGATCTCAGGGGGGCATGGAGCGCCTCCCATGACCCCTAAAGCAAAGACAATACTTCACTCCAAATTGACTAAAACCAATTAATCTTTACTTTTTAAGTCTCTTACCAGCTTCAACTGATGACAGGTCATACTTGTGTAAATCACGACTGAGCAAGTCAGCGTACATTGTGGGAGTGCCATAGACAAAATTGCACCTAGAGAGGAGGAAGATATGAGCAATCATATCAGCAATCGTTGAGAGTTCTTGTTACTGGACGCACTATGGACTCTGAGGATCATACTTTTCATTCTGGATGGCCTCCAAATTGGCAGAGCTGTTGTAAGCAGAAGAAGGGAACACGAGCGTGATGCCGTGGACTGCCATGCTCATCCCTCCAATCACAGAGCCGAAGCAGTGGTACAGAGGCACAGGCACACACACTCGCACCTGAGGCTGATTGTGAATAATAAACACACTGTTATTCAAATCAAAATGTGTGTTTTTCCATATATATATATATATATATATATATATATATATATATATATATATATATATATACACGCCAGATAAGTGTGTACTCACTCTGCGATCGTAGCCCATACGGAGGCCCAAATAATATGCATTATTTACAATATTGTTGTGTGAAAGAGTGGCTCCCTTTGGTTTCCCAGTGGTACCCTAGTGCCAGTGAAGTAAGAGAAACATGCATCTAGGTCAATATGTCTCGATATGATTTCACTACGCTGCATGTGAAAGGTCTCGTAATGAAGGTTACTGAAGTGAACTGGATGTTGATGGCATCATCAAAGGACAGCTGGCTCTGCAGGTCCGACAGCTGCTTGTAGTGCGAACTCTCCGCTGCCTGCATCACATCGTCCACATGGAGCATCCCTGGCTGCCTGTTGTCTGTCACAATGATCATACGCAGATCTGGCACCCTGGAAGATCCCGAAACAGATTCTCTGAGCTGCTGACAGAATTAACATGATTATACATTTTAAATAACTAGATGTCCAACATGCGACTCTGGGGCCGTTTAAATAATTTAGTGTGGCCTACCACATCAATTCAGAAATGATAAGAATTTGGCTCAGTGGGAAAGTGAATCGGACTCAATGCAATATGCTGGGTTTTCTTTCAATAACTAACTGAACACACTGTAGGAATCCATAGAATCAATAGGACTGCATATATGATTGTACTGAAATTATTATTTTTGTAATGTGCCTTAAGACAACTTTTGTTGTGAATTAGCATTATATAAATAAACTGAATTGATTTGATTTGATTTGAACTGATGAATGATCCATATCTTTATGTTGTTGCTAGAAATGGTTGAAAACAACCTGAAAAAAATTATATTAAGGCAACTTTGCAAGACTCTTTTCTTTATGTTTCAAATTCATAAGGATTTTCCAAGTTCTATTCAAAAATTTTGCAGCTTAATTTAATTAAAATATTGCTTTTTAAGCTAACTGTTAGGCAAAATAAAAAACCCATTGTTTTTAACTTGGAAAAATGCAAACCAATTTGTGACCCAAAATACTTTCAACTTTACAAGTTTGTAAAAAGTTTGGACATTGCAGATCCTGTTCATCCCTAAAGATCAACAGTGGAAGGACAATAACGAACCTGGAGCTTTTGATCGAACTCGGTGGCATCGACTCCATTCCTGGACAAATCTCCCGCAGCATCGTGCAAAAGTTCTGGCTTTTAAAGCTGGCTGGACACAATACTGCTTTACACTGGACCTACATACAGCATATCTAGGTTGTAATATTGTTTAGAAATTATTTGTTTAATAATTCACTCTGCATGTCTTTCTTTTCTTTACCTTTTGCAGTGTAAACGCCAATTCGTCGACTTGATAGGCTGGGTTCAGTGACACCTGTAGACACAGCAACAGGGTTTGTCAGGGTGGAAAATTTAAACAGCAAACAACTGCAATACATTAGAAACGAAGAATGAGGGCACAAGTTTGAATCTGTTGCGTTTTCTTTTTTATTCCGCATTGGTCTGAATTATACAGTCCAATAAAGCCTTTTGTAGATATCAGACAGCTTCTGGCATATTTTAGGCTGGATATTTAACCAAGTAGAGATCATTTAGGTTTTATTCCACTGTCTGTCTTTCTCCTGCAAACATCATTTTAGTCATCTTGTTCTGAGTGTTTTTCATCCGCTCATCATCTTCCTCTCTCTCATACACAGACAGCACTCAAAAGATTGCTGCAACTACATTAGATACCCTCCAGTAAAATTAGATTCTGTTGGTGTTAGGGTTAGGGTGAGGGGAAAAGCCAACCTTCCAAATGGAAGGCTGGAAGAGCACTCTCCACCCTGTCCTTTCAGTTGTGTGTCCAAAATAAAATGAAAATCTTTTCTTTAAAAAAAAACTCTATTTAGCTTTTAGGCACCCCCTTTCTTTCTTTTCTACCTTCTACTAATTGGAATTATTTTTGTCGTCTTTTTCTTGCTTTCTCTTGTGTTTGTTTCTTAGCTTCATTTCGCGACGTTTCAACATTTCTTTGTCTTCTTCAGGCGTTTGTTTCTTTTTCTGTCTCTTTGTTTCTTTGTCTCTTTCTTTGTTTCTTCGTTTTCTTACTTGAATTTCGTTAAGCACCCTCTTATTCTTTTCCTTCTTTCCTTTAAATAAAATAAACATCCAACCAACTAAAAATCACCAAACTTGGGTTAAAAACTCCATAAACTTAGGGTAAAAAGGGTGGGTTAGGGTTAGGGTTAGATTCTGTTGGGGTTAGGGTTATGTGTTAAATAGAATTATTTAATATTAATGTAACTTGGTCCAAATCATTAAAAACAAACAAAAAAATAAATAAACAATGCAACTAGATGTATGTTTATGGTTACCAGACCTTGTGGTTAGGTATAGATTGCTATGTGAGTTTTATTTATATTTAATTTGACCAAATATCAGTGTAGATGTATCTCCATGTTTGAGTTTGCATGTGGAATTTTGTTCCTGCGTTCTTTGGAGAAAATCCACAATAAATTCAAAGTTGTACATAATATTTTTTTAATTACTTGAATGTGTTCAGAGTTGTCACTTCATCCAGATGAACTAAGACTTATAATGACTCAATCAAATTAATTAACCACTGTCAGGACTTCTAAATATCTGAATGAAATTGCATTTGATGGGAAAATGATAACATGGTAAACCTCCAGCAGCACAACTCTCCCCCTAAGTCACTGAAAGGTTCAACGTCCATCTGACTTGTAAATACAGACAGGTTCTACACTGACCAGGATAATTCCAGCCTTTGCTGAGGCAAACTGGAAAAGGATCCATTCGTATATGTTGGGAGCCCAAATCCCTAGTCGATCACCTTTCTTCAAGCCCAGAGCAAGCAAGCCAGCAGCAGCCGTGTCCACCTTGTCAGGAAGAAATAGTAGAAAGTGGGTTGATGCATGCAAGATTCTGAAAACCTAATCAAACTGGATTAAATCTGAAACCCACATCTGTCTGAAACTCAGCAAAGGTTTTTCTGATGCCGTCCTGTAGAAACACCACGGCTTCGCGGTCAGGAGAGCGTCGGACCGTAGCTTCCAGGCTCTGACTTACAGTCAGGGGAAGTAAGGAATAGGAAGACGTGCCGTGGACGTAGCTGGTGGTCAGGGATGGTTTGTGAGGTGGACTGTCTACATGGAGAGACCTGGCAAAGATCAAATTCACAAATGTGTGCCTTGTCATTTCAGGGTTTTGACTTAATGCAGCTTTAAAGATTTTTAAGCAAACGAAACTTGGGGAAATTTGCAGAAAACTAATTTCTCAATTTGCATGACAACAAAAATCTGCTTTTAATTATCTAAGCTGATGGGCATAAATCCTAAGTTTTCTGTTTGGAAATGCAACATTTCTGACACATTCTGGCATGACAGAACTTAAACATCACTCAATGATCTGATATGCTGTTAAACCCAAAACACTATTTACTTTTTTTCTTTAAGCGGAACTTACCGGAGCAGAACCGCCCCTCCTGGTTTCCACTTCCTGTAGTCTTTGAGTCCTTCCAAACATCGGAAACTGTAAGCGCAGCAGACCCTGAGCAGCGGGGAAGCAGACATGGCGCTCAAGCACTGCAGCCAGCTGGATGTGAATGCAGTCAGGGTCCGTCTGAGCAGCAGAGTGTTCTCTGCAACGCTGCTGGTTCTTTCTGGTTTGATTTGATTACAGCATGTGTAATAATTAACTCATATTCAGCGTCGCTAGATAAGTACACACTTGAAAAGACAATAAACTCCATTTTTCAAAATACATTGATTTCACATACCAGCATTTTTCAACCAGATTTTTATTAATCAAAATAATTTTGCAACAACAAATAAATATTATAGTGTGCAGTGCTACCAGCTTAACCCTTTAGGAGAAAATTAAAAAGTTACCAAACTCTGAAAGAAAATAGTCCCATATTGAAATATCCACATCATTTTTGAAGTATGATGGTTCTTAGAACTCTTGGAGTTTGAGAAAAGAATAGGCCTAAAAAATGTGGTGAACTGATATGTTGGTCCAAATATTTTCTTTTAATAAACAGCAAATATTTACTATGAGCTAAGAAGGAGCTAAAACAACAGTTGTAACAATCTCTAGAGCAGGGGTGGGCAACTCCTGGTCCTGGAGGGCCGGTCTCCTGCAACTTTCAGATGCAGCTCTACTTCAACACACCTGAGTCCAATAATGAGATTATTAACAGGACTGACTGCACTTAGGAGGTGATTCAGCTGTTGGATTCAGGTGTGGACCTGAATGGCCGGTGTCCTGCAACTCTTATGTAAGAGTTGCAGGACACCGGCCCTCCAGGACCAGGAGTGCCCACCCCTGCTCTAGAGTCTTTCTAGTTTTATCTGGTTTAGGAATGTGTTTATGTTTGTTTGTAAGTTGGTGCATAGCCCAGTAGATGGTGACTTTTCAGACACGGGGTGTTCAGTGTAAAAGACATTTCTTGTTGGCTGTTTGTTAGAAAAATTGAGCAGTTTGTTTAATTAGGTTCTGAAACATGAATCTGAAACAAGCCATGTTTCACAGCGAGCTGTCAGCTCACTGGCCTTTGCTCAGAGAATCATGTTTAACAACTTCGAGATAAGAAGTGACGGTATTTCTGCAATGTTAATTCCTAAAAATTAACAAGCTGACATTTTAAGTGCATGCTCCTACGTACAATGTGCATCTATCTGCTGGACCAACTGTGTCCATCACATGACCAATGAGTCCAACATGCAAGTTGTTCTACTGAGGGAGGAAGCCACACGTACACAGGGGAGATCATACAAATTGTGCACACGAGGCCCCCGGCTGGAATTTGAACCAAGGACTTTGTTGCTGCAAAGCAATAGTGCTGAAAACTGCTATATCATGCAGCACATGAAGGGCCAAATTGTTAATGTTCTACTTTATATCAATAAAAAGTTTATCAATGTAATAATGTAACGATGTAGACATAAAACAAAAGTTACATTTTTGAAAGAACAAAAATGTATTGCCTTTAAACAGGTAATACATTTTTGTATCTCCTGTATTTGTATTACCTGCTTTTGTATTTCTAATGGTCAAGCCAAAGCCTGATTAAACTACACTGAAATGATGTTACCTTGTAATCTTTTGGTTTAGCTTTAACTTTCAGAGGCTGCAGGGAGAGCTGGAGCTTTTCCTCTGACTGGAGCTTTTCTGAAAGATCTGATGTGAAATTTACAGCTGATGAATTTGACAATTTTATTTTTGCAGCACCTTATGTGGCACTGAAGATTTCAAAAACTGTTTCAATAATTCTTTTTAGTGGCATAGTGCTGGTTCTGAAGTAAAGTATGTGCTATACACCACTTAATGTTTCCTTTTATTTTAGTGCAGTCCCTTTAAGACTCTGTCCAAAAACATGAGCATGATATTTGTGATAGCATGTTAAACAATAATTGAATTGATTTAGCAAGTGTAGCAACAAAGACTTGGAATGTGAGACTGGTTTATATTTACAACTGTAAATGTAAACCAGTCAGTACTTTGATACTTGGCACACATTTCTAGTCAGCGAACCCTCTTTGCACACTTTCTTTTAATCCTTCAAATCAAACCCTTCCTGAATCTGACATGAGATATTTCAGAGGAGACTTTCAGTTTTCTGTACCAGGAGCACAGAAGCAAACGTATCCTCTTTATTTAGTTTCCTGTGTAACTATGGTTACCCTCCCTCGTACTTAAATTGATGTTTTACTCTAACTCAAAGTTTACACAGAAACATTAGACAACACCTAGTCATTCATCAGTCCTTGGGCCGCTTGTCTGCAGAACAAATTATCTACCAACCCGTCATTATGCTGTGTCAGTCTTATTCAGACTTTGTTATGACTACAGCGTAAATCTACATTTCACCAAGAATGGAAATGTGAGCAGTCTCTCTGGGACTGGTGCAAAGGCTTTATATATAACGGCCGTTTCCTGCACACGCACTGGACTGTCATTATGGCTTAGGCCGTGGGTTAATACTGTACATAACTCCATTCATCAGTGGAGAGTTGACCTCAAGCTGTAAGGAAACATATCTGGAACTCACTCAGCATTGTTATTAATTTTCTGTAAGGTCACGGCAAAACTCAGTAAATACCTGAGCCAGTGCTTAATGCATCCTGCAGAGGGCGGCAGAGCTACGGGAAAGAGACAAGCTCGTTGCGGTTTAGCTGCTCTTGTTTTTGTCTCGCTCTGGTCGATTGAAATGAAAAAAAAAAAAAAAAAAAAGGTTTCGCAAACCTCTGGAAAACAGTAAATTGCTGTAATTTCTCTCGGATTTTAAACTTTTTCCCCTCTTTCTAACAGGAAAATCATAAACATATGTTTATGTTTCTCCTAAAAAACATAAACCTAGTTTTTTTTTATGTTTGAAAACATAAAAATAAAAATAATAGAATAAAATACAAGTTTCAACCCAACAAGAACAAAATAAATTAAGAGCCACATTTTCAAGATGAAGGCGTCTTCAAATTGCTTCATACTCCCAACTTAATTTATAAGTTGTGCACCTTATAAATTAGGTACACAACTTACAAAACTGTCATCATAAAAAGAACTTTGGTATGCACTTCATAGATCCTGCATGTGTTGCACACTTTAATGATTAGACAGTGTGTTTTTCGCAGGTTCTTTATTTTCTTTACACTGTTAACACAGACAAGAGCGACAGTGAGCGCCTCCGCTGACCAGCCGTTACTGCACTAAATTTGCCGTTGGCTCGCTGAGTCAATAAATATTTACAATATAGGTCAAAATGCTCATTCAAAACTTACACATAAACATTTAGTTACTTTACTCTAGCACACTTCCCCTCAACAAGACAATTTATGTAAATAGCAGCGCTAATTGATATTTACCTGTTAACACAGACAAGAGCGACAGTGAGCGCCTCCGCTGACCAGCCGTTACTGCACTAAATTGCCGTTGGCTCGCTGAGTCAGGAGTGCTCACCGTGCTCCATGTGCCAACTGGTGGCGAACTGCTGTAACTGCATCCCAGCTCAAGCAGGGGAAGTGCAGCCCAAAGGCACAGTCAAAAGAAGTCTTTAAATAAAGTAAAGTAAAAAAGGGAGGGGGGTGTAATACTTCTAATGTCCATTCTGTCACACTCTCCCCTCCAAAATGTAATGTCGTCCCGACATTCGGGTACCCTAGCGTTACAGCAAATAAATCAGCAAACATGTTTTAATGCTTTACAATTATGCAGAGTACTTCTAGGAAGGAGTCAGAATGAATGTTCAAAGAGATGCTATGCTGTGTCCAGTCCGACAATATGACATATATCTCCTATTAACGTCACATTGCTGCAGTCGACGTCATTGTGCACGATGACAATCCACCACTTGATCCGCCAGTAGCGTAAATATCTGCAATCTCTTCTGAGAGTAAGGTACTTTAACTTAAAAGTAAACTCTACCTTTAAAAACATGCTGAAATTGATACCATGGGTACTCATCTATCATTCTACCTAAGATACATCAAAAAGTAGTTAATCATGCAAATCATTCTAACTTATTCACATTAGAGAAAAGGCTGTCCCAAATTATGGTAATTGAATCGTAACATAGGTTTTCTTGTTCGAAAAAGATACCTTCCCACCCTGTGGGGTGATATGTCAGTCTCTTCGTGGTCACTGGCAGCTGACTGGTGAGACTCATCTCCACTGTTCATGTTCTCTGGATGAAAGTCATCTTCTAGTGTTGCATCCATGTCCTCACCAAGAGTTGGTTGCTGCCCTGGTCCACCACCATCAGCTATGCAGTCCCTTTGCATGTCCTCGTTGATTGGGTGGAACTCTGGTGCCTCCGCTCTCAGCTGACTCTCGATGAGATGATCTGACTCCATTTTGTGATGCTGTAGAGGTGGATGAATGATGGCTTCCCAGTCGTCTTCATCATCAGAGCTGTCTGCATGTCTCTGCGTCTCTTTCTCTTTTCGGGGTCTTTTAGGTTGAGTGGTTACTTTTGGTTCTGTCGTTGAAAGGAAATCGCATGGAAGCAGCAGATTTCTGTGGATGGTCCTGATTCGCCCTTTTCCACTTTCTGGGTGAATTTCATAGACAGGACTGTCCTGATGTTTCCTTTCTTTAACAAGGTACACTTTATCTTCCCAGAATGCTCTCAATTTTCCTGGTCCTCCCTTCTCATTCAGATTCCTAACAAGCACTCGGCAACCTGGATACAACTCCCCTCCATGCAGTTTCCTATCATAGTGAGCCTTCCTCTCATCGCTTGCTTACTGGCTGTCCTGGATGCCAACTGATAGGCTTCACTCATCCTTGTCCTCCATTTTTCTGCATAATCCCGGTGGGAAGAGCTTTGGTTCTTTTCACTGAGACCAAACATAAGATCAATGGGGAGCCGGGCTGACGACCAAATAAGAGGAAAGCGGAGACATAGCCAGTAGCTTCACTGCGTGTGCAATTGTATGCATGAACCACTTTTGGTAGAGAAGATTTCCAATCTTTTTTTTCAATTTCTGGCAGACTCCTCAGCATGGCAAGTAGTGTCCTGTTGAACCTTTCAACCTGACCATTACCCTGCGGATGGTATGGCGTTGTTCTTGACCCCTTGACTCCACTGTACTTTTCGAGTGATGCAAATAGTTTGTTTTCAAACTCTTTACCCTGGTCATGATGCAGCTTTGTGGGAAAACCAAACTTCAAAATAAAATCCCCAAATATTTTCTCTGCAGCTGTTTTGGCAGCTTTGTTTTTTGCAAGGATAAGCCTGGGCAAACCGTGTGAAATGATCCATCACTACAAGGATGTATTCATACCCACCACTGCATTTCTCCAGATGTAAGAAATCAATGGAGACTAACTCAAATGGGTATGTAGTGATGATGTTGGTAAGAGGGGCTCGAGCTGGTTTATTGGCCGCTTTCGTTTCAAACAACTGCATACACGGGTGACATAGTGTTCAACATCACCTTGCATGTTAGGCCAATAGAAACGATCTCTGATGAGATGCAACACCCTCTCAACTCCAAGATGACCCATCTCCTCATGAAGCTCCTTAAAAACAAGTGCATGATATTTCTGTGGTAGAAGGAGTTGTGAGCGACTGGCTGTCTTGGTGGAGTAGTCCATCTTCATCCATATATAATCTGTGTTTTTGTCTCATCAGAGCAACAGCCAACCTGTTGCCCTTGTGCCAGCCATGCTTTGGTTTTTTCTGTGCAGTAATACATCTCAATACTTCACTAATCACTGGATCATCTTGTTGAGCTTGTCTAAGAGCTGCTCTACTGATGTCCTTTACTGATGTGTTAGCTGCATCACATTCCTCTGTGACCAGACTGTTGATGGTTGCTGGGCATAGCCATGGCTCAGAGTCTTGAAACTGAAGAGCAACTGCTTGAATAACACTGTTCATCACCTCTGGGTGTACTACCTGTGTGCAGGTTTGCATGTACTCCTCCATGCTGAGTGACATTCGGGAGAGACCATCTGCATCTCCATTTACTTTACCTGGGCGATACTTTATTGAGAACTGGAAATCAGCCAGTTCAGCAACCCATCGATGAGTGGTTGCATTCAGTTTAGCTGTGGAAAGCACATATGTAAGAGGGTTATTGTCAGTGTAAACTGTAAATGGTGGTGCATAATAGAGATAATCTCTAAACCTCTCACAGATGGCCCACTTCAGAGCCAGGAACTCCAGTTTTCCTGAATGAAGGTGATAGTTTTTTCTGGGGTGTTAGCGTTCTGGATCCATATGCTATGACTGCTAGAGTTCCCTGTTGTCTCTGGTAAAGTACAGCACCAAGCCCTTCTTGTGAAGCATCACAATGTAGAATGAACGGTTGTTCAAAGTCCGGATAACCCAATACTGGTGGCTTCACTAGAAAATCTAATAACTGGCCAAGCACTTCTTGATGTTTTGCTGACCATATAATTGGGTGTGATGATGGTAATTGTCCACTGTTCTGATTTTGTTTCCCTACTTCTCGCTTTTTGTGTTTTCCTTTTCCCTTTTTCTCAGGGCTTAAGGAGAGAAGATCATATAGAGGCTTAGCTATGCCGGAGAAGTTTGGGATGTAACTGCGATAGTAGGAGACAAATCCCAATAATTTTCTCAGTTCTCCCACTGTGGAGGGTTTTCTCTCTCAAAGCCTGTACAGGAGCAATATCTGCAGGATCCACTGTATATCCATCTTTTGTGACCAACTTTCCAAGAAATCTCACTTGGTTCTTAAAGATGTCACATTTCCTTGGTGTCAGCTTGACTCCTGCTTCCTGATAACGCTGCAATACACTTCTAAGATGATTCAAGTGGTCTTCAAATGTTTTAGAGTGCACCAAATTATCATCCAGGTAAGGCAAACACACCTCATCACGTAGTCCAGTCAGGCACTCCTCCATGGACCTCTGAAACTCTGCTGGTGCTGATGATAATCCAAATGGTATTCTCACCCATTCATACAGACCCCACGGTGTGATAAATGCAGTGAGCGGGCGACTTGATTCTTCCAGAAAGCCCTGGTGATAGGCTTTTCCCTGATCAAGGACAGAAAACCAAGAACTTCCAATCAGGCTATTTAGCATGTCCTGTATGCGGGGAATGGGATGACGATCTGGCAGAGACTTCTTATTCAACTCTCTGTAATCACAGCACAGTCTGAGGCTACCATCCCTTTTACGGACACAGACTATTGGGCTAGAATAATTTGACCTAGACTTTGTGATCCATCCTCTATTTAACAAATCTTCAAGATATTCTTTTACCTCATTGTGCAGTGGTTTTGGAACAGATATATATGTTCTTGTCACTGGTGTGGGATCTTGCAGTCGGATTTTGAGCTGCAGTGAGGGGATGGTTCCAACATCATAATCATCATGAGAGAAGGCTTTACACTCATCTCGGAGTAGTTGTTTCACCAACTGCTGTTGTGCTGGGGAAAGGTGGCTGATGGGAACTGGTGGATCCCAAAGATCTTCACTTTCAGCCCTATTTTGGTTCTCCTTTTTTTCTCCTTTGCTCTCTGATCCTGTTGAAGTTCCTTTTCACAATTGAAATTTGGTGTCTCTATTTCATTTATTTTTGTTGATTCTGTTGGTGCCACATACATTGCTTTTACTGCTTGGATTTGACCTACTTTGCTTTTGGAGGGTAAAATAATGTCATGAGCAGTATCATTGTTCACTGGGATTCTGAAGCAGGACCAGGAACTCTGATGTAGGCACACTATTCCTTCTTTAACCCTTAGTCCTTCTGGTAGCTGCGACTGTGACAGAGGTTCAAACAGGACTCCTTGCTGACCTGCAAGTGGACCAGCTCGTGTACTGCACTTCACCATCTTCGTCTGGCCAGCTGGGATGATGAAGTTTTCTCTCGATGCTTTAACAGTACTTATGCCCTGTTCCTCCTTCATATTTCTCATGACTTTTAGAAATACCTCTGCCTTCTTACTTTCAATGGAAAATGCTGTACTAACAGCTTCTGTGATGATGGTGGGAGGATCTAGACCCCCTTTTAATAGGTACTCAATCACATTGTAACCAATGATTGGTTCTTCTCCCACTGCATCCTCTTCAGCAACTAGAACTGGCACCCAGAGCTCTAGTTGTGTTTGACTCACTGATGGTAATTTAAATTTGACCTCAACCCAGCCAATAAAAGGGATTGGTGTCTTATTCACTGCTCTTCCATCCAATATTCCAGGTCCAATAATCTCAGTGAGACTTCTGATAGTAACATGAGGGAGATTCTGCTTTCTCCATTTTTCACTCATGAGGCAGACCTGTGATCCAGTATCCCATAGAGCTCTGGTTTCCACTCCATCCAGCAGACAGATAATGGTACACTTCTTTCCAATCAAGTTAAGCAGTTTGTCTCTTTGTGATGGAGCGAGGAGGTTGATACCAACACTCTCATTCAACTCAGGTGCTGCATGTCTCACTCCTTCCATACACTTAAGTTCCGAATGATGTGTGATGTCAGTGGTCAGCTTGTGTCCATTTCCTGTTTGGTCATTTTCCTTTTATCATATTCTGTTGCTGGTACAGATGTCACACTGCTCACAGACATATCTGTTTCTCCGGCCTGTCTGATGTGTTTTTAACAAATCTACACCCACGTGATAGATGCCCACCTTGTCCACATTTGAAGCAATGGTCACAAAACTCTCCTCTATTGTTTTCCTGGCAATGTTTACATCCACGCCTCCGACTTGGTTTTGATTTGGAAATAGATAAATGAGAGTCATTAACCAGTCTCCTGATGTCTTGCATCTCACTTTGAAGTTGTCGGATGGCATCTAGGAGCTCAGTTTCTGTGTGAGAAGCAGATGATTGTACTTTTCCAGTTCTATTTTTTTTTCCGATGGAAGATGGCTGTTCTTGCTCCCAAACTGCTCCAACTGTTGTTTTGGGAACTGCCTGTGCTTCTGCTCTAACCTCCCTCACTTTCAGATCTTTATTATTCCTTCTGAACTTCTGTTGCCTTCCCATTCAATACTAGCTGCCTCATTAGTCTTTGCTATCAGTACATCATCTGCAACTGTCAGATCATCCAGGAAGTTCTTGAGCTGGTGTTTAACATTATCATTAATAAGTCCTGTTCCTACTGCTCTCAGAAACTTCTTTTGAATCAGTTCTGGGCCGTAATCTTCCTCAGAGCCAGGTTCTCTAGATGTCATGAGCAATCTTTCTTTAACTCTATTGCTCTAAACAAGAAATTTTGTGGTGACTCATTACTGTCCTGTGTGATGTTAATTAACCGATGGTACAGGTCAGTGGAGCTGTCTTCTTTGTAATGACCCTTTAGTATTGTTCGCAGCTGTGCAATAGTGAGGTCTGTTTTGATCTCTAGCATGTCGCGGAGGGGTAGACCTGGGCTAATAGCCCTGACCACAGCCTCTATGATCTCCACTTCACTGTGATTTCTTTTTAGGCCCATTTCAATCTGATGGATCAGGTTTGAATAGGACAGTTTGTCTCTCTGACCTCTTTCTCCAATTTGGCCATTAATTTTAAATTCTCTTCTTATTGTAACTTCTGGTGGATGTGCTACAATGGGGTTGGTAGGTTGTTTTTCACTTTGTTTTCCAATTTTGCCATTTCTCCTGTAATTTCTTTGTTGCAGCCTGAAACTTAACTGTAATGCTGCATATTGTTCTTGCAAACTTATAAGAGCAGCATTATCCTGATTCACAGCATCATCGACCATCTGTGACATCTCATTTTCGCTCACTTCTTTAGCTTTTGATATTAATCTGCTGAGGAATTCACAAGCCACATCCTCTTCCTCACAATCTATAGCTGTATCTACAGCTGTATTTATTAGACTGATCAGCTTGTGCTTCCTGGTTTGGTTTTCTGCTGAGACTTTTCCATATAAACACACCTCTTGTAGCTGGTCCACTTTCAACTGCACTAGGGCCTTACTTAGCTGGTCCTGCAGTTGCTCCAACTCCATCGCTGGTGTGCCACGATCTCTTTCTCTTTACTGAAGCACCGCTGATCCCCTCACGGGCCACCAATTTTGTTGCACACTTTAATGATTAGACAGTGTTTTTTGAGGTTCTTTATTTTCTTTACACTGTTAACACAGACAAGAGCGACAGTGAACGCCTCCGCTGACCAGCCGTTACTGCACTAAATTTGCCGTTGGCTCGCTGAGTCAATAAATATTTACAATATAGGTCAAAATGCTCATTCAAAACTTACACATAAACATTTAGTTACTTTACTCTAGCACACTTCCCCTCAACAAGACAATTTATGTAAATAGCAGCGCTAATTGATATTTACCTGTTAACACAGACAAGAGCGACAGTGAGCGCCTCCGCTGACCAGCCGTTACTGCACTAAATTGCCGTTGGCTCGCTGAGTCAGGAGTGCTCACCGTGCTCCATGTGCCAACTGGTGGCGAACTGCTGTAACTGCATCCCAGCTCAAGCAGGGGAAGTGCAGCCCAAAGGCACAGTCAAAAGAAGTCTTTAAATAAAGTAAAGTAAAAAAGGGAGGGGGGTGTAATACTTCTAATGTCCATTCTGTCACACATGCCTCATGTGTTATTTATTTGTAGGATGAAGTAAGTAGAACATTATTTACTTAAAATTGAGGACATACAAAGTTTTACTGCACATATAAAGGATTTATGTCTCAACGAAAAGCAGTTCCTCTGAGTTTCCTCTGATTTTTATGCTCCAATAAAATTGGAAAAAACTACAACAGGCTTTTAGTTACATTGGGATATAAATCAAATAAATGCTTGTTTGTTTAGAAATACAAAGGTTTATGCCACTGATTTGTATTTACCCTCCAGACTGAATCTTTTTTCAGCCATTAAAAATCTATAATCTATGTCATCTTTTGTGTTTTGGTTACTCATTTAGATGGATGCTCATACTCTCTGCTATCACCACCTGCTTACTGAGGTAATGCTGCACAGTCAGTAAACAGATGCTTTTCTCTTGGCTTCTTTAGACAGATGTTTTACCAGATGACATTGATTGATCAACTTAATTTGACTGCAGGCACTCTTCTTTTTCTTGAACTGAATATAATTTGATTTGAATCTGTGATTAAAATGAATTGAAGTGGGTTTGAATTTAATTTGACCCAACGGGATTCTCAATAGTTATACATGAATTTAAAAAAAATTGTCTTATAACAGGCATGAAAGCCTGTAGAGACGCCGAGCTGGACTGTTTCTCACACCAGTAAACAAATCCTCCTGGTAGTTTGCTTAATGCTAACACAAAGCAGAAACTGTTGTAACAAGCTTTTTAAAATCATATAATATTATTTTATTCATAAAATTAAACTGCAGTCTCAGCAGGACCTTTAAAGGTCTAAATATGAATAAAGGATCTATTAAAAGGTTGCTTTCAGCAGGTTTTCTATTTATTCCCATGCAATATCTAAATACAAATTCCACAACAGAAAGAGCACAAAGAATTTAAACACATGCAGATATAATAATGTGGGAAAAAAAATATGCCTAATCTCATTAGCCACACATCTGAAGCCTTTAGTTAATGAAATACAACTACTTTGGTACGATTGCACAGAAATATGAAATATATTGTGGATATATTTACATACACACTCAGCTAACAAACACATAAACCATAAGTGAAACAAATCCCCCTCTTATAATTTCATGAGAACAATTCACATTTGAATCAGTGCTTTTCTGCTGGTGCCAGACAAAATGTTAATGGCTCAGTCTCCATGATGAACACAAACATTTTCATCCTAGAGACGGTGTTGAAGTTTGAGAAGAACCCCTGCCTTTCCAATGACCTCATGTTCTGATATCATTACGTTTTTACTGTCATCATACTTTGGGTGGCATCTGTATGCCTTTCATGGCCCTCCCTCACTGATTCCCTATTTCAGGCAAGTTAAGCATTCCACAGCAGAGCAGTGATAATCCACCTAAAGCTTCACAATATGTCACCAGGGAACACTTGTCTCTCTTCAGTCTGTAACGGAGTGAAACTTCCATGACTGTAGTTCCGCCTGTGGATCCCATTCCGATGAGATCTCTCGAAGAACTATTTTTCATTACGTTTTGTCTTCCGGCTTATGAGAATCAAAACAAAACTCGCTCGAGGTTTTAGTCATTCACTGTTCTCAGTAATCAGGTCAACCTTTGACCCTCTGCAACACGAGTGGCTCGCGAGCAACCCGACAGGTTCCTCACCCTCTAATCGAGGCTCACTTGCTGTCACCTGTGCTTTTTAAGCTGCTATGCATGCATGCATGTGCACATGCAAGCGTGTGACCCCCTGCAACTCTACTTTCCCCTGCCTCAGCCATTCTTTCCCCCGATGAGCATTCAGCTGTTGCCAACACTTGTCCACTTGATAACTGTTGCCATAGCTCAGGAACTCTGCACACCGTTTAACAAGCAGTAATGGTTTTAATGAAAACCTCATGGGCCTGAAAGTTGTGAGTGATAGATAATGCGGAGTTCTGAATTTGGTTTTAAGCTAAAATTGCACAGTTGTACTTCAAAAAAGTAGTCCTACTCCTTAAGCTTTTTGTTACATCCTAAGTTACAACCATAAATGTCGTATCTTATTTGGACTTTAGGCGATGAGCTATCACAAAATAAAGCAGTGCAGAATTGTGGCTTGCAGAAAAAAAAAACATCATCCATGGTCTTTAGAAATAGTCTGAAAAGTGTGGCATGCTTTTGTATTTAGCACCAAAACGACTTGCAACTTTATCTGCTGTCAGATGGTTGCTGTGTTTCTGTCAGTTTTGCCCTTTATGTTTTTTTTTTGTTTGTTTTGTTTTCAGTGTCTGTGTGAACATAATTCTTTTAAATTTGACCGTTGTCTCTTAGTTAGACGGTGACTTGGTTTCATTCATTGTCCTGGCTGAAAGTGTGCCTCCAAGTCTGAAGAGTGCTGTACATTTGTTCACAAATTGATACCCCTTTACTCTGATAGCCCTAAATAAATTATATTGTTACTAATTCTCATCATAGGTCACAAAATGTCTTCGAGAAAGACATTTGTGTGTAATTTCATCTCAGTATGATTACAACTATTCTTTGAACGCTTTTTACGACGTGAACAAAAACCATCATAAGAGCGAGGTAAATATACCAGACAGTTCAGGGTGAAGACATTTTAAGCAAGGTTTCATTATGAAATGTGCCGAGATCTGAAAAGGTCAAAGTAGAAAATAGAAAATTAGATGAACCCTTGGTTGCAGTTTGGAAGTTATGCAGAGGATGCAGCAAACATAGAAGATGAAACCATAACTGAGTTTGCAAAGTTTTATGTCTCGCAGAAGAAATTAAACTGTCTAGACGTGCAAAGATGGTGGAGACACACCCTGCACTTGCTGCTGTAATTCCAATGAAAGGTGGTTTTATAAAGTATCAAATAACAAAATTCCTCTGTAATACATCAGAGATTACCGTTGTAACATTGTAACCATTGTGTCAAAATGATTGTGAAACAATTTAAGGGTTAGAAATAGTTATGCAACTCACTCTATTGGGAAATTTTCTGAACTGACAAATGATCTTATGTTCCATCCAGAGATCCAGATAGTTTACAAGTGTATTTATTTTAACACAATGAAAACAGAATAAATGTTTTTTGTTCTTTTGCATCTCACTCCTTTCTCTACAAGTCCATCCATCATTCTCTGTTTAAATGCAAACAGCTCACATCCGCTTCTGCATTGAAATCTAAAGATTCACTTCCTACCTACCTGTTAAAAAAAACTATTATTCCCCTCATCTGAACATCCATCAAACATCACATGTCCAATAATACGATCTATCACGCTCTTTGCTCGCCTTTGCCATTGGCTGATGGTCTGCCTCAGCTCACATTGCCCAAAGATGCGTGTTTCCTTTAGGGGCCTGAGGGCATGGCCTTGTCTACTCCAACTTCTAAGGGCTAAATTTAGACAGGAACCATTTTTTTCTCCTCTCATCCAAAGGCTGCAACCCAGGTCAGAGGTCAGAGAGGGTTGGCCCAGTTGCCAAGGAAGAGTCAAGCAGCAAGGCAAAGCCACTGGTTCTCATTGGACTGTGCAAACAGCAGATTTGCCTTTCTGAACCGTGCAACTGACAGGCCTGAGAGCAATGGGGCCTGTGCAGATTGCATTGTCTCAATGAGACAAGCAGCAAAGTGTTGATAAATGACAGATTGTATGGAGCACAAAACAACACGCTCATTCAGTGCCAAGATTATGTCTAGATAAGGCTGAGGTTAGGGTGGTACGTTCTTTGCTGAGGTTTCGGTACATGCATGTAATCTAGTCCTAGTCCATGCTGTTTATAAAATAAAAAACTTCAAATCTGATCCCTTCAGCCAATTAACATAGTGCTGTTTTGTGTTGTTTTAAGACTATAACAGTTAGCAGAGTTTCATAGTTCTGGTGACATCATGAGAAAGTTTTATGTCTGTTGACAGGACTCGCTGTTGCCATGGGGCTGCTGAAAAAGAGCTCCCAGTAAATGAAGGCTGTTGGGGGGGAAGGGGTACGCAGGCAAGTAAATAAAAGTGCCATTTGCTAGATGTTTGCTGGCCGTCCTCTGAGCCAAAGTCTCTCTCTGTTATTGGGCTGCTGAATATGAAGCTCCTTGCAGCAGGACCCCCCACTCCGAAGGACGCTGGTGTGTTTGCTGAATGAACGAGAGAAACCCCAGAGGCGCCTCTGGGTTCCATGTGAGCGGAGAGCGGCAGCACACATTCATTCATTCATTCATTCATTCATTCAGAAGTGAGGAGGGAGGCAGTGTTTTAGGTTCAGACTGCAGCACCAGTTCACCATTCACAAAGTAATTAGATGTAATATAGACGTCAGACCAGGCATCAGAAAAATATCTCTGGATTGGAAAAACTTCTTCTTGAAGCGCATTCACACACTACTTTAACACACATTCTTAGATTTCTAAGCTCTTCTGACTGTTAGCTAAAATATTTTTGCTAGTGTGCCTAAATTGGACATTTCTAAAAAGGAGTAAGAGGAATACATTAAAAAAAATACATCAAGTCTTTTTTCACACTTCACTTTGAATTTGAAGGATTATATTGTGTTAAGATCATGAGTTACTGTTCTGTTAATTATGCTAATCCATCTAATAAACTATGTGGTGAGTTGAGAAATGTTTTTTATTCCTTGGTTCCTGTGTATGATTTGGATTTTTTTTTTTTTTTAAAGGAAAAGCTGAATCTGTTTAGCAGAAGATTCAGAACCTGATTAGTGCCCTCACTCTTAGTCTTGCAAGGAGGTTTTTCTCTTCATAGAATGAGTTTTATTGAATTATCTGATTTAACATCTGATCTTTTCAAGATATTAAAAGATATGAAGAAATTATGTGAGATCTATTATCAGAAAGCCCCCTTCCAAAACAAAGTTAACCAGTGTTTATATTTCAATCCACAACAAACGTCTGAAAGATTTATGAAGGAATTAGATATTATCATCACTTTACTTTTAATAATGTAAGTTGTTTTTCTATGCATGAACAAAACAAATAGAACACCTTAAAGGACTGCTCTTCTGCCTACCCTGAGAAAACCAAAATGTGACATTTTAAACAATCTGAAGCATGTTGGAAGTGCATTTTAAAAATGTTGCACTTGCAGTGCATCAGATGTCGGCGATGCAGCTGCACACTGATTTGCCTCTCGGTGTGGGTGGTGGCGATCTGGCTGCCGGGGTGGTGTGTTTATGTGTGCTGGGGTTAGGGCCACGTGCACGCTGCATGCATACACACTGACACACTCACGCAGAGAAACCACAGAGACTCTATTGATTCTGGCTGATCAAGACAGCAGCATTTGGGTGGTGGCTGCACATCCCATGTGTGTGAAGTCAACACATTCCCAACATTCCTGCATTTCCCAAAGAAGCCAGTCCAGGCCTTTTCTCTCTGCTGGGATTTTCCTGACCCTTAAGTCAGCTGGCCCTCTCTCTCTCTCTCTCTCTCTCTCTCTCTCTTTCTGTCTCTGGGTCTCTAGAGGTTTTATGTCTGTCCTTCTGTTTTTAAATCAACTTCATGAAAAGTCCTATATAAATAAACTTTAAGTTTACTCTATATTATATCACAAATGTTTAATTAGATGAATATTCTGGTTACCAGAGAGCAACGGGATGTGTGACTTTCAATAAACAGTCTGCAGATATTCTTCAATATTTCATAAAGTAGATAATTGAAAAATGTCTCCTCAGTACCAAGGGAATTAACCAGTGAGGTCAAATTTATTGTTGACTTTTCAAAATTAGTTTCACACACACTCTTCAGAGCAAAGTAGGTTCATTCTTGATGTATTTCAACCACAAATAAGATTTTTTAGAGTTGGATTTTGAGAGTTGGAGTCTGTCGATTTAAAACTATAGTTCAGAAAAACTGACTGCTACTCTATCTCAGACATGAAGAGTCATTGGCTGCAAAATGTCTGTTCATGACCAGTGCATTGAGCATAAAGACACGACACCTATTCCATGAGGAAAACAAGCTTAAGTGCTAAGAGTAAGACTCTGAATGACTGAAGCATTTCTGGTGAAGGAAAATAGCAACGATTCTGCTGATAGCACTGTAATATACTTCCTAATATACATGACATAATGGTACCAGCACCATGGCTAATGCAGTTAATGAGTACGTAAACAGAATTTAATTACCTCAATTATTACTCTGTAACAACTGAAAAATCTGAAAAATTACCAAAAATAAACCTATTTTGTACAACCTTCAATGCACTGAATGTGTGAACAGCAGCTGTAGAGAAAGACTTTAAAAAGTGAAAAAGATGAGACAGTGAATTGCTTCTTGCATCTGTTGCCAAAATCTAAGGTAGAATTCAGAGGATGTCAAGATGCCCACTGACTCTTTTCTTCATCCTACACCTTGTTTCACAAAGCGCAAATTCCCAAAGCCACAAAAAGGTTTCTCAAAGAAGAGGACTGTAACCATAGAAACTCTGTTTGCATTTCCCAGTGAGCAATTTGAGGACGTCTGGCAGTCAGCTGGAATTCAGACAGTCAATTCAGCGCCATGCACCGTTCTGTCTGGAGAAGCAATTGTCTGCATTGGGCAGCTCACTGAACGAAATTCTAGGTGCATTTCCGTTCAAGTGAAAGGGCAGATAGAAAGAACTGCGGCCTCGCCTTTTTAACGCTACAAAGAGCTGCTGTAGCCACATCGCTTCCTCGAATGTGTTTTATCTGGAGCTGTAAGAAAGGCTTCAGGTTGCGGTTTACATGTCAATCAAAATTAGGAGTGCGGTTTGAGAGTCCTACTTTGTGCTGCGTGCCCGGTCACAGGGCTGCATTCAGGTCGGTCTTCAGACCTCACACTCCTAGTGGGCTGCTCTGCTCGAACAAAGAGGCCTTTCACATTGACCTTGACACACGGCCACCCCGTCACCACAGGAACCGACGCAGAGGAATCCACCCCGACTCTCTGATATCAATCTCTCTTTACCTTTTGGATAAATGGTTCCATCCAGGCTGGAGTGAGGCTAATGCACATCATATGGCTCTGGTTTTGTCCAGAACATGTGTGCCCATGAAACCACTTTTGTGAATGCATTGTTTTTTGAGACAAAAAAAAAAAAAAAAAAAAAAAACACATTGGGCAATAAAAAACAATTTATTCTTGTCAGCAAAACATGTCTTTTCTTTTTTTTTGGTTCATCTTTTTTCACAACTGCAGAGCCTGAAAAAAATGAGCTCAGGCATTAAATTGCAAATATTTTTTAAACAAAATAAGAGGCTTTGAATTTACACGTTCTTAAGAAAACAAATACAGATCTGTACATCAAACTTTTTTTATACAAAGCACATCGTTTCAAAATGTACAATCTTATTTCACATTTTATACATAAAAACAAATAGGACTTTGCTACATTTAAAACTCTGCGGCTCCTCGTACTCGAGAAGGCGCTCTGAACACTTCTCTGTCGTGTCCAGCTTCCGCGACGTGCCGCTTTGCAACACGTTCTATCTCTGTACTCCCAAGAATCACAGGACAACCAAGAGAAGTCTGGGACATTCCCATCAGTCTCTTCTTTTTCCTTGGCTTGAATTTTCAGTATAGCTCTTCTCCAAAGTCAAAAACACTTGCAATGTTTCCAAATGTGGGCAGCTAAATCAGTCAGTATCCACATGGCACGGGTTGGTCCCCTGCAGCTGCGCCTCGTGATACAACCGCAGGAAGTCTTTGTAGCGAGGAGCGCAACCCATCCAGGCCTCCCCAAACCTCACTGTCCCAGTGAAAAGGAACTCGCCCTCTCCAGACTTCACCCCACACTGCAGGGGCATCTTTATGTTGCCTGTCCAGCTCCGTACCCTCACGCCCCCGGACACAAAGACGTGGGTCTTCTGTCTGTAAAGGCGGCTGATTTCCACGGAGACCGATGCGTGGTCCTCCTCCAGACCCACCGTCTTAATGGTGCCTCGTGCCACTGCAGGAAGGCAGAGGAAATACGTCAAGAAACTGGCTTTATTGCTGATCTGTGACTGGCCTGACTAAAAAACCCAAATATTTGACCATTAACAAAGCTACCAGGTCACCACTCTTTAGTGTGGGTGCAGTTACTGAGGAGAAAAAGACTCAAATACCACTGAAGTGTTTAAATGTTCATTTAGAACAAAAGAGACCAAGAAAATTAGCAAATAAGCCGAACGGAGTTCAGAAAAAGTTGCTCTTCTGAGGATTCAACCCCTGTCCAACGTCATTAAAAACGTAAAAATATTGAAAAAACAGAAATAAGACAATGGTCTGCATTCTATAGACTATATACTTAAAGTTATATTTTAAAAAAGTTATTATTTAATAGTTACGTTACAAACTAACCATTAAAATTAGTAGGGGAGTTTAAAAGAACTTAACTGTCCGTTTAAAAAAAGGCAAATATCCTTTTTTGCAGTTTGTCATCTTTCACACATGTTGTGGTAACACAATTCACTGATTAAAGCAGAAAAGTTGGGAACAAATTCTACATGCAAGAAAAATCTGAATCTGCCCAAATCATTAAGAGCAGATCAAAACTTCAGAAAAACTAATTAAAAATTGCCTGCAAAGCTTAGATTGGTGCAGCCATACTTATAAATCAGACGTAGAACTTACCAAAGTCATTAGTGCAGACTGCTAGGAGCATTTCGGCATCCGAGCAGGGCTGACAGGGCGCTAAGTGGATAAAGAAACAGGGTAGGTAAGTTCATGTTCAGCAGAGCGCTCCAAAAGAAACAGAGAAATTATTTCTTTAGCATTTCCTTTCAGGGTGCGGGCCAAGACAAATACATGAATGATTTTAAAAAAAATTAATAAATCAGCAAATTCTAACTGCACAACTAAAGAAACGTCATTCATCATCACAATATTAATATGTGCAATATCGCAATTAACATACTTCAACTGTTTTGCAAGCAAATTCTCCAGGGAAGTAATACAGGGATTTTTCATGTCCACATTTGATATATATATATATATATATATATATATATATATATATATATATATATATTTAGCAGAGTTACTAAAACTCAGAGTAGAAGGAGCTTGAAATGTTTTTTTTGTTGTTTTTTTATAGAAGGGTAGGTAAATCATATCCGATATCATCATGGTAATATGTAGCAACAGTATAACAATCACAGATTTTCCAGATATTGTGCAGCCTTACTGCTTATAGTTTATACATAAAAAAAACCTGAATTATGCACGCCTGTCTGTATGTTTAATGATCACAGGGCCTGTTCTGTTAGTGACCCCCGTCCCCAACGCTGCGTGACAAACACAGACCAGACCAAACAAATAAGCAGTGCAGTAAGATGGGGCGTGTCCTGCATCATAACTACTTAATAACTTTGAAAGTTAAAAACAGCTTAGAAACATCTGTTTTGTAAATGCCTCGCATTACAAAAGGTCCACAGAGAGGAAAGACCTGCTTGAAACAAAACTGTCTGCAGGTGAAAGTCTTCTGCTACATCCAGAAGGTTTTATATCAGGAGAAAAAACACTAAATGGATCTAAAGCTCAGTTGTTTCAGGTGGTTTTTAGTGGCAGGGTGGTAAACTGAGTGAGGAGGAAGCTGGTGTTAGCAGACAGAATGGTGGAGCCTGTCAGTCCAGAAAATAAGGAGGACGACTGACTGTGTCAACTCAGGTGGATCTTCTCAGCTGGAAATCACCCAGCTTCACATAAATATTCAGCAAGTTAGAAAGTATTGCTTTAATAAAAAAAATTTAATAAAACGTAGAAAAAATACTCTAAAAAGTTTATTCTAGTCTGCTTTTCTTGAAGTAACGACTGGAGGAGTGAACAGCAATAATGTCAGCTGGAGCAGAAACTCAAGGCGCCACCATGTCACCGGAGAGGTCAAACGGCCACAAGCCTTGATGGCTCGCTAACAGCTGGACAGACGGTGGACTTCAAGAGAGCAGACCTCGCCCAGCGCCTCGGAGTGGAGCACACGCTCACTTTGAAGTGAGTCCCGAGAACTGCCGTGGCATCAGGCGCAGCCGCCAGCCGGGGCCCAGGACCGGGGTGTGTTTGCTTTCCTGCAGAGCAGAGCCGAGCCGAGCGGAGCGCACATGTGAAACATGAAACACAACCACAGGAATGGGCCAAGAGCCGAGTCAGCGTCTCCTTCTGGCCCGTTCGCTCTGATCAGAACCACTTCATAGGAGCAGAGAGCGGAGGAGGATGGGAGGGGTGCAAAAGCACATTAGAGTCCCTGCAACATCTGGGACCAGATGCATTCCACGGTAATGGAGCAAAACTTGCTAATACCACTCAGAAGCGACAAAAACCACTTCAAATAGACAGGGAGGAGACAGGGGAGATACATGGAGGGGAATGGAAAGAAAAGAAAAATATTAAAATGATAAATAGGCATGAAGGAAGCAGAGGTAGGAAATGGTCAACAGCAAGGGAGGGAGAGAAAGACAAGACAGTAGAGGCCAAACAAGTCGATATGGTCCTCAAAGTTTCCTCCCAACATCTGGTTGGAGATGCATTCCAGCATGTTGGTGAGCAACCCAATCCCAGCACAGCGGGTCAGAGGGAGGAAGACGAGAGAAGAGAGGGGGAAGAAATACAGCAAAGATGATGAGAAGAAGCAAAGGAGCCATCAATCTGCCCACTCAGGCCTCGCATGACACGAGACCACTGTCTTTGTGAATCACCCCAGCGCTATCTCATGCCACATTATAGCCCAGATCCCGCTGCAGCGGAGAGCCAAGCGCACTAATGTGGTCAAACCCACTGCAGAGCGTCCCCTCCGCCTCTTAACCCTACACCGTGCCAAGCGGTGACGCAGGATTTGGAAACGTGAAGCTGGAGAGCCGTAAAAACACATGTGTCTCCGACGCTGCTCATGTTTTGCTTTAGGTGGAAAAAACAACAGTTGCGCAGCTTGAAACTGTGCAGATCTGGCAGGTACGCAGCATGAAAATATATGGCTGTTTTTCATTGGAAGGCCTGTGTTTGGCTGTGCCCCTTTCCACACACACACACACACATACAGGCCATCCAGAAAAAAAAAACAACAAAAAAAACAAGGACTCCAGCTTGCAGCAGAGTATTTCAGAGTCAGATCAATGATGCTGTTGTGAAACAATCAGAGGGTTGACATTTGAACAAAACCCAGCCAGCTTTCTATCTTGTTCCTTCTTTTTTTCCTAAAACTAAAAGAGAAACTGAGTTTGGCTCGAATTCATTGTTGAGTGAATGATTAGAATCAAACCCAATAAAGTTTTTCACCAGCAGATGGCTGCATTTAGTGCAGAGTGCGCACCATAGTGACTAAGGAAACAAGCAGACATGAGCCAGTGTGAGACTTGGAGTGTGATGACTTTCAGTAAAAATACCATAAATTGGTTGGTATTTACACAAACCTAACAACTTTCACTTAGAAAGAGAATAATTATTCTAACCACTGCTGAAATAAAAAAACACCACATTTTGATGCATCAGTTTTCAAGTGATTGTTGCACTGAAGACATTTTCGTTGCTTTGTTCTTTGTAGAGTAACACAAGCTAATATTGAATGCTAATTAGCATTTGAAGTAGCTAATCTGCAGTCCGCTACTTGACAGACGCAGCCCTGCTAGCTTGCAGACTGTAGCTTTAAAACATTGTTGCCTTATGAAGAAACAGAAGTTTCAACACTGTCTGTGCTTTCGAGACTGGAAATATTTCTAAAAAGTAAAGTCTTTTTTTTTTTTCTTGTATAAGAAAAAAAGTGTAGCAATAGGTGTAGGAGGGGCAGCGTTGCAGTACACTATACAAAGGGACAAGTCAGGTCACTTCAGCATCTCATTTTGGGATTCTGCTCTTACCACTATATGATGGAAAATTTTAAGGGGAAACTTTAACTTTTTAAATCTATAGTTTTACTTAATAGTGGAAATTTCCAAGTTTCCAAACTTTTATTACAGTAAAAGTTCAACAGTACAGAAGCAACATCTAGATCCGCCTTACCACCAGGTGACTGTGCCTCCGCTCTCAGCCTGTCGCTGACCAGCTCGTACTGGAAGGCCGTAATCCTCCGGCTGATGTCCGTATGTGGGACGGCCTCGATGAAGAGCGCCCCCTCTCGGATGCTGAAGCAGTGTACCTTGCCCTCCGCCTGGTCCTGTTCCCGCAGCAGCAGCCGCAGCTTGCCGTTGCGGTCCAGGTAGATGTTTGTCCCCGTGGAGTCCTTGGAGGGTTTGATGCAGACGGAGAGGCGGGCGGCGGCGGGCGACAAGGTGTTGGGCCGCAGGTTGACGATGATGGCTCCAGTCGGGTAGACCCACTCCAGAGAGCCCTGTGAGCAGCGCAAGTACACCTGCTCCACGTCCCTGGTGTGGCCTTCGTGGGTCAGCCCGCTACAGGTGACAGAAAGGGTAAGAAGTGAGCATGGGGGAAAACCATGTTTTTATCCATCATCTAAACTGATTTTCTGGCTGGGTTGAGCTCAGAAACAAGCTCTCCCTTCATCCAGACTGTAAGGACACTACACCACATTCCTTCTAAAGCATAAAGGCTCTGCGCAAGACTGGCTGCATGACCAGTCACGAGCCAAAGCAGCCGACATGACCTCAGCTCAAACACACTCCCCATACAACATTGTTCTGCCCTGAGCTCTGGCAAAACGCACCACTGGCAGGTTGCCTTTGGGAAGAGCTTGGAAGCAGAAGCAGATGAATGGAGGGGACACGGGGGCTTTTGGGGAGCTGCAACAGTAGCTGGGCCTGCTGCATGCAAGTGCAAATGCCGGTTACGCACCAAACTTCCCCTTGGTTTCAAACCACCAACAAAGAGAGTGGAAGAGACTTGTCCGGGCAGCACTTCGGACTCTGGCGCCAGCACGACCAAATCGCTCCCTCCACAACTTAATGCCTGGTCAGGGGTTTGAAAACTCCAGTGTGTCAGTCATTCCGTGGCAAAGCCAGAGGCAGGAAGCCATCGGCAGACACATGCCAAGCTTGTGGTTTAACTCTGGGGGGAGAAACGCCCAGTATGCTGAAAAGGAGACGCTGAAATTCAAATTTGCCATAGATCTGAAGCAACCCAAGGCACATGCTGAGCAGATGCAGCTGAAGCCCGATAACCAGGCTCACCTCAGCACGCCTCTAATTAAGTCCTATCTTAGTTCATCACTTCTGCAGGCAATTAAAGGAGATTAGGAAAGCATCTCACTAATGAACAACAGATTATTGGTTCAAGGCTGAAAGCATGCCCTACCCCTCCTGCTTGGTGGATTAAAAAAAACAAACCACTCAAGAGTGCAAAAAAAAATTGAAAATCTGCAGATGTTGCAAGGGAGGTGAAATTTCCAGTGCACAGTAAAGTCAACCTTCTGTAGTGCCATGATATATCAAGTAAAGACTGGTTTACAAAACTGCAAAACAAATTACAATGAAAAATGTTTTCTTAGATCCAAATATCTATATACACAATCAGGATAAGATGTAATATTTAAAAATCCAAGTATTCTGCAAACTTATTACAAGTGAAAGCTCGTGGCATTTCACAACAAGAACACAAATCACATTGCATTTGTAAATACAAGCTTAAATAAATTATTAATGTAAACATAATAGAGCTTCCTCTTAAATCTGTTGAGTCCAGTTACATGTTAACCTATTATTCGTGGTTAATATGGCCAAAGGGAATCGTTTCACTGCGACGTCTATGGAGTTTCGGTCAGTCCTTTCCAAACTGCCGCCAGCAACTCGCTTTCTTTCACAGCAGCCGCTTGAAATTTAGCATTTTCAGGTGTGTTTTCATTCAGAATAAGCTCAGAGAGTCTCACCTGCCCTTCCAGCTGCACTGGTCGCTCGAGTACTGGCAGAGAGAAATCCGGCAGAGAAGGAGGAGAGGCAGAAATGAGGCCAGCATCAGGGAGAGCATGTTTATCTCGCCTCACTTTGCCTCTTTTCTCGACTGAAACTATAGGAAAGTCCACCGCCGTCTATCCGGCCACGTAGTGTTTCCATGTGCCCCGCTCCGCTTCGTCCGCTCGCAGAGGTCTCTCGTTTTTGTTTCCCGAAGTTTCAGAGACATGAAGTCTCTTTTCTTACGTGTACGGACCGCTCCTTGTGTTCGGGTCTCCGCTAACCGTGGACTGGTTTCGGCTCCGTCTCTGGCTCAGCAGCCCTGATTGCTCTCCACGTCACACCCCGTTCGCTCAATCAGCTGCGTTCAGGTGCTCAGCTCGGGCTCGGACATACTAACTTTCATAGAACAAAACGATTCTTTTTGAAAACTGATTTATTACCGAAGGTGGGTAGAGTATTATTTTTATTCAAGGGCGTCTTTGCTTAAGAATATTTCTTACTCAAGCAGATTGTATTTAGTGAAAGAGGAGTTTAAGTACTGTGGGACATCTGATAATGTCTGTTTTTTAGAGGAATCAGATGAAAATATTAAATTATTTTTACATTAATTTTTAATACAGTGATATACAAAACTAAAACACATCTTCAGAAAATGACAAACTAAGCCACAGAGATCCCAAATCCCGCTAATTCACAGTAAATAAAGCTTTTAAATCAGTATGAATCATCTTTATTAACACAGTGTACATTTCTTTCACTTACAAATACTGTAGATTCACTTACCCTCTAAAAACCACAGAGCCCACCAGACAGAAGATAACAGAAGATAAACTTACATAGATAGATATCAGTGAGATGTTTGAAGCTTGGAATATTTTTTTATAATCTAACTCTGTTTCAGACTTCTCCACGTTTGTATTCATAACCAATCAGACGTGTTCCTTTATTTTCCATGATGTTGTTAGTTTGCTAATGTTCTCTAACAAACTTCTGAAACTTTCAAGGAACAGCTGTATCCACAACAAACTTGAGCCAAACACAAGTACCCTCAATTTACTAATTAGGTAATTATGAAAACAACTGGCTACAGCAGATGCTATTCATTTTTTATTATTATCTTATGAGTACAGAAGGTTGTATGCACCAAGACACTTTTTCTTTATATTAAAAGGTGTGACACAATTCAAAGGTTATAAAGGCCAATAAGTAAAAGGCCTTACCAAGGAAAATTATTGTTTTTTCTGAAGAAACTTAACTGCCCTTAAATATTCATTTTAAAGTGATAAACTTATTTTATTTACACAAATCAAGAGAAAGAAAAAACATTTCTGCTGCTATGTCAATTGAGCAAGTAAACAAAGTAAAAAGTTGTAGCTGTCTACAGGCCATTTGTTTTTAAAGTTTTTTTCACAATGTTTTTTTAAATGTCTGCAGGATTTTGTGATTTCAGTTAACTTCCTCCTCTCTATTTTTGAGAACCTTATGAATCCATAAATCTACAAAACCTAAAGAGCTTGAAAATAAAGAGTGACATAAATTGCACATAAACATTCAAATATATCCAGATAGTAATAGGCATGTCTATTATTCCGGGCAGCCTGCCTAACTTAGTCTATTGTAGGTTAAAGTTGTAGACTTTGAAATTAGTTAAACCGTATTACTGGTAGCACTTGCCTGTCTTGACTCTGCCAGTAATAACAGTCATGTTTTCTTTTTGTATAGGTTCCTGACGCATATCTTACTCAACTAGATATAAACAGGTTGTGTGCTTTAAGACTTGTGGATGATGTCACCTGTCTAAAGGGTGGATTCGTCAAAACATCATTAGTTCACTTAGTAATGAAACGAAATGCTCTATATGATGATACATATAGTGATACTTTGGATAAATTTGACCTTTGAAATCTTATATGTGTCTAATCCAGTGAGAAGTTTTATTGGTTCATACACAACTTTATGAGCCAAATATCAAATGCCTTTGATATTTGTTTTTTTCAGCTTGGTTTTACTGTAGGTGAACATGAAGACTTTCTTTCTACTCATCAGCAAAACACATCTTAAAGAAAATAACATTTTTTATCAAATTATATCCTGGAGATAAATTGCTGTTTAAAACTAATTCAATATTCAAATGTAAAAGTACTTCAGTGGTCCCAAAAGGGAAATTAAATAAATGAAAGAAGCTATCTGTAATCTATCCCTATGAGGAAATGCTCATTTTTAGGTTGAGCTGGAACTTGTTCCTCAAGTTATTTGTAAAACTATCAAGTTCTCAAAAGAATTCCTATGTCCTTCCTGGTTTAAGGTTTCTTTTAAAGGAAAATGTCTAATTGCATCTCTAGCACTGTAGAAGATACTGATCACATGATTGCTTCAAGCTTAGAGTCTAGATGAAGCTCTCCTGTATTTCAAAATGTCACTTTCTGAGTGAAGCCAGATTACAAATGTATAATAAATGAACAATTTGATCAATTGTATTAATCAAGGGTGAAAAGTTATCCAAATTAACCTCAACTGGTTTCACCCTCCTAGGCAGTGACGACTGCCTTAAAACCTGTGTCATTTGCATCACTGTGGAGGAACTTTGGCCCTCTTTGACCTTGTAGAATTGCTTTATTTCAGCCACATTGTTTGGCCAGTATAAGGCCACCCATGCGACAAGATCTCAATCAGATGTAAGTCTATGCTTTGATTAGGCCACTCTAAAATTTTTCTTTTTTGTTTTATCTTTTGTGGACAGGCAGACTGTGGCGGACTCGATTTGTTGCACAAACTGGTGGCTGGACATTCTTCTTTATGGATTTTATGTGTTAGAGATTAATGAGTTGTTCAAACTACTCAGGTCATTAGATATAAAAGGTTGAACATGTTACCTTTGGGGGATTCAATATTCTTCTCCGGCTGTTCAATATGGATTTGAACTGAAAATGGCAGACTATTAGTATGAGTTTGTTTCTCATTTAACCACAACCCCAGTGACAGCCGCTGTCATGTCAAAATAAATGAACCAAAGTTGTATGTGTTGGTCAAGAAAACACAGAATGACAGTCGCAAAAACATGAGGGAACGATGTCTCGAGATCCTCTGGTTTACATTTTTTTCCAGCAAACACTCATTTGCAGTTTAGTGGGATTCAGAAAACCACAGAGCTCCAACACTGAAAAATCCCTGACGGCTCCATGGCCAAGCAGTAATTTTCCTGGGATATTCTGTGAAATCATCCAATCATCATGAGTAACTCTAAACAACTGATCTACAACTCAATATAATTAGTTGCAGAAGGCCGGATGAATCTGAACCAAAAACACCTTAAAGCTAAGTTTCTGAGTGAAACAAGAGCTGCAGGGACTTGCAGAGCAGCGGGGTCCGTTACTACTGGCTGCATCAGTAAACATGGATGACTCATAAATTATGTCGTAAATTCTGCGCAATGATTTCTAATGAACAACTTGTTTTTTGCGCGGATCAAATGTGGCCTGGGAAAGAAACCTGTCTGACAAGAAAAACCAGAGCATTTTGTAACTGCTACTTATCTGCTCCAGTTTCTTAGAACATGAAATTAGTCGAGTCTCGATAGTGTCAACACTGCTGACCCGGCATGCAGGATACGAGCCCGGGCTTGGTCCACATATCCACCAGAGAGTACCAGGGAAAAAAATCAGATGCATCTTTAGATAGGCTTTTAATTTGACTGTGAGATTATGTATGCGATAAAAAATCACACAAGCCCTCCACTGTTTTCTAGACACAGCAAATCCTTATTTGTGTAATTTTTATTAGGATTTTTGGCTTTAGGAGTGTTTACTGTGGATTCTTTGTTGTCTTTTCCATGTTGCAAGTAATCTGGGAAGTTTCTTGATGAAGGAAAAAAAGAACCGCAATACGTGTCCAGGCAGGTAAAACAAGGATCCATCACAATGACACCTGCAGTTTCACAGAATGTACACAAGCATCAGTCTTCTACTGGTTTACTGTATTAACTCAAGTCAAGCATAAATTCTCCTTACATAACCTAAGGTTTCGCGCTCAAAGATCAGAAATGAAACACAAACACTTGTTAAATATTCTGAAGTTATTCAGCACTTTGCACTATTTTCAGATTATGTCACAAAAAAACACTTTAATATGTACTAGGGATATTCAGTAATAAATCAACACAAAGTAGCACACTATTGTTAATTAGAAGGAAAATACTATTCTTTTAAAAAGCATTCAAAAAGAAGAAACATTTATATGCATTTATCTCTATTTTCAATTGTTTTGTTCATCACCTCAAAATGGAAAAAGTATGGCACAACTGCAAACCATCCAAGATATGGCCATCCATCTACACTGGTAGACAGGGAAAGGAGATAATTAGTCAGAGAAACAATAAAAAGGCCCATGGTAACTCTGGAGGAGCTGCAGAAAGTCCCAGCTCAGGTTGGGGAATCTATTTGGCAGGATTACTATTTGTTTTGCGCTCCACTAATCTGGAGCCAACAAATAAAGGCCAACAACTCTAACTTGTTGTTTTTTTACAAGTTAGAGTGATAATTTCTGCCTGATCTAATCATGTGGACGGTGACAACTTGTCTTTTGTAAAAACGCTGATGTGTCAGCCCAACGTCTCACCAATAACCCTAAAAACATCATACGTCTCATATATAATGACAATAGTGGCATAATACACGTTGTGCAACAGATTTGTTTTGTTGTTCACCATACTTGATTTCTTTGTACTTATTGTTAAAATCAAGTGGAGGCACATGTCCCATACTCCATGTCTAGCCCCGCTTACAGGTCTGGGGAAGTAAAAATACAATTTTGGGCCCCTCTCTGTGGCTCCCTGTTAATAAAAACAGTTCTGAAAAATGTCTTGTTATAGAAAATGACAACTGGTTTTAGAAAAAACCAGTTGACCAGGACTAGTCCAAGTCCTGGTCTTGGTCTGACTCAGCTTACACAAGCTCTATATAGACTCCTCAAGTTATTCGTAAAACTACAAATAACATGTGAAGGTGATTCTACAAAGCATTGATTTACTAAACCTGAATACAAATTCATGCTATACTTTTCATATCTTTATTTGTAAAACAAACAAAAGAAAAATTTAAAAACAATTTCATAAGATATACATCAGCATGTAGAAGTTCCTGTCTGTCAAAAAAAGAAAGTAAATGGGGCATGAATATTTTTGCAATGCACTGTATATGCATGCTGTATTTAGATGACTACTGCTTCACTGCTTTCTAACGCATTGCAAAAGAAATATTTGTGTTTTAAGCTGTCAGCCAGACAAAACATGCTGTTTCAAAATGTCACCACTGGCCCTGGAGAATTGTGCCAAGCATTGTCTCTTTTTTCGACATTTGTCTTCATTTTCGAAGGCACAGCAAATGATCAGAAACTATGAGAAATAAGTCAATGCACCATGGGAGTGACATGAGGTGCACCTTCCCAACGACCTGCTCTGTGGGAGCAAAACTTACACAACCAGGATAACGGCTCCTCTTTTATCCCAGAGGAGAAGATTGAACTCGTCTTGTTTTTGCAGTTGCTGCCAGTGTTCGTTATTTTCTCATCACAGCTTAAAGGAAGCAGGTTCAGCTCTCACTCTCCACCTGTCAGGAGTCTCACTGGGGGTAGAGTGGTGTTGAGGGGGTTGGGGGATCAAGCTTCATTTAGAATGTTAATGAAATGATAGCCATCCCATTGGATTGAAACTTTATGGAGGATATTTACCAGAGACTACAGAGGTGCAGACTAAGGCGAAGGATTAAGAGTTTTATAAGTATGCAGCTGGGCAGAGAGAGGCAGAGTGAAGTGGAAGAAGTTGGGGATGGGGGAGGTGACTAAAGTTTCTAGGGGGGAAGGGGATTGTGTTTTTTCAGTCAGCCCTGTTGTCCCAAGCTCTTGCTGAGTGTGACTTATGCCCAGAGTTTGCCCCCAGGTGGAAAAGCAGTCGTAAAGTAGATAGATGCTGACAAAACACAATTTTTATGTGCTTGTCTTCTCTGTCCTTTGTGCCCCCAACTTTTACTTGTTTTTCTGTAATTGGCACATTGGAAGAACAAGAAAACAAGCAAAGGGGCTTGCTTTTCATTGAAAAACACAAACAGCACTTCTTGTTTTACGACAGCAGCATTTCAGTGTTTTCTTTCTTAGACAGAACTGATTTTCGACAACTTTTCTGTCAGTGCTCAGAGAATCCGTTTGTTGCTCCTCTTAAAAGCCAGTTATGGCCCATTTCATTAGTCGACAGGTCGGTCCGACACTACGCTCTAAACTCCATCCACACAAGTATGTCAGATGTGTTGTGGTATGCAAAAACAGATTGGAAGGTGCTGATACCATCAAGCAGCCGTCTGCATGTCATCAGCCCTCCCTGGCTTCTTTCCAGGGTGTCAGAATCACAGCTGGGCTAAAACCTGTGTCACATTCTTCTCAGTAAACAGGAACTGTTTTGTTTTGAGGCATTATTTGTAACTGAAGGCAGGCGTGGAGTCTGCATCTCGTCCGAAACTTTGCACGGCAAAATCTTTCCTCTTGTTTGAATGAAAATGTAGGTTGCTGTGCCTTTACCGTCCACGGTGGTCAGTACTTGTCAGCAGGGAAACATGTGGGTGGAAAGTGACATATTTGAAGAATGCAGCAACTGGCACATCTTACTGTGAATTCTTGGAAGTTTTTGCAAGCCAGCAGAGACAACGCTTGTCTTTTGTTTCAGCCTTGATGGTGATCTCAAGTTGCGAGAGAAAGAACAGAACATGCTGAAGTATGGAGAGAGAGAGAGAGAGCAGAGATGGAAAATGTTGCTCTTTACAATATCTGCAAAAGGCCATGGATACAGTGTGATTAGATAGGGTCAAGGCCTGGGCCAAGTAAATTCCTAATCCCTCTGAGAGGTTCTCTGTGTTCTTATTATCAGCACATTTACTTGGCAATCTCTGAATAAACTTCAGCAGTAAGGCATCTTAGAAGGTATTAGGGTCAGCTAGGACCTTATGAAGATGAAAGCACAATAACAGTGACTTTTACTTTGCTCTGTATGCAGATTTTTCCAGGAATCAGAATGGGGCAAGGCCTGTACGTCCCGGTCACTTTTAGGTTTGTCTTTCAGCATACATTGAAGACCTCAAAAGCAAGAAAAACAGAAGGACTAGGATTAAAATCTGATTACCTTCAAGGAAAACAGTTAAAACACAGAATGTGATTTCCTCTCTCCAGATTAGACTCGGTGATCGGATTCTCAAGGCTTCCTCTGGCCCACGGCCCTCCTTCTCCTTCATGCCCTGGTGACCCAGAGGTTTCCGTGATGGGTGTGCTCCTTCTGTGATTCGCTCATTGAGCCCAGGATGCTAGGCACCAAAAGTATCAGCCATTGCTCCTGCTGATGTTAGGTGACAGCCATGATAGACTCAAGAGAGTGTGGGGGTGGGAGGGAAGAAGCGAAGGCTGCTTCCTTTGTTATGTCCAAAATTCCTTGGCTTGTGTGAGGAGATCAGCTCTACAGCCGTCCAGATTCCTGTGCATCTTCTTGTGCAATGGGCAAAGTGGAAAGAAAGAAAAAATAATTGACTTACTAAAGCGAATATTTGATAAACACAAATATTTATCAAATATTCTTAAACGATTGCAATTTTAAAACAGCACAGAAAACCTGCATCAAGTTTTAGTTTGAAACTCAGCTGGAGACATCAAGCTGAAAGGGAGAAATCCCACTTGGAAAACTAAACAGAGATGATAATTGAGTCGATCTGCATACAAATGTATAGAGCAGACTAAGTTAGTATATAACCACAATGTATTGAATCTACAGTAACATGTTGTAAAGACAAATGATAGTGGATTTACTGGTACATTTTTATGCATTTACCATAAATTTAAAGCAAGGCCTAACACTGTTGGAAAAGGCCAGAAACAGCAGTGACAGCCGCTAGCGCTAAACCACACAGCTGGTGAACAAATCTGAACTAAACTGACACCAGATCAGTTCAAGAATTTAGACAGAATATAAACATTTTACTCCTTTTTCGGGAATCTACCCTTTTCCTGCTTATAAAACCCCTGAATCTGCCAGCCCCAATGGAAACCAAAAACTTATGCATGGTAACTTCTCATCCAAGTTTCTGAACACTTTCAGATGTCAAAGATCATGGTGGCTTAGATGATCAACTCCACAGTTAGTGCAGCTTTACCCCCTCAAAAAAGAAGATTCTCTCACAAAGATTAACTATGATCAAAATCAGTACACCTGCAAACATAAGAAACAAAAACAAAATATTTACACATTATAATCTCTTACTCTTCAGGCAGAGATTCATAAAACTGTGAGGTGATAATGTTGCTAAAGTTCATTAATCAATACAAAAGCAAATACTTAATTTGTTTGTTTTAAAGGAATAACATCACCTTAATTACTGGAGATTACTTAATAAGCATAAGCAAGCCCATGGATAAGCTCTGATAGTCACAAGAACTTTTGCTAGGCTACCTAATGGTACGTCTGTATTTTAAGATGGCATCAATGATGATTGACTGTCATCATTGAGAGGTTTACTCAAATAATCTTAATATTTTCTATTCAACAGCTCAACGCTGTTCCCATTGCGAAGCTCACAAGAGGAGAAAGAATGAGTGGAGGAAATGCAGCAGAGAACAGTTGGGGCATTGTGATAAAAAAAACATGTTGAGTTTTATATCGGCACATGGTTTGCCTTAAGAAACAGTCATCGAACTGTTCAGAGGTCAACAATTACTTAGATTTCAGCATGAACTGTAAGCGCGGCAGCCATCTAAGGAAATTTTGGATACAGCGGAGTCGTTATGAAGCGGTGACACAATGAGCTCTTTAACATCCTCCGGCTCTTGATAGCTTTCTTTTTGCTTCAAATAAGAGCTGGATTCCAGAAAGTTCAGCTGTAGTGACGTTCTGCACAGCCAATGACAATACCATCATTTGGTGATTCACAAGCTGGTTGCAGGTGTGGTTGAAGTGGTAGAAAATACACAACAAAGAAGTAAAAGTAGGTCAAAAGTCGTAGCCACAAATTGAACCGCTCCTCATTTTGTCACCCTAAAATGACCAATTTGATTGCATTTTGGTTGAATTTTGTGAGAAAGAAAAACACAAAGTCGCACAAAAGCGTGATGTGACAATTTTGCATGGTTTCAAGATTTAGTACTCTGGTCATATGTACTATATGTATATGTAAAATATGTATTTTTTTAATTCATATAATTATGTTCAACTTCGCAATCAGTTGTTTTTGTTGTGATCTCTAAGATAAAATCCTTATAAAATATGAAAGTTTGTATGGCAAAAGTTTGAAAACATTGAACATGATTGGTGAGAACATGTAAAGTCTGCAGAAGTCCACAGACCAGGATTCAAACCCAGGACCTTTTTGCTTTGACACAACAGTTCTATGAACAGACTAACTAGAAAATATATTCACTTCTATCCAATTATATATATTTCCCTTCTTCTATTATGGTTGTTGCAGATGTTCCATGCCATTCCTCCAAAATTAAAACCCTAGCAGTTCTTTTTAAAAGGAAATGCTGTCTACTAAAACCGACATAGTGAAAAGGTAATGCACACTCAGCAGACATGCTGGGCGATATTTTCCCAGACTTTAGCACATATTATTTTAACTTTTCAAGAGGAGAGCAAATTGGATGTCTCAGGGTATAAAACATATTGACTTTCAATAAATGTTATTTCTCGGTGTGATCTTAAAGGCTTGTCTTTCTGCTGATGTAGTTGAACATAAAATAATACTAAAATACTGGAGCTTGGTTGTGCAATTCTTCAGGCTATTGCTAAATACTGAAAAAGATCTGTTGGTGTCTTTAATGGAAAAACAATACAGACATGCTGTGACAAGGAGAAAGACGCTCTGAAAAAAAACAACACAAATCTACACCAACTCAAAACTAACCTGTTAGGGCTGTATGTGCTCACTTATTCGTCTTGAAGGTTTGTCAGTCTATCTGCCAACAGAGCCTGCGGTGAAATTAGTCTTTTTTTAAAAGCTCAGGAAACACAATAGGTAAAATGAAAAACATTGTTTTCCATTTGCTGGCATGTCCAAAAGGAGGTTTTAGGGGGACATTCATCTATAAGAATACAGAACAAGTTTGTTGGCATGAAAATGTTGCAGTTTCAACAGAACGCAGTGTTTAAGTTTAGCCAAATCAAGAGAATCAAGAGAATTAATCTCCCTGACTCGACCTGCATGAAGATGAAAGTCTCTGATGGACCGATAGACATGAGAGATTTTGGTGCAAGTGGGCATGGTGGTATTGCTGTGAACCGTGGTGGTTTTGCTCAGCTGAAGTAGCTCAGCATCTGCAGCACACACTAACAAACACCTGTAGAACTGCAGGGATGAATCAGTGACTGGTTGGGCCAGTTTGGGTGTCTGACGAACAAACCTTCAACACTCCCACCTCCTCTGCACACACAGCTGGCACACTCCGCACACGTTCCCCAAGTCACATGATCCAGTTTCTAGACACGCTTCAGCAGGTCATGTGTCACACTGGAAGATTTGGACATATTTAAAGATTCTCCAATTAAATTCAATACTAGTTTGATTTGCTGTTATTAGTTTTGTTCCAGATCTTGAACACATTAGAAAAGATTAAAATGCTATAGTCCTGTAAAAAATATTTACGCCTGACATATTTTCTCAATTTGTCTTTGTCGTCATCATTAAATATCTCACAGATGACTCAAGTTAAACACAAAAATCAAATTTCAAATGGAAAATTTACATAAGAATATAACTTGAAGCAGGTTAAAGGATTTCAAAATCAAGAAATTATTCCCCCAATTCAAATAAATGTAAGAAAGAAAAAGTTATTGACCTCTATTAGTCTAAAGGAGATTATAAAACACTGTCTAACCACAGTGAGAACTATAATCAACAAATAGAGAAAACATGAAATTGTGCTGAAGCTTCCCAGGAGTGGCTGAACTGCCAAAATTACAACAAAAGAACATTAAAGACACAGGAGGTCACAACTGAACACAGAACAAGACTGAACTGAACACACCCTGCAGACCTCACTGGTGTCATTTAATGTTGCTCTTGGTGTTGATTGGGAAAGAGAGTGGAAGAAAGAGACAAAAACCTGAGCTGACCAAAAATAGCTCAACATTTTGTCTCACATTGGTCAGAAAAAATTACCTTAGGGAAATAATTAGTGGCTGACGGATGTACAATAGAACACACACTTGACAAAAGGTGTGCATCCTGTTGGATTTGCTGTAAAATGCTTTTCAGAAACAGAACAACACATGGTTAATCAAACATGTGTGGTGATCTGTAGCTTCCTTGCTGCTTTGGGATATTGATAACTTGCTGATATGGCTGTAAATATCCTGAAGGAGAAGATACAACTATTACTCTGACCTTAAACTTGAGCACATTTGAGTTACGCAGCATGACAACAATCCAAGGCACGCCAGCAAGTCCAACTCAAAGTTTGGTTTTTAAGTGACCCATTTAAAGTTCAAACTGCCATACAGTCAACGTTTTTCTAAGATAAAAATGTTTTTCATGACTTTTAACAAAAACAGAAGAAATCTGTAAGGTCTAAATACTTCTTCACAGCATTGCACATGTCATTTAAATCTGCTTCCCTTGTGCATTAATCAGTTTATACAGCAACAGACACCTGCTAATATCCGCGAGATGTCATCATGATGAGACACACGTCTGTGCAGGTGAATCACAAACCAGCTGCAGCAGGTGCTACAGCCGCCAGACATGAACTGTAGACACACAAAAACGGTGTTGACTGAAAAATTATGTACAGGTGGAACATTCGTCAACTTCCACATCTGTGCAAAATCAAACGGATTGTGCATAAATAAGTAATTACAGCTGTGATTTTGCGCATCAATGCGATAAATACTGCCAACTTTTCACGGCATGATCAAACTTGCTTTCAAATGTCTCACTGTGCGTGTCTTGTTAAAAAAGTAAAGCTGAGAGGTTTCGAGCTCTGTCCGTTTCACGCATATGATCTGAGTCCCTGGATGTGCCTGCAAACAAAGCCAGCGATTCAGCTGTGGGCTCTCTCCACACCTCGACCCACTCCCACTCTCATCTTGCCAAGCCTCAGATCCAACTGCAGCGCAGGGAGTTATACTAAGCAACAATGAGGCCCTTGTACAAGTTGAGGTAACACCATAATTGTTACAATCTGCCCATTCAGGTGAATGCCACACCCACTTTTGACTCCCGGTGACATTTTGAGAGTTTTCTGACCGTCAGTGACGCTGCATTAATCAGATACGATTAAGAGGCTGACATACCTCAAAAGGTAGGGCACATTAATTACATGCTCCTTTCTTACGAGGTAATTCAAAGTGTTCCTCAGGCAACACAGAACTGACATAAAGACAAGAAATACATTGGAAGGAAAATGGCATAATTGAAGCAGTTACAGAAAAAGAAAGAAACACCGAAGCACAAATTTAAAATAAATCCCTATGAACCAATAAGGAAACAAATGTTTCTGCACATCTTAGTGTATTTCTAGGGTTGATTTAGGCCTGAGAACTGAGCCTTGAGGAGCCCACATGATTTTAGTTCGATCCGATTTATAATTGTCAAACAAAACAAAGTGTCTTTGTCTTCCAAGACAGGTCTGAACAAGTCTAACACAGACCCAGCAGTTGCAGCGAGAAACCTTTTTAAGCTGTATAAAACTAAAGAACTATGAGCTGAGATGAGCAATAACATTTTGATGTGATATTTGATGAAGGACAAGTCTAGTGGAACAATTTAATAATGCCTTTCTGCCAATCACAATCCACGAGGAAGGTCATGTTTCCAGAAATGTTCTTAAAAAGTTGTCCAATCCAGCTAAGAACAAATAAACACGTTTTTCTTTTGCGTGTTATTTATTTTTGCTGTCCAACTCCTGTTTCTTATCACAGCACGGTGAGTTTATCAGTCCCCTCATGCTCCCCACGAGCCAGATTCTTCCTCTGGAGATAAAACCCAACTGTGTGACTTTTAGCGTGTGGAGGGCTCGCTGCGGAGGGAAGCAGCACAGAGGCCTGGGTGGTTCTGCCTGGTCAGCTTCCAAGTCTCAGTTGTGTCTAATGCAGGTCTGTGAGGAGCTTCCCCTGCCTTTCATCCGTTTAGGAAACATATGGAAACATCTGGACGTCGAATCAAAGTACGCACCCCCCATGATTGTGTCTTCCAGGAGTATTGCCAGGAATGTTATCCTTGTGTAAAATATTAACCTTGCCTCTCCAAAAAAAAAAAAAATGAAAATAAAACAAGGAAGCTCACTGGTCAATTGCCAGTGGATGTTTTAGCTTTGACATCACCGGCAGTGAGCACATTCCTGCTGAACATCAACAAGTAGTTTACAATCAGTCTTCTGCTCACTCGTTGTAGTAGGACGGTTAAATTATCTCACATAAAAATCCCGCCTCTTTTAAAAGACAATAAACAATCCCTATTTAATTGTCTTATGTTAAAAAGGGAATTAATTCCAAAGAAATCATTTTGAGATGCAGACAGAAGATGGATAATGAGGAGAAGTCAGAAGCATGTGGTGCCTCCGCTCTATAACCAAGTGGATGTTGTATCCATGCGGGCAGGTGAGCAGACAAAGCCTGTAGTTGTGTTGCACGTCTCTCCATGCCCGAGCTGAAAGATCAGGCCCAGACGTGTTGATAGACTGAGACTGAATGGGGGTCAGGAGTCACACCTGCTGATGAAACACCTTTTTTCTCCACGCACAAGGGGCTGTTACCCCCAAAACAGCAGCCCTAGCCTGATGAGTGATGGCTCTCCTGTGGAAAAAAAATTGAAGATTACACTTGTCCAGGCTGGAAAGAATAATAACAAAAACACATGTTGGCGTTTGTTGTGTCAACATTTGTTCAAATTGATCACATCTTATTTTTCTTTGTAAAGAAAAAAAGAAAAACAGTAATACAGCTGCCTTGTTTTCAACTGGGATAACATAACAAAATTTAGCAGTATGTATTCAATATGACTGCATACAGTGTAAAAACTCTAACAATTAATTTTTTTTTCCAAGCCATGTTATTAGTTAAAGACTAGGTGGACAGGGAAGGCAGTCGCTCTGTTTGTACTGTAGAAAGGATGTTCAGGTTTGGCTGCGACAACAGCAGTGGGGGGGGATGTGATTTTTGGGAGTATCAGAGAGGATGTTTTTCCTCCTGTGTGATGACTTCTGACCTCCACCATCCTCATTCTATCTGCCTTTAACCTCTGTCCTATTGTAGCTCTTATCAAACTGTAGAATGTTGTTCACACATCCAGTCCAACGCTACGTACACATGGGACTACAGCAGAATAATGATAATTGTACAAATGTACATCTATTATGAGGACATGGAACGATAGTGTGGGAAAAAGATACAAGGTACTTATTATTTAATGTTGTTTAGAGAGGCAAAAAAATGAATATATAGCTTATACTTGGCTACAGAAGTTCATCTTCAGATTGGTCCCTATACATCAGAGAGAAGAACAATGACAAAGTAACTGAGTGTATTCTTTAAATTTGTCACAGCAAGACACTGTGGAGCAAAACCATCTCCTTTAATTTCAGAGAAGAAAAAAAGCAAAAGTACCTGAACACATTATCCCCACTGTAAAATATGGGGGTGGCAACATCCCATTGTGGGGATATATTGTAATTCAAAAGGCAGATTTTTATTTGTGAAAGAAAGTTGAAACCATTTTACATTCTAATTCCACTTCACGTCATATGAAAATGTTCAACAAGTTTTCCTGCATGGCACTGTGGACGCTAAAGGCGGCTCCATTTTTGAGTTTGCACAGCTTTGATGCATCTCATCATGTCTGCCATCGATATCTCTGTTAGTTAGTTCATTGTTTTAGGAAACACTCTCTGAAAAGCTCTTGCCGTCCATTCGGACTTTCCACTCTCCAAGCTAATGGCCACCTGTTTCTTCCACTGTTTCTCTACCCAGTGCACCTTTGTTTTCCGTCTAAGCTCCTGTATCTGGCTGTCTTGTCAGTGCTGCCTGACTACCCTGCCTCCTAACACAACACGGTGTTGTCCTGAGGGTGCTCTGTGGCCCCTGCTGATCACACTCCACTGAGCTGTGCTCGTACCTCTTCTCATCTCTGCTAACACACACTGACAGGACCCTTTGATATCACGAGAAGCAGCGTGGACCTGGGGCCGGCCCAACAAAAGCAATCTGATCTGATCCGTCCAAGCACGCCTGTGGCCCCCTCCCCAACAAAGAGCGAGGGCAGCAGGACTTCGCTTTGTAGGTCTGGATGTATGCGCGGATCCGCACGTTGTCTGAGCTGAGCTCTACATGTGGAGGATCTAAAGAATTATTTGTTTTCTGACCACAGCCTGAAGATTCAAATCATATGATTAATAAAACAAATATGTTTGATTTACTGTGAACGGATCCCGCTTTGATTAAAATTGATGTGTTAGAAAAGTTAGCAAAAGTAGTCTGAGGATTGGGTTTCAAATGGATTCACAAAGAGGAAAGAAATTTGAATTCATTAAAGAAAGCAATTACGTTTAATTTGGAGCATGTTTGTTTTATCATATAAACAAGACACAATAGATTGCAATTTAAAGTCTTAAATGAAACATAAGAGTCAAATCCATTCTTGATTGGAGCCAAACATACTAAGATCCAGATAGTTAAGTATGTACAGGTGAAGATAGCTGCTTCAGATCAGTTGGGAATACAAAAAACATTTTAAAAATCATAAGCAGATTGAGATCAGGACTTTGTGAAGACCAAAACATTTACTTTGTTTCACTAAAGCCTCTTTGTAAACGATTCAGAACCCTTATCCATCTGGATGACCCATTTCCAACCAAGCTTTAACTTTGTGAGTGATGTCATGAGATGGACAATATTTCCATCTTATGTTCTTTGGTCATGATGCCTTTTATTTTCAGAAGTCCAGTAAGGTATGCCCACCACACGATGCTGCCCTCTCTGTACTTCAGTTGGACTGATGTTTTAACCATGGTGTTTCCCCCAATGCACTGATGGCCACAAAAGACCCATTTTAGCTTTCATTAGACCACAGGAACTCTCAAAATGTTCCTGTGTGAACTTTTAGAGTGTTTACAAATCCATGAGTGCATTTGTAAACTGTGTTTTATGCTACTTTTGGGAAAATAAGTTCTTGCTTGCTGTGTGGTCCTTCGGCTAATTAGTAGAGTTTATTTCACTGTGGATAACGAAGCTCTATTCTAAGCTTTAGTCAGCATATTCACTAAGTCTTTTGCTTTTGTTGAAGAGTTCATGCATACATTTCTAACCAAAACATGATCATCTCTGGGACATTGAACCTGTCTCCTTCCTTAACAGCATGATTGATGGATGTTTCATGCTATTTGTGCATCATTATTTGAACAGACGACTCTGACACCTCCAGGTATCTGGAAATTGTAGCCAAGGATGAACTAGAATTGTGAACGTTCACAATTCTCTCCTTGATATTTTGGCTGATGTTCTTTGTGTCCATGATATCACGCAATAAATTGATGAATTTACAAAGAAAGATCGTCCATATAATGTTCTAAAACAGAAAAGTTTGTCTCATTTAATGTCAGACAGTGAGAAAATAAATTGTCTTTCTATTGTATATGCAGACATCTGGTTTTAACTGTGTGCAAATCAAAGAGATTAGCTGTTTCCACACAGGCACTGCAGTCTTTCCTCTGAAGGTGTGCTTTGAAAGAAAACAAACGTCCACTGGATTGGTTTGTGAAGTCTTGCAGATGTTTTCCACCCTGCTTCCCGTCTGGATGATCAATGGATGAGACAGAATACAAATCCCAGCTGAACAGGGAACACGTGCGAACCGCAAGTGTGGAAAATGCTCAAACCCGGGCCGTTCAGAAACACCACAACAAGGTTCTCAAACATAAAACACCTTCACAACTGTGAAATTAATTATTTCTTTTTGAATAAAATAAAAAATAACTGAAATTGTTAAAATATAAATCACTAAGATTGCTTCAAGTGAACATGTTTTCAATGCAAACTCTGGGAACTTGTGGAAGGACACAGTGGGTGACACCTTTTGTGATATTTTAAAAATATTTATTTAATTTAGTTTTTTCCTTGCTCAAACCTTAGATATCAAATGCACATGTTTTTAAATGAATGTGTCATGCTAGCATATTGTATCTGGCATGACATCCTAATTCATCCATTTGCTATCAGCATAAGAGGAGGAGGACTGCACTCGAAAACTGGTCTCACTTCATGTACATAGCTAAATAACTTCTATTTTACTGTCATTCCTGCACTTTATATTTAATATTTATTTATATATATATATATATATATATATATATATATATATATATATATATATATATATATATATATATATATATATATTTATATATATATATATATATATATATATTATATTGTATTTTATTTATTCTGGAGTAACCTCATTGGAACCTCAAAACATTGTCCTGAGCCGTATGTAACGAAATTTCGTTATGTATACACCCTGTGCATACAAAATGACAATAAAGTCTGTCTAAGTCTAATTCTAAGTCTAATTTACATTTGATCAACAAAACCTCCAATGTAGTATGTTGAAATCCAACATGGATGTTGTGCTTCTGAAAGAATAATCATATTTTGACTTATAAGACATATTATTTATTAATTTCATACTCCAGGATGTAGTGGGCAGACATGAGTAACATGTTTAGGGATGGGAGGAAGACTCTCAGTGTTCCTTTGTTTACTCTTGCAAGAAAATAATAGGAAACAAATTCAAACCTCCTTTTTATTTGCTTTAAATAATCCTATAATTCGACACAAACAGAGTTCAGAGAAAGTATGGCTTCCAGTATATCTTCTTACCATACTTGCTTCCCTTCCAGATGTATAATTTGTTTTATTCCCTGGAATTATTAAAAGCTTCCTACCTTCCAAACACCTGCACAGAGTTCTCCAGATACAACTATTCCTCTTCAACGTTTACACCAGCACAAGCTTGTAATTTATATACAATTCCAAACCGGATTTCAGAAATGACCTCAGTGCAGAGCAACGCAGCTTGTCCCATCCCATCCAGTACATCTGGATCATTTTAGCTGCAGCATCAACAAGTGCTTCCACCAGCACGGAGCTGCTGCATGTTTTTCCTCTTATTTGTTGCAGACAAATAGAGCATGGTCCTATGAAGAACGTAGGACCATGGAAGCGTCTATCAATGTATATTTCATGAGGCAGCATTCACGGCCTGCTCCTCTGTTGTTTTGCTCGGGAGGAAAACAATAGAGTCACACCATGCTGAATACACAGGCTCTACAAAAGCTGCTTTCGTTCTTAAGGATGAGTCCCCTCATATTTGTATGGAGAGATTTGCTGTGGAGTACCTTCAGTGGCTCAACTTTTAGAGGAAAGTGGGATGCAAAAGAGCTGGAAACAGTGGGTGTCAGTTGGCAAACCTTTTACGGCCGTGGAAAGGAATCAATTTTCCTTCACGCTCCACAGTGGGCAGGATTATAATCTCTTGCTATTAAAAGCAGGCCTGAAGCTCACCACAAACGGACTCTTTTCTGCTCACAGAAAAGAAGCACATTCGCCTAACCACCTTAACGTTGACCTAACCTCGTCGATATAAACCTGCTTCCGCAGTGGTCTCCGTGTCCTGAACAACGCTGCCTTTGTTCCCTGCGTGAAGAGTGGAACATGAAGGAGGTCCCAGTCTGTAAATCATTCGAAACAGATGAAGTCACAGGTTTTAGGTGTAGTTCAGAGGAGTTGAGTTTACTGCACTCTAACAACCTGCCTCAGAAAGGCTACTGTTATCTGCTGAATGGCGGTAGCTTGAAAGGAAGCACATGCTCAGCACTGCCACATCCACATACTTGTTTGTGGAGTATTCAAGGCTGATCATGAAGCAACCAATGCTGACACATTTTGGACTGAGGATGGGGTTCACCTCCTGTTTTTAAAAACTTTAATATTTAACTCAGTCACAGTCAAAATCTATAAGGTCCCATCGTTACTACAATGCAAACAAACAGACAACATCTCTCTCCTCACAATCTCTTCAAGATGTCTTGACTGGGACCCTGTTCCAGCACTTGTGACAGAATAGAGTCATCACTACTTCAATGTATTGGAAGTTAACGCCTTATAATGTAGGAAATGTATTCAGACGATGAGGTAAATATAATATAACATTCACACTGCCAAGAGAATCATCAAGAGGAAGGAGATGGGGTCAGAAGAGCAGATGAGATTAACAAATCCTGTTTCACCATACGTGATGAAATCTCCACAGCAACTCTTTGGTTGTTGTGAACAGTGTGTGAGCTTTGGCACCTCTTCTTTATATCCCAAGGGCCATCATTGAAACGTCAAAACAAAGGATGAGGCAGGGAGATAAAATGAGCAAAGAGGAGGAGAACAGAGGGGCATTTTAGGAGAGCAGGAGCGGTAAAAGTGAGTTGGGGGGATAAGAAGGTGAGGATGTGAGCAGAGACTTTAGAGGGGAGTCGGTGAACATTCCTGAGCCAGCTGTGGGTTGGAGGGGGAATTCTCACTGAACGCCTGACAAATAAAGTAAGACACAGGCTATTTCAGTCCTCCAAAACCCCACCGACACATGACTGCACAGCGAGGGGGCAGAAAGATTTTGGAAGGAAAAAGAGGGAGTTTAATGAGCGAACCAGTAGGCTGAGCAGTCCAGTAATGGAGGCCCAAAACCACAGCAGTCCAGTGGTTAATCTTTTGTCGTCTCTCTCTCTATATGCCACCATATGTCTCCTTCGATACTGAGAGAGAGGCTGGCAGCAGAGGCAGTGGTTTAAGTCCTGAAAGCACACACATTCCTCCTGCACAAACAGGTGGTGGGGTTGTTTAATAAATACAGGATTTGGTGGGTCAGTGAAGGAGGGATGGGGTCAAAGGCCATCGCAGATTGTAAACAACAGAGCTGCTATAATGCAGAGGCGGCTTTTTGGAAGGGAAAAAACCGGGGTTTCACTTCCAAGTCCTTGTTAAACACTCGTACAGCTGAGATTCTGCGGTCTATCGTAACACTTTTGTTCTGGTGGAGCAGCTCGCTGTATTGAGAGGTGCTTGACTCTGCAGTCTGAAGTTCAAGACTGAGTAGATGAAAGAGTAAAGTTCAAAGACTTATGTGGTGCACTTTAAAGTTGGTTTTTTTGTTTTTTCACTCTATCCTCAAATGCTCATTTCTCCTCTTAATTATCAATTGGTCAAATGTTACTCACTTCATTTAGAATTAAATATTAAAAGCTCTTTGGTAAATAAATGTTTTAAGCAATTTTCAAACATGTATTTTTCTTTCAAACAAAATCCAATAATCATTTTTAAGTACTTCAACTTTGCCATTCAAATGTTCTGACTTGTTTTTTGTGGAATAAACTGACAAAAAATTTGAAGCTCATAGGAAGGCAGACTACTGGAAAAATAGGGGGTCTCTTTTCCAGTCTCTTGAATTTGGTTAAAGGTTTTGTTCTCAATGCAAAGACAGATAAAAAATGTAATGAAATTAAAGTGAAACCTTGTTAGTGAGGTCTAAAGAGAGTAAAACTCAGGAAATCTGGTGGCATTTTATGTGCATTCGTCCATCTAACGTCACCTTTCTAGTCCCAAAACAGAAACTAAATCACCCTGAAACTAAATACTCATAAATACAAGTAACTAAACACAGAGTTTGCAAATAAACTCAAACACATTTGTAATTACTATTTAGATTTTTTTTCTCAAGTGCTTGTATGATGTTTGGTAAGTTTTTCAGAATGAAAAAGATATAGTATTATGTCAGTGCAGTTTCAAAGACTTGATTTTTTTTCTTCAGGTGCTTGTCGGTGTCCACAAGGTTTAACTATGTAAGACTAAAAACCACAAAAAAGTATTAATTTTATGTTGATAAAGATGATAGTGATGCAAAAATTAGCCCTCACATTTAACACCAGTAATAACACTTCACCTACATTCAAAGTCATTGTTCATAAGAATCAGTTGGTGTTGTTTCCCATAACGGCAAGAAATACTTCACACTTTTGCTGCCCCCGCATTCTTTAGCTAACAGAGCGCTGCGTTCAGGATGTCAGCTGGAGAGGTTTGATGTGAAATTTCTTCAAGAAAAATACAGGTGGAGGAAGTACGAGAAATGAAAGGGGCAAAGATTGTGCTTCTCTTCTCCTAGACGGGTTTAGGAGAGGAGGCTGAGAAGGTGATGGATCGCGTCAAACTGTCTGCTCCTTTGTGTCATGTTCCTGGTAAGACCCGGCAAGGTGAGGAGAGGACATATATGGTCATCCTCTCAGCGTTTTCCGTGGCTTGCTGCAAACAGATGAGGATTTCCGGTGAACATTACTCCACTGCTTGCCCCTCAGGGACACAGTTGTGTCCACGTGTCTTACTGGGGTCACCACATCACAGCTGGCCTTACTCAAAAAATCTTTGTGATCCTCTAAACAGCATGCAAGCTTGTCTGTCGTGTTTTTTCCTTCCTCCTCTCTCCCATCACCACACAGATAAAAAGTAGGGCAGGAAGACAGACGATTATTTCATGGGGGAATCCCACATCCTGCATCTTCATCTCTTTATCTCTGCTAGAAGCCCTGGAAAACTTTACCTCAACTGAAAGGGTTGGGTTGGGGGGGAAAATGGGATGAAGAAGACATAAGCAGCACCATAAGGCACAAAGAGTGAAGGATCAAATCAAGAAATCTGCTAACCATCCTAGAGCAACAAACACTTCCTTTACTCGAGACTGGAAGTCAAAAGCCACTTCCCTCGAGTTGAGTCACTCTTTTAGGATGACAGCTACTGGTAGACCACTGCAACCACATCAACTGTCCTCCATTTACCCCATGCTTTCATCCTGAATCCTCTGTTCTCCAGCGCTGCAGTTATTCAGTGCACGCTGCACTGCTTTCACTGGGTCAAAGCAGGAATGACGCACATCACTGACAGTCTCAAAGGCTTTTGTGCTAACTGTTTTTGAGGACACTGATGTGGATCGCAAATGTGCCTTATGGAAAAAGCCCTGAAGCAGCAGGAGGAAAGCTTTCCTGCCACTCTTTAGCTCACATCACTGATGGAAACGATTAAGCATATTGGGGTGTAATTCCACCCCCTCGGTCTGGCTCTTAAAATAGAGAAACAGAGAAGAAAGTGACTGGGCCTGGTGCATATTTGAAGTCCTCTGATTGGAGGTTGTCATTAGGCAGATTTCAGCTTGTGACTACGACAGTCCTCAACTGGCCTGGCCATGTGGTACTGTAGACTCAGAGGCCCTCTCCTCCCCAATTCTGCACTGTTAACCTGCAGACTTTTCAGTTCATTGTCAGTATTGATTTCAAACAGTTATTTTAATCGAAATAAAAACACAGCAATGTGCCTCCAAACCTGGTCCCAAACACCAAGTTGCAACAGAAGAGGCCTTGTGTTTAGAATACACAATCTAATTGGTTCATTTTTTTTCCTCTCTTTTTTTGTTTTACATCAAGCAGGAAGAGCCTTTTTTATTTGAACCATCTGTTTAACTCCCCCACTCCAAGCTGCGAGCGAGTGGCAGCTCTGAAGCTGGTTCAGTGTTTATCATGTTAATAAACTACACACGTCTGGCACAGGGTAACAGCTCTGGTCACTGTGCTCACTGAAGGATGGAGGGAAATGAGGCAAAAACAGCTGGAACCTTTCAAAAGAAGGACTGCTCGAGTGTGTGTGGGTGTGTGTGGGCGGGTGCACGCGCACCATGTGCACACACACACATAGAAAGTCCACAGTGAGCTTTAAACACTTACAAAAAGGAGAACTTCAAGAGAAACAGCTTAAAAACAGAAATAACTTGATAAAGTGAGCTAGTGAATAAGTAAATGTGTTAAATAATGTTAAAAGTTATTTAAGCACCTTCAAATTAGGTCTATAGTAATTGTTTTTATTTTTACCAACATGATTCTTCAGGCTGGATGTAATAATAGCATTTTGGAGTGGCTCAAACAAATTCCTGACTTGAATATGATGGATGTACTGTAACTGTGGAAGACCCTCTAGATTACGGCGACGGCCTTGAAACCTTCCAACCGCAATTGGGGCTAAACAGCCAAACAGAAACCATCCAAATACCAGAGCAACAGGCAAAAAGGTGTTCAGTAAAAATAAGACGAGCATAATTGCTGTGAAGCCAATATCAGACAAAACTTTTTCTTTCACTGTCTGAAGTTAAATCAGACCAAATTTCTGTTTTAGGTCAGTTGGAATTACCAAAATTATTTCTAATTGCTAAATGTCACAATGATGAAATCACTCCACTTTCCTGTCACACTAAACGCTGCAGATTAAACTGACGGTCAAACAAGCCGAGAAATTTTTTAAATTTTGACAGGTTAACTAAAGCATGCCTGTGGATGTATTATAAGACCACACCTAACACTTCTTCATTGTTTTCACTACATTTTGTACACAAAACAGTACTGTGTTTATCTGACAATAACCAGAAAACCTACTACATATGTTAAAACTTGCACTTCAGAGACAAATCATTGATTCTATAAAATCAATGATAGTCAAAAAAAATGATGGAGCAGATGCAAAACCACTGTGTTATTTGATTCTGGAGTAGGAGGTAGGATTTCCCCCTTTATGACAAAAAACAACAATCTTGCAGCTCTATTCTTTCTAAAAAATATTTATCGAATTCTGCTAGATTTACTCTGTTAAGCCATGAAAACAAATGAATATCATCTTGTTACTTATAAGTCTATAACATGAAACACAATGTAATATTGTCACCTTTCAATTTTTTTATGATGTAGGCAAAAAAAGGTCACTTTCGCGAAGAAATGACCATTATTTTAAGAAGGTGATAATATACAAATACAGCTGTGGATTAAATAAAGAGCTTATTAAAACTGTACAGAAAAAAATTGTACTGCATCTTACATCACATGACAGCCAAATATAACTTTAAAGAAGCTGTAAGCACTAAACAAAAAGACTTTACTAGCCACATTATCATCCGATGTGAGAATCCTGTGACAAGCTGGATGTCAAAAGTTCAAGACCAGCCACAGTTCGTCAACTGCCGTGGTAAAACCATCTTTGGCTGAATTATCGCACACACACGCACAAAATAATCCTTTATCACATGCTCAAAGTGGAAAAAAGTGACAGTGTATGATGTGGTTATTTCTGATAATCAGTAACCTTCCAAACTGCTGGGAAACAGTACAAACTTTGTGTCATTTCATGGAGAGAAAAGAGTTACAGGAGGCCACATGGCTGAGTCCTGCAGATATGCACTCAGATAGGGAGGATGCATGAGTGGGAGATGACTCACATCACATGAAACTTGTTGGTGGTGCAGTTCCTGCTGACTGGTTTTATCTGACTGCATCGTGTCTGATAAGATCGGTTGAAATTCGAAAAACCAATTTTTATCGTGTCTGATAAGATCAGTTGAAATTCGAAAAACCAATTTTTAATGTTTTTTTTTTAATGCTGTGTCATCAAATATCTGGCTCAGTCTAGCACAATGTCTGCTCAAAGTAATGTTTTTAATAATTTTTTTCAAATCCGGATGAATATCAGGAACTTCTAGTCCCACGCGATGATAATGTTTTCACCAAGTAACATTTCCGTCATGGAGAAAAAGAGAACTCGAGCACAAACACTTCGTTTCAACATGGTTTTAGAGATATCCCAGGAGCTCAACTTGACCATATTTTGTAAATATTTGATAGAAAATGCAGGAAGTAATCTGCGACAGACTGGCGACCTGTCCAGGGTGTACCCCGCCTCTCGCCCGGGACGCAGCTGGAGATGGGCACCAGCAACCCTCCCGACCCCATTTAGGGAAGAAGGGTGTAAAGAAAATGGATGGATGGATGGATGCAGGAAGTAATTTTAACCTTTCTTTTGAATGGTTCTTGTCCTTTCTGGTAAACCTTGCAGAAAACTCCTAATGTAACAGATGTTTAGAACTATTTTGTTTTACAAATCCAACCCACAAGGCAGACAGTCTCTCAGTCCTGAAAAGTTGTTTTCTGATGACTGAGAGGCAACAATATCTTGATAAGCCTTGATTTCAGCTAAGTCATTCCAATGAAGGATTTAAAGGAAAGATGAAAACGTAGATCCATCCTGACTTGTATTAACAGTTCAGGTTGGTGGTGCTAGAATAATGGTGTGAGGAATATTTTTTAGGTGATTTTATTGCTCCCTTGTTCAAACTGAGCATTGTTTGAATGCCCAGGTATTGTTGCTGACTATGCCCATTCCTTTACAATACATATTGTACTAATTTTCTGATGTTCGCTCAGCAGAACAATGCATTTTGTCACAAGTCCTAAGACAGATCAAACCGTTTTCTTAAAAATGATCATTTACAGCGGCTGGTATTCAGCAATGAGGAGGGGGGAGGTGGAAGAGCTGGCAGTGGTTTATAGGGTTTAAAACATCATTTTACAATAGTTAAAGCTCCACTTATAAAGAACAACTTCAAAGCCTGAAGTTGATCTGTAAAAAAAACAAAAACATTTTGTACTTTGTGTGCATATTATTGCTGTGCATGCAGAGCATAGTAAAAACTATTTCACTAAAAAGGCACACAATGTTTTCTCCTTCACAGCAAGGCAGAAGCTAATGGTAGAGAAGTAGAAATTATCCCTATATTAGGTTAGATTATTTATATAAGGACAAGCACAAAGTGTTATCAAATACCCAACATTTAAACATTTATACCCTAAACTAATTTGATAACATGTTGCATTAAAGTATCTCTTCGGTCCATCTGGTGCTGAGGGTGTTATGCTGTTTTTTTACACTATCTTATGTCCAAAATAATCTAGATTTTGTTCACATTGAGAAAGTTATTTTCACACCATTTTATCAGACTTACCCTTTCTGCATGGTGCAACGTCAGTGAACAAGCCACATTAGTTCTGTATGTGCAAATATATGGCAGCAAAGTGAATGTCCAATAGTCTGTTAAAGATATTAACCTCAACAGGAATCAGTGTTTTAAGGTGAACCACAAAACATGGACAATGAGGCCTGCACTGTTGCTTAAAGAGGACTTCTAAGAAGACAATAATTGCTATAGTGATATCCAAACACAACTGCACCCCACCCATCCGCTCACCAAATCTTTCTCCAAGCTCTCCTCAAAAAGTTGGCAACTCTGATGATGCTATCAGGTTAATATGGGCCAAAATCTCTGAGGAATGTTCCGGACACTTTGTTGAATCGATGCTATGAAGAATTAAGAGAGATCTGGAGGCAAATGGGGATAAAAGGGTGGTCTTCTTCCTGTTGTGTACTTTCTCCTGCTAGGTGATCCAAAACCTGGTAATTTGAAACGGAACGTGGGGAACATCTCCTTTTAATTATCACAAACCTCAGACTGTGTCGGATAATTGATTCCAAATGGTTGGCTCAGGAAGCAGCGGCTGAAGCGTTAAAAGGAGGAGGCCACAGACGGAGAGAAGGAGGCCGAGCCGAGAGATACGACTCCTTCTTAGGCTCTGACCTTCAGCTGCCCCCACGCTTGTGAGTTTTACCACAGATTGAGACCAGATTGACTTTGCTAGCAAAGAAGATGTGTGGGTGACAGAGTCCAGCACACAGCCCATAGTGCGGCTATCTGATAGCTCTCTATGCTGTTTTGGTCTCCTATAGCTGACAAAACCGGTCAGAATCAAAACCTTGGTTATAGAAAACACTGAAAAGAGCTTGAAACACAATCATGTCCGTACCGTCCACCTCTCTGTTCACTCTGGGCTTCAAGAAGACAAAGAGATCTTAGATCCTGACAGCTCAGCGCCAAAGCAAAAACAACAGAATTAAAGTATAAAAAAACACAAACTAATCATTATGGCTCCAAACGCACCACAAAATGCATTCATATGCATTGACTACGAGACCACCCCTGAGAGCTGACCTGGCCGTGCCCCCCCTCCCTCCATCGCTCAGCGCTGGCGTGCGTCCAGAACAAACTGAGCCTCTCCGTAGGGAACAGTGGAGGCCCAAGGCCGTGCTGCTTTGCAGGCGCCGAGGAGGAGGCGGGCTGCCAGTGGTCAGCCGGCGATGGTGCTTCTGGGAAGGGTGTCACACTAACCCCCAATCCTCTTACACCCGCCCGGGTCGGGCGAGGAGGTCGAGTAAGAACGACACTCCTACGACCAAGCAGCTGGAGGCACTGTCATGGATGAGCTCATTCTGGCTAGCGTCCAGAAGAGAGGCGAGCCGGACCCCTGACGTGTGGGCTGTCTTCATGAGGTCACTCTTAAGCATCTAGAGAGAGGAACAGAAGCAGTAGGACAGCCTCTGCAGCCAGGCTCATAAACACAGTCATGAGGGTTCGCTCAAGGCCGGAATGATGACAGGAAGAGGAGGTACATTGAGCCTGTCACTGGAGCAAAGCTAAACGTGCTCACTAGAAGATGTTGAATGATATTGCTGCCAAAAAGGGGAAATAAATTTTCCTAGGCTAAATTTAATTTCTTCACATCCGTATCCGGGCTACTGTGAAAGGGCAACTTCAAATCTTATCTAGCATTAGAAGCCTGATGACTCCAAATGATACTAAATGAGCAGCCTTGAGCTACTTATAGGAAAACTAAAAGTGCAAAGGACCCAGAAAGTATTTTTTTTAGTTCCTACAGCACAGAAAGAAACACATATCCTGAAATAATCCCAGATACAGTGTCCTGAATTACCAGCTTTACATATCAAGAAACTGGACCAGTCAAAGTCATGTTAACAAAAATACAATTCACAATGTCCATTCAGAGTAATTTGTAATTGTTGGTTTTCAGATGTTCATTCTTTCATCCCTCCTAAATACTACATCTTTGCCGGGCAATCTAAGTGTTGCTATAGTTACATATGCGTTTGTGGATATTTTTCACTCAGATCAATGGGGTGTATACGCCTACATGATGTATTAAATAAAATTTATTATGACAATAAATAGTGTGTTCTCATTCTGAGAATGTTTTACATTTGAATTTCTAAACCACCCTGTATACTTCTTGGTGCATCTGTATTTACATGAGCTCCCTCTGACTGGTTTAAATGTTCCTGCTGAATAAGAGCTTCCCCCATAGCATGATGCTGCCACAACCATGTTTTAATAGTGTGTTCAGGGTGTTGTGATGTGCTGTGTTGGCTTTGCATGTAGGCACCAAAGTTTGCATTTCATTCCATCTGATCACATCACCTTCCTCTACATGTTGGTTTTGTTTTCCTGTGGGAAATGTTAAGCATTTTTGTGTTTCATTTGGCAAGAGTTTGCAAGCCTCCACCCCATCCCAGAGTTATCATGGGATTCCTGACTGCTTCTTACTAATCCTCTCCTTGCCCATCCTGTCAGTTTAAATCTACCATACTATTTTTTCATTTAATTTTAAAGGTTGGATTGAGTTTATTGGTAATTTTGATGATGTTATCAAATCTATAAAGGCTTTACAAACAGCTGTATTTATACCGAGTTTACATTGGACACTTGTAGACTCTAAACATTGACTTCTAGATTGAAAGAGATTGAATCCACATCAACTTCACAGGCTTTTATTTGTAAGATAGTTGATTATTTACAATCACTCATCGTACTCTGTTGGTCTACCACAAAGTCCCAATAAAATAAATTCAGGCTTGTGGTCGTATCATGACGAAATGCAATGAAGTCCAAAAGGTAGAAATACATTTCCAAGGCACTATTTTATCAAAATACACACAGCACAGCTCTGGAGTCTGTGCATAAAAATACTGTAAATCACTGTGGAATTTGGGAGGTGCTAGCGCTGATAAAAGCTGTCAGACTCCCCCAGAATAACCACGATAAGGACAGGCGGCTAATTGGATACTGCAAGCTCTCTAACAGGGCAAAACTTCAGAAAACATGGAAAGAAAAATGTTTAACAGGATGATCCAATATTTTACTGAGGAGTCAAAACAACAGAAAGTTTAGTCTTACAAAAATAAATAGAAACGTCATGGTTGAACAATCCCTTCTACCAAACAATTAGTACCGAGTTACGAATCACCCTACTTTATTAAATTCCGACAATTATTTAGGAGCATGTGCTAGTTGAGATAAAAACACTCCCCTCATTAACCTGTGGTCTATAAAAGCATATGGGCTCAGCAATTAACCCACATTCCCAAAACCTATCCAGCTGCTCTGCAGTCCAAAATGACTATAATCCCATACAACATGGTAATTTCCCCAGCAGTGAGCACATGCCTGGTGGAAAATGCTGGAAACAAATAAAGACTGTGGTTTCCTGCAGGGAGACCGCATCAGCTGTCATATTTATAATTACAGCTTCTCTACTATTTCTATCAGTCATGTAATTATTGTATATTCACTATTTTTATCTGTCATATAATTATCATCTTCTGTCATTTCTAGTTAAACTTTTCTTTAGGTTTTCATGAGGCTGGAGATTGTTGGCATATAAGAATGTTTTTGTTTTTTTTAATTCAGTTCATTTGGGCACTTCACTGGAAAATGATCGTTATACAGGACTTTGGAGAATACAAAAGGGAGCATCGGCAGAGCTACTGCTGCCAGAAACTTTATGTTCTCCTTCTATAGATTATACAGTTGGCACTGTCTTTTAGTGTTTCACCCTGCTTCTCTCCTAGACATAACTGTGGCTGAGCTTTTACTGCAACTGGCTGTATCCGAACCCTTATGGCGCCACACCAAACTCGCTTGTATCCTATAGACTGAACTGGCTCAGAGATTATCTGTGTAGCTCTGTTCTTCTCCTAGATGAAGCCATGAAAGTATATACTGCTTCCACTTTTAACTTTTCTTCAAAATAGAAAGTACTCCAGGTTTGGTGCTTCTGTTCTTTGTTCTTTTTTTTATGTGCCATCTTCTCAAACCCCCAATGTTGGACATGACAGATGACTGTCATGACCTGATTCTGAAACTTTTGGGGGTTTCTTCCTGTGAATGAGGAGCTTCGGTTTCATGCAGGTATGAGAAACTGTGTGTGATTGTCCATTGTCACGACATGCTCATCCAGGAGAATTAATGTTGCAAGTCAGTGACTGGATGCAATCTGCTGGGTTTCCTAACATAATAAACATTTTTTCACCAATTTGAATAATAAACTGAACTCAACTGCATTGTTTAATAACCAAGATCCGCTGAAAAGGATGAATGTCCATGTCTTGGAATCTGTCCAAATGATTGGATTGAATTGACTGGTTTTAAGGGCCTAAATAGATAAACTGAAACAAAGTACTTTAATGTTAACGGGGTTTTTTTCCCTTTCTTAGAGGTTATGCTGAATCAACTGAAAAACTTCTCAGAAAATACTCACGGTTCAGCTGGCATGCTTGAAGGAGCCTTGAATTCAAAAGCCAGTCTGGATGCAACAGCTGCTCCACAGTACATCCACTCCATAAATTTAGGGCAATTAAGACCTTGAGCTCCACTAATGATGCTGGCAAGCAAGCAGGAGGTGGGCTGTAGTTCTTATACCAGATGCCGCGGCCATACACAGGAAGTCTCAGCAAGGTTTAACACCTGGGAACAATAACCTTTTAAAGGTGAATTTTACAAAGGATGTACTGAAATAATGTAGCAAAAAAGCTCCAAACATATAATAAAGACTTGTATTCTATTTTATTTGCTTGCAATGAGAGTGGTGATTGTTTTTTCATGCTTTGTGAAAGGGATTGGGTTGATTTTATGGTATATAATTGGTAAATTGAAAGAAAGCTCCACTGAATACACAAAAGGTTATCCAGAGGGCAATGGATGGTAGCATGTGCCTCTGTTTGCCACAGTGGACTCATTGACTGTGAAAAAAGAAAGTGATTTTGGTAATCAGTACTTTCAGGCGATCATAGGGGAAATCACAAACATTTAGCTTTTTAAGGCAAATACAATACAATTATCTTCAAACAGAGCCTGATTTTATTTATGGTAAAATAACATGTAAGTACTCACAGCTTGCCCTACCCCCACCCCACCGTCAGGACAAGAAACATGACGCACAAAATGAAGATGAACTATAATCAAAATCATTTGCTCCACAAGTTCACTAATCTGCTGTTTGGTGAAGAAAAGCAGTGATGATCCCAGAGACGTAATATGGTCTCATCTTATAATGCGACCACGCCTTTTAGCAGACTGGATATGCTCACCTAAAACAACACTTATGCAAATAAACGCAAACATCACGGCTGTATTTTAGATAACAACTTTGGCTTTAAGTTATTATTCACCCGGAAAAACTGCAATAATCAAACACTTAACCCCAAAGTTGAAGGAGGTCTCTCCTAACATCACACCAAAACCCAGTCAATGAGGGAGCGGCCCCCTCCCCGCTGCACTCCTCTAAAAAAGGCTACCATTGTGTGAGAGGAATCGCCATGGATACTGCCAGCGAACTGTAAGCCTTTCGGAATTATTAGCATTCCTCTGAACCCCGAGCACTGTAGCAAAGCCGCTCGCTTTCCCGTCAATCTGCCTTTAAGAGAAACACACCATTTCTTTCATCGGCAACTGCAGGAATTTTACATGTGGCTGGGAATTAATTAAAGTCGAATTATGGGGCTGTGGCAATATTGGGCTGACACAGACGGAGTTGAACAACGCCCGATGAGGCGGGTGAAGGGGAAATGTGGCCTTGTTCATGGGCAGGATGATGAAGCTTGGCCACTCAGCAGCAGCTACAAGGCAGCAAAGTGATGGAACAATGAAATGGAAATATAGTGACATGCAAACACATTCTTAACCTTGAATCTTGTCAATATGTTACAGATTATACAACCACAACATTGTTTTGTTGGTACTTTATGTGATGGGCCAACATGAAGCTGCACACAATTAGGCACTGAAAGAAAAAGGTGTGGTGCGGAGATTTTCAACCCCCTTGACCCTGATGCCTCTAAAAAAAACCTATCTCAAACCAATTTCCACCACCAGCATATCATTTAAAGGGGCAGTGTTGTATATTTTTCAGACACACAATGCCATTTTATAGAACAATCAACTATGTTACATCCAGTTGTTATCAAACATGACTTAAAAGAAATTTGATTTAGGAATTTAACACCTTGATACTGGGCCTCTGTCTCTTTAAGAAGATCCTGTCTTCAGCACTTCATGTCATTAAGCTGGTCATAGATGATGGAAAACCTTTTACTGCAGACCTGGGTAGATGTCAACTTCCAGCAAGATAATAACCATATTCACAAAGCCAGACCAACAATAGCAAAACTGGATCAAAGCCTAACAAAATGACCCAGTCAAAGTCCAGACCTACTATTGCAATTCACTGTAGTAAGGTTACAGTGATTAAACGTGGGTAAATTTTATAAGACATATAAAGCACTATATCACTTTACTTAAATTTATACAAATATAAACAGCTACATAATAAAGTCGAATTTTGTAAACTGACCTCAAGCATAAAAATATATTTTAAAAAAACAACATTTATACTTTCATAAAGCCAATGTTTAGAAGTAATTTCCAATAATTATGTGGTAAAGTCCTCACTCATGTGCAGCATGCTAACATATGATATAAACATAACTGAAACAAACCCCGGCGTCCATGGGAAAGGATTAAACTGAGTTATGTGAACCATGCCGTAAAGTGTAATGCAATATACTGATTACTAGCTTAAGAAGCTTCTGCTGTGTATGACGAGCCAGCGAAACCACCTAACTCTAAAATAATGCAACAATTGCATCTTTGTTGAAGACTGCGTGGCACAATGTGGCCACTATCAGCCACTAATTAGACAAGACCGTACCAATGGTGACACAACAGCCTCTGTTCTGCAGGCGAGCATGAAGACTCCGCTATCAGGCCTCAGACTCCTTCAACCGCTGGTACCTTTGCCAGCGCAGAAAAAGTAGGTCTGCCTTCCCTAAGGGGAAGCAGGGGCCTCAGTGACATTCCACGATGTGTGCCAAAACATTTAAATGGTAACCATTTCCCTGGAGTGTTTGCAAAGTACAGTTTAAATTTCACATCCCTGTGTTGTTCCAGGTACAGCTTACATGTAGACAGCTCATCCGAGTCCTAAATAGAGCGTCGAACAATAGTATTATTGACAGAAAATAACAACAAAAAAAACACTTGCTACAGGTAAGTTTAAGGTCATTTATTGTTTTACAGCTACAGAAACAGAGAAAAAGGTTACTGTAGGCGATAAGCCTCTAGCGATAACAACAAAACAGATCATTTTTCTTTCATTTTTTACAATCATGTTCAATTATTTGAACAGGCTGCAAATGCTGTGCATTTCTCTGGCAGACGGTCAAACGTCCTGACACAGATTCAGAAGAAAACTCTAGCTGCTCAGTCCTTGATTTTCTTTTTACAGAGCTCCTGCTGAATTCAATACCGGTATTCATGAAACCTGGGCAGGGCCCTGCAAATGAAAAGAGTGTTTGTCAGGGTATTCTTAAAACAAACACAAAACCTAAGTCCGCTCAAAATATTCAGAAGCAGATAAAGGTAATGATGTTAAATCGTTACCTTGGTTATTGGTCGTGGCCTGGGCACTCCTAGCCAATCACAAAGCTGATTTCTGCGCTCTCGCACTGTGTCAAGGTCGCTCTCCCTTAAATGGATTACAAAACCGTTGATTTTTTTAAATAGATTCAATTTACAGTAAATTCTCTGGGAAAAAAAAGATGTTTTTACAACTAATTTGACAACTTGATTATAAAATAATACGAACCACTGAGTGTCACTTAGTAAGTTTAAGACATCCTCGAGCACATCTGGATCAGCAACGTCATTGTAGGTGAGAAGCATCTCATACATCTCGGCGGATGTCGTCTTTCTTATCTGGAGTTATAATAAAAACAATGAACATCACAAAAAATAAAAACATACACACGAATAACAAAAATAATAATGTGAATAGTGGTTTAGTATAATTACATCAAAACTATAGATGTCTAAAACATATTTTATTTCATTTCAACCAATTTCGCTATAATATTTGACTCCTAAAGAAAAAGTTCTCAGTCTCAATTTATTTCTATTTTATATTGACATAAAAAGGGACAGCATACATTATTAGAAGAATAAACAAGTTGAATGTAAATGTACCCAACTTTCTAATTTATAAGTTTTTATATGTGGACCACAATTATCTACATAAAGTTGGATTCATTTAGTAAAAATAAACTCGCCAGTCATTTAAAGTGTGCTGATATCAAGAGTATATGAATTAGGGTTGATAAACCTTCACTACAGTGAATGGGGTGAGTGTGCAGTCCTGCTCTGTGAACTTACTATTGGGAACGCATGGCAGAGCAGCATCAGCAGCTGGGACAAAACTTTCTTCCTCACATCTCCCTCAAACTGGATCAGTCCACAGTATCTGGAAAACAACCAACAATAACCCTTTCTTCTGCTTTGGTGGTGCAGCTGTAATCTAATGTACACAAGAGAACCTACACGTAAATACAGGCACGTATCTTGGCCACATTCCTGGACTTCCTGAGCTCTTTGCAAAGACCCAAAAGATCCACACAGACCTGGTGACTTATGAAGCAAAGAGACAGAAAACTCTGGTCATCCCTGAGGTATGTAGACACAGTTTTATAATAAAAAGTCACTTACTTTTCTTGTGTGGTCAAGATTTCAAAAAAGTTGTTGGCAAGCATCCGACTGAGCATCATAAGTAGGGGAACAGATACTCTTAAAGAAAAAGAGGAAACAATTTTGAAATGTTGTAGATATTAATGTGATGAAAAGAAGTGCTTTAAAGTTACACTACAAAGATTTATCTGGTTTAGTTTAATGTACCTGTCATTCTGAAGATTATTCTTAAATATCCTCAGCAAGGTTTGCGTAAACTGTGTCAGAGCATCGATGTCCTTCTGAATCCCTTTCAGGAAGGCAAACAGCGACTGGGAGGAGTGATTCGCCTGAACAAATGCAAAAGATTGCAGGAGTCTGAGCAGCAGGACAGAAGAGTCATCCATTGCAGTGAGGATACAATTTTCTGTGATTGAACTATGCCAGGTTGACTCCTGAAAAGTAAGAGTAAGGCTCGTTTCTCTCTGGCTTGTGAGCGTACGGCCCTGCAGTGTGAGAATCATAATCTTGGCCCAGGCATTGCAGCAATCTTGGCTCCTTTTTCTAAATGCTGTGCAAATACATCAGTGCCTCTCGTCTCTGAGGATTGTTTCTGCAGAAGTAGAAAAACTCTAAGAGCAGGAGATAAAAACAAAAGCGGAGCTGGATGGTCTCTGAGGGAGCTTGCTTTAAAGCACCAATGGCAGATTGGTTTACCTTCATGGGCCTCGAGGTTGTTATTGCAGGCTTTAAATTTACTTTCTTTATTCCATCTATAAACATTCAAAGCTAAAAATAAGCTCAAATTTTTGCAGCCTGGGCTGCTTCTGAATGTCTGGTTTCAACAGGTTAAATCGCAGTGGGAGAGGAATGAGGCCTTGATCGACCCCAGTTATGAGCCCAGGCTGGACCTCCAGAGAGATGTTGCTTAAAAAAGGCTGCAGAGGAGTTTCACAGGCATGCTTTTAGGATAGACCGCAGAATAAAACCATGAGAAAAGTTTCTATGTCAGCATAAAGAACGAACGTCAACAGAATCAATATTTCAAGTCCAGTATTTATGCAAAGGTTGGCTGAGGAGCGACAACAACTGAGCTGTGAGATTCTAAGAGCCCACTGAAAAGCAGGTGTTGCACAGATGATAATGGTAGACAAACAGCGCCCCCTGTTGGTCCGACAACCTGAATAATAAACAGATTGCTAATGAAAAAAGCATGTGGTGGCATTTTGTGATGTGGTACTATGTAATTTAAAATCCTGCAATCAAACACAAAAGTTATTTTTTTGTCACACAGCATAAACTAATAAATATCTCAGCCATTTTGTTTCCACGTTTTGAGCTAAAACAGAACTGAAACATCAATTTATCTTTGTATGTTTACATATTTTGCTTTGTTTATGCCCTTGACCGAAAAAATGCTCTGGCTCCTACTAAATTCACATTATGGGTTTGATAGGTGCTTTAACAGGCAAATCCTCGGGTCAAAATAAAGGCAAAGTGTCCCTCTGTGCTGCTACGGGTAACATAGAGCTCTGTGGCAATGATTGCGAAAGCCTCTGGAGTATCGGAATGAAACAAAATCTTTTCGTCCGCGTCATTTATTGCCAGTTTTTTGTTTTTTTTTTTATCTTCCGGATCTTCCGGCTGTGATTTGACAATTTTCTGCTTCTTCCACTTACTGTGGACTCGGTGATCCCTCCCACTGACGCAGACAGCCCCAGCAGGGTGTGGTACTGATACTCAAGCAATCCAAGCAGCTGTGTGATGTACTTGAAAGCCTGGGATGGGGCATTCCAGTTTAGACTGGTGATGGTCTCCCTGGAAGAAAAACCAAACAAAATTAAAGATTACCAAAAAGTGTCTTTAAATCAGGGCTGATGTATTTTTCCCCAAAGTAACCAAAGCCGCACAGAAAACCCACATTCGTTAACTTGTTACAAGTTATAAAGCTGCTGTAATATGCTTGAGAAGCTCACACAGGAAAGATGCTTAACAGCTCCTCCTTGTGGGGTATGTGAGGTACTACAGGCTCAGTGCTGTGAAGGAGCTGCAGGAAGATGTTTCCAGCATGAGCTCTGTAGTGGTCATTCTGCTCTGCAGCCTGTTGAGCCAGGCAGCACATCATAGACTTCACCCTGCACACAAGCCAGAGCAGACATTAAAGACAAATCAAGCAGAAATTAAGTCTCACTTTCACATTCACTTGGTGCAGAAAAAGTCACTGCATGCTTATAAATGAGACTGTAGGTGCACAAAAAAGGAGTGAAGCATTCTGAGGTTACTACTCACAGGTGTGGTGAGAGGATCTCTGGAGCACTGCTGGACACCATCAAGGTGATTTCCTGTAGGCTTGTCATGGCTGACTTCCTCACCCTGGAACAGAGACAGGAGAGTTAACACAGTAAAACCCATGTGAGGATGTGGATTCCCCTTCAGCTACAATTTACTATGATTTAACTGAGATTTAAAAACAATGATGCAGAAAAACCAATGAACATCTTAAGATTTTTTTAAATGAACATTTTTGATGAGCATTTTTAAACAGCTAAAGTAGGGCAGCAACCAACTGTTATTTTAGTAATCAGATGATTTTTTTCGACAATTAATCAGACAAAAAGTGGCAATAAAGTGGATTTTTTTAATTTAACCATATAAACTCTTTTTATACAATTTTAGAAATACTTCAAAAGGATGAAAAAAAGTAATTATTGTTAATAAGAAAAAAAAAACATTTTAATGCCTGAAATGGGATAACGTAGCACTCCTTTAGTGTACTCTTGATCATTTGTAACAAAGTATCCATCTGCATCTGCTACTTCTAACATCAATATATGAAAAGCTAAACCCTTTTTGGTTGGTTTAACAATAAATAAAGCTAATCTGTTGATCTATAAACAGATTATTATTATTATTCATTTTATTTACAGTTTGAATGAGATTAAACCAAAACTGGAATTCTGGGTAGAACATATTTACAGACAATATTTACAAAGGTTTTCACTTTATCTTAAATGCAAAATGTATAAATATTTTTTGCAAATTTTTGGCTTAATTAGTGCTCCGTGTTTTTTCAGTAAATGCTCTTTATTACAGCATGCCTACTCCAGTTAACAATTAATCAGTTATTACATCAGGTGATAAATATTTCAATATTTGATCAATTGATAAATCATTTTGGCCCCAAGTAAAAAGCAAATTAAAATAAATTCAGATCAAAGCCGCTGATGTGGAAGGGGTACTTTTCCTTTCACTATCACTGCAGGAAGGCGCCTCTGTTTTTTAAGAAAATGGAAGGAACTGTTATGTTTTATTTGGCAAGAAGTCATTTAAGACTTACTTATGAGGCAAGTGGTTTTGGAGTCCCTAAGCAGACATGTGAGACACGAGATGCAAATACCAAAATACACTGAGCTGAAATTATGAAAGAGTGACATATTTCTACACATAGATAAAAACCTAACCCCGCATATGATAGCAAACATTGCATTGGTAAAGCATTTTGTGATCAAAGCAACTTTTGGAAGGGTGGTACAATAAAATTTTTAATTTTAAAAAAGAGAATTCTGTTTGAGAATGCTAGAAGAAAGCAGGAAGAAAGAAAACAAAATAAAGGAAGGAAAAAAAATTACTAGACCGCCTATCCCTTTATGCGAAGACAAGTGACAAGCCAGGTGACATTCCTGGCCATTCCTCAAGCATGGCCTGAAGCTACGTGTGAGAGAAGTATTTCTGTTTTACTTGTGTGTGAAGGGTCAGAAAAAAAACACCGGAAGCCTCAGGCAGGAGAGCGAATCTCAGGATCCAGTACTCACCAGGCTCCGATGTCCCCTCTGCTGTCTGTTGTGTAGTCGTTGATGCTGCAGAGAAGAAAGTCGAACACCTCGACTACATTCTCCGAGCAGAGGACAGAGTCAGGGGAGCCATGGGGACAAACACCTGCCTTGAGGAACACCCTGACAAAAGATATGAAACAAGTTTACAAAGTGATGCAAAATGTTAAATAAAATCAACAAAGTAAGATTAATGCAGCAAGCTAGAAACAAAATTGACTTTAGAGGAAATATGCAAAATACAATCTGATTAATAGAAGGATGTCCTTCTGGTCCTTCTGGTAGAGTCAGTCCATAGTTTACTTTGGCGTTAGTGTTTATAGAGCTATGTGTTTCAGCAGAAAACATGAGGAACCATGGCGAGACAGAAGGTACCTTTGTGTCATGAACCTGAACCATCAGGCAAAATGTGTAAAAAGACTCACTGAGCCACTGATCTGACTGCGTCTCTCCTTGCCTCAGTGAAATTTCCCTCCTTCTGGCTAACAGTGCACATCTGCTCGAGCCCTCCAAATATCTAAAACAGAAAAAGAAGAACACAGAATCAATATTTTATAGCAATTTATCAAGGCAGTTAAATATTTTTTTTAAATCCTGAATTCATATTTGTACTTTAAAAACCCACCTGCTTCAGTTTGCTCTGGATCATAAATCTCGGCAGACAGCCGAGGGCGCGAGCAGATCCGCAACGGGTGAGCAACTGTGGACTCTTTAGTCCTTCGAGGTACTGGGATATGAGCGCATCTAAGCAAGTGAACATAAACTGTTGTTATTAAACGGCTTTATAAACTTTTTAATTTTCATTTAGGGTCTAGAGGGAAACAAGAAGAAATCCCACCTTGTATTTGTGTGTCAGCCTTGTTTTCTTGATCCTGGTAGAACTCCTCAGACAAGGCAGATAAGGCTGTTACTACGGAGACCTGCAGACAGGAGGAGAGAAAACTCATTGAGCTGTAGAAGGCCACACAAGTATAGACTTTTATATATTTTATTATCACTGTACAAGATGTGTATTGTGGTTTAATTTTTTTACTTTTATAAAAGGATTCTCTTCACTTTAGTCCCAAACAAATGTCTAAAGCCATAGTTTTTCTTAATCTTATACAGTCCTCAGTCAATTTTTGAGACATTAACAAATTGAAATCACACAAACAAAACTAAGTCGAAATACAGATATTTTTATTAAGGTAAGACTTCAGATATGAAACCTCTAAAATCATGGATAAATCATTATTAATTCATGAACCTTGTACATATTGATAAATGCAACAACTTACAATAAAGTCCTCCTTTGCTCCACTAGAAAAGAGATGAAGATTCTTTATGGTGTCGTCGATTAGCGACTGCCACGCAGCTGAAACATACCAGAAACCTTTAGCTTTGACTTTACAAAAAACTATTATAAAGCTAAATCTGTTGGTCCTTTTTCTTACTGATTATGGGGTCGTTCTTAATAGGCATTTTAGACAGGGACAACTTTTCTATGAGACTGCAAACTGTAAAAAAATAAATAAATAAAAAAGTAACAGAACAGAAATACATATCAGTTTTAATCATAGTTTTCACAACATCTTCTTTCAGTGATTCAATTTTCACATGTGACTTCGACCTACTTGCTGGTCTCATTAGTGCTCCACCGAAGCCCCTATGGAAAGGAAAATAATTTTATATAAAAATATTTTGCTTTCTTACGACATTACAAGCAAAAATGTTGAAAGGAGCATTTCTGCCTACCTGTATTGTTTTCTTTCATGCAGCTGAAAGTGCCAGCAAATTTCAGTTAACTACACCACAGTTTGACCACAATTTACACAAACAGAAAGTACTACTGAGAACTCCCAGTTCACTCACCACGTTGTGAATGTTCTTTAGTGCATCCACACATTCTGGAGAAATTAGATCCATCACAGTCCTATAAAAAAAACAGAAAAACTCACTTTATTCTGAGTCGTTTCGTATTTATCTTAAGGCTGATGTTTTATATATTTTAAGTCTACCTGTTGCTCTGAAGAGCTACTTTGTACAACGCATATGTGATTTCTCCACATGCCAGAATGGCTCCATGACGACTGTGGAGATCAACACCCACTGCTAGGGTCAACAGCTGCGGCAAAACTGCATTAAAATGAAAGAGAGCACCGTCTTTACTCACAAAATTTAAGCAAAAGTTTACAATCGGTGTTTAAAAAGCTTTTCTTGTGGCCTATTGAACTGCTAAGGAACAAGTAAGGTGACATTGTTTACCTGTTGTTGCCATATAATCAGGTGCTTGAGGCGTCAGGTTGTGGAGTGCTTTTGTGGCAAGCAGTCGGATCGCGCTGCGAAACAAAATAAAGAATGTTTCCTAAAGATATTAAAATGTAAAAGATCATCGCAATGATTTTAATAACAAATGGTGAAGGTTCTGACCCGTCCCAGTGGTTGATTTTCCTGGATATCAAATGTTCGATCATGGATTTGGTGTACTCTGGGAAACCAGCTATAAAGACACTTAATAAACAAAAACAACAGTCTTAAGATAAACAAAAAATGAAAGCCATTTCTTTTACATGTCTGCATAAAGTCTTAAAAAGAAGAAAACTATATTGAACTCCTTTTCTATATATATGATGCCTCTGTGTTCAGTCATGCCCTAAGGCTACCCTCTTTCTCTGTGGGGATGTTTTCTGTTTCATTTGTGACAAACCTGACAAATTATGCAAAACGAGGTGAATAACAAATGTTCATATTTTTAAAACAATTAAATGTAATTGTGAAGGTCCATCCCGGTATATTGGAAAATCTTCAAAAGGTTAATTTTCTTCTTACATTCAATTGAAAAATAAAACTTGCATATGTGTATATTCAAGCTTCCTGTAAGCACGCATTTATTTCTGTTAATTTGGACAATAATGTCTTACAGCTAATCCAGATTCACAAAAAATTTGAATATTTTATTAGACCATTAAGGAATGATTTTGATGCAGAAATGATATGGCCATGTTTGAGCCTACATGATCAAAAGGAAGAGAGCTGACTTGACAGCCGCTTATATGACAGTGACTGACACTTTCCACCACAGCATGATAAGCCACAATAGATCATTGTTAAGAGATCACAGAATGCTGCATCCCAGCACATGACTGAAAAATTGAGTGGAAGGAAAACATGTGTGGTAGAAAAAGGGACTTGATAGGATTGTGAAGCTAAACTCGTTGAAGCGTCGGGAAATTTGCAGGCTGCTGCATGACTGTGTTTCGAGAAACACCACACACAATTCAATCAGAACCAGAGATGCTGTAAGAAGCACCGTACCTGAGCTGAAGAGGAAACAGACTGTTGCTCAGAGATCCAAAGTAAACATGCATAATTTTTAGCAAACAAAGATTTATCGATATTTATTTGTCATTTTTAATGTGCTACTATTGAAATTGTCCTGGAAAGTATAGTTTGAATTTACACCAGCTTTACGACAAAATCCTTAAAATTGGCAAAAATAAACAAGTGAATATAGCAATTTGTGGATAATGAGCATATAATATCAGAGTATTACTCTTTGAATTACTGAAATTAATTTTAAATGATGCTATTGTAATTTACTGATATGCAGTTGTACTGACAAGATGTTGAAATTAAGAGAAATGTTTTGAAATCCCTCATGGCAACAAGATCTACGCTATGTCAGATGGAAATTGAATAGAAAAAACTATCCTTTGAGTATTTGTGAGCATCATCGTGTTATGAATATATTGGTGGGATACTGTGTACTTAAGCAGTTTGCAATGGACATAAAAATAGCTTTGCATGAGCAGTTCAACACTGTTCTCACCTGATGTTCAGATAGCAGTTGTTGATCATTCCCACAGCAAAGTAGTCTGCTGCTGTCACAATGTCGATGCCATGAGGGAAGGTGCCCTGATGAAGAAAAGCATAGAATATTTTCACCTTAGGATGGACTGTTTTGCAACACAAATCAGCAACATTTAGGATGTCTACATTCAGTGACAGAGTTCCCAATTCAAGTAATGACAAATCTAAAAAGTTCTTGCTTACGGGCTACTGGCACATTCAGTGTTTCAAGGTGCCCTGTAGCTACACTAGAAGGCCATTTTCTTTAAAAGGTCCTCGTAATGAGGCAAGTTTGAGCATGAACTGAGTATCTGCCTGCAAATAAGCGTCAAATAAGGATAATACTGTCATAATGCTCCGGTCGTCAAAGCTTCAGTCACAAACCTGTCTGCCGACATTCTCCTGGAAGGCAGCCTGAGACGAAAAGAGACACAAAATAAAAGTTTTCTCATTCACAATCTTTGGAAAAGCAGCATGATGAAGTTTATTAGCGAACTTACAGATGCAGCTCTGCGGCAGTTGATATTGCGATCAAATACAGCAGTGATCAGCAAGGCGCTGTGGAGAAATTTGTTTTATGTGATAATCCAGATTTACCACGCACTTTTGTAATCAGAGGCCGACCATAACCACAAAACAAACTCCATTTCCTCAGTGCATCGGTTCAACGCCAGCTATATCATTACCCATGACTCTTGAACAACATAAGAGGTTTTATCCCTTCACACTACATTACTTTTGAAAATCTCAGGGAGTGTGTGTGAAAATGGGGGTGTGGGGTTGCTTACATATACATGACAATGACACCCTGAGAAAAAAGAAAATGCAGTTGACCATGTTTACTTTCTTAGCATGTAGTTTCCCTTAAAAAACCGCTTCTACCCAGAGGGTTTGGAAAAACAACACAGTTCTATACAATATCTAAACCTAAGGTATCGGTGAAAAGAACACACTGAAAATCCTACAGTTGTAACAGGTCTATTCATGCAAGTTGCAACTTTGCAGGAGAACACAACTGTTTGTATGTGCCCCCAAGTCAGTAAGGGCCATTTTCACAAAAACACATTTTGAGTACTTGTCATCGAGCTCTGATGAATTGAGCAGGAACCAGCTTGTCCCAGCATTTCTGCCAAACGGCGACCGAAACCTACAACAGCAGGCGAAACCTGGCAATCTTGTGGCCCAGGGAAAGGGAGGGTGTAGTCCCGGGCGCTGATGATGATTTGCAAAGGGGTTAACTCTGACACTGCAGAGCTGGTCTGCACAGTCAGAGGCCGCAGGTCCATACTTGCAAGGCAAGAAAGCATGACATAAACCGTTATTGTTAACAAAGACTGAGTGCAGCTCACTGGGTGATGAGCTACGTCTGTGCTCTGGTTAGAGATTAGATGTGCGAATCCTGAGATAATACTTTTTTACTTTTCTACAGTGGATCTGGAGCCTCTAATTGAATAAAAGACAGCTTTGTCAGCATCCATAGTTGAAGACAAGAAGAAATGTCTGAATAGCTTTGTAACTGACTGCACAAAGATCTAAGAGAAGCAGGTTATTGGCCTTAAATAAATGCACTGACATAAGCCTTATAAGGCCATATTGGCATTCCAAATGCTTATTTTCCATAGCAAACAGTACCCACTATTCTTTATTATTAGTATATCCTTTGTACAGCTAAATTAACATTATTTTAAGTCATACTTTCAGTTTATTACAACTTTATACAGTATTTATAAACGCTTTCCTGAACACATTTACAGTAAAGCCAAACTTTCCTGCCCATCATCAAGTGACTGTCATTTTGTCATTTTAGGTGACAAAATGACAATCAGTCATTTGATTGCATGATACATTGCAAATGAAAGCAGTTCTTCTACCCTCCAGCTTTATTTAATATGCATTTAGCAAAATATCCAATGAACTGGAACTGAGTAAGTAGAGGTACCAACGTGTCACAGAAAAACTGGTTTGAGGCAGTAAATTACAGCTTACAGGCAAACTCTGCAGTTTCTATGCAAATCTCACTGATAAAGTCTTTCACAACCAAAAAAAATGTGTATTTACTGATAGTATTTTTCTTTCTAATAGAGGGTTTTACAAATCTGCAGGACTTTTCAGCCTTCTTGCCTAAAAAACTTAAATACAGACAACTGCAAGAACAAACTGCAAAACATCCATGTCTGAGTTAATATGTAGAAACATAATCATAGAACATCATTCAACCTTAAAATTTTTACCAAACACTCTTTGTTCTCCTGTCCTTCTAAGCTGGCTAGTTGGACATTATGTTTCAGATGAATAGAATGTTTAGTTTACTAGTTGGAGTGACTTTTCAAAATAATATGCTGCTTTTGCCAAAAAATCACTACTGTGACTACGGTCATTGCTGATTGGTGATACGGTTCAGCATAAGCTCTGACTCCAGGATGTTGTACCAGAGGTACAAATTTGGTCATGTAAAATTTCCTACCCTGACAAGTCACTACAGCACCAGCCCACTGTATGTTTTTCTGACTGGCTGATCAAGACCTCATGATAAGGGCTCTCTAGAAAGCTACCACTTCAAAGAAGTTCTACTAGCTAGTGCCGACCCAATCATGAGGCTTGATCAATTTCCGTTGATAACCGTTGTGATGAATGTTTGCTTTGTAAGGCATGCTATGCTAGCTTGACTATTTTTGAGTCGGTCTCTGCATAACCCAACCTCTGATTTTTATCTTCCGCACATGTGCAAAACTTCAGCAACCTTTTTATAAGCGTGTCACCTGCTTCCAAATCTAAATCAAAAAGATGCCAAAAAGAGAAGCTAGTCCACAGGTCCATCTAAAATGAGTTTCCCAAGAAGTTGTCTCTAGAGAAACCACCATGGTTCCAAAAAGAGATGTGAACAAGGTTTGGACAAAAAAAAAAAAACAAAAAAAAACAGAAATGCTTTCATTATCCTATTACTGGCAGTTCTGGTGACAAAATGTTACCTACAACGAGTAACACATGTTATTGATAACTTTTAGGGATTCAATCAGTTTAAGGATGAAAATTTTGTCTTTTAAATAACTCTTCCTCAATTAAAAGTATCTATTTCACAGGCAGAACTTTTACAGTAGTTACATGAGGTTTAAGACCCATAGATTTAGGTTGTCAATACCAAGTGGATGAAAATTGTGTAGCATTAATTGTTACTTTTTATCTTTGTAAGTGTAGAAAGTAACTCAAAGAAAAAGTTGAAAAAATTTGTAAAATAAAAGTTGTTTTCTTGACAAATGATGACAGTTTTTGATATCATTGAGGCTGACTGGTTCCAAGTCATTTAAAGTGTCTCTACTACAGTTAGAATTAGAATATCGACATATTAATCTAATGCTGAGAGATTTTTTATATTCTTTATGCAGTGTTACCGCCCCATCAGCAGACAGGATTTGTCATAACTTGTTTTAGCCTTGTAAAACTGTTTTTTTCATATTTAATCCTGAAAACTGAAGTTGTTTTAAATAGAAGAGCCATTAACCTTCACACGGTCATTGTTTTTTGGACCACCTTACAACCAAAAGACAAAATAAAAATTATTTCAGGTGATATTTATGTATTTTTTGTCTCAGAAGGATTAATAGTAACGGGTGTTACCTTGCAATCTGGGTGACAAATGGCTGGAGTTCCTTAGGTTCATAAGCTCTGGAAAAAGACCAGCAGACATAGCAGGCAGCGTCACGCACGTTGGAACCGACACTGCAGGCTCCCCTCTTCTCATCGTAGGTCAGTGCTTTCATTATAAGTGGCACGACTGAAATATACAAAAAAGATGAATATCTCAAGATTGAAATCAGATAATAAAAGCTTCATAAAAACAGAGAACTTTACCCAACTTCACATCTTGTGTTCAAAACATTGAGTAATTATGAGAAATATTATTCAAATTTCTTAGAGAGGAACAACTAGCAAATTCAGTTGTTTTTAAGCTCATATTTCATGTAAACTAATCCTGCAACACCACACAGAAGAACCAAGCAGTAAATGCAAATCCCTTGCAGGTCCTGAACTTCACTTTACAAAATATATATCGAGTCAGTGTGGAATAAAGTTTGTTTGACCATTTTGACAAAAGCTAGATAAGGATACAAAAAGAGTTATATCTCCAATTCAACATTTAAATCATTGCTTGAGGCCTGACTAATATCAGGTGCATCACTGTTGCCTGAGGGCCCTGCTGTTTGGGCTGAAGCACCACCCACTAGAGAGGAAACACCTTACAAAGACGAACTCAGCACACAGCTAAGATCACACTTCCCATCACACTCATCCAACAAATGCGTTCTAAACTCTGAGCTGATAAAACAAGATCTTTAAAGCAGATACTGACATTTGCTGTGAATTGTGGATCTCCTCTTCGCGGGCTTCACATACGGGAACAGACATTGCTGCTTCAATCAGAACAGGTAATTTTTGTCCAATTTGTGTCTTATTTATTTAACGTAAAAATAGCAAAACATTATCTCTTTTAACAAACAACTGACAAAGTTTGACTATGTCACCGCACAGTTTTAGTTAGGCTGTAAATAGCACTGATATGTACAAGGTGTGCACCTGTTACAAACAGATCCTATCTAACCTCTGTTAAGTTTGCTGCTATTAGCGATACGTAACTGATGTATGCATGCCTTTGTGTTAGGCTTATGTTGATAATGAACAAAAAAACTGCAGAATTTAAAAACTGTTGCCCTTTTTTTTTTTTTATAACTCCTCTACTTCATGTTTCCTGGATGTTATCTTCAGTTAAATATAAGAAATAATTTTGATTTGCTGCGTATTCACAAGACGAATGGCTTAAAATCGTATTTTGAAGAGAATTTATGTTCCTTAGAAAGGGAGTGTCCTTGCATGCTACTTTAGCTGAAACTTGAGTGACAACTTCTTGCGACAGTGCACGACAAGCCGGTTTCTCAATCCACACCCAGCAGCCCTAAACTAACATCTTTAGGTGATGTTTTATTCAAGAGAGAACATGCAAATCTTAAAGACAGAAACCATATAGAGACGTTTATATATATATATATATATATATATATACATACATACATACATACATATATATATATATATATATATATATATATATATATATATATATATATATATACACTAAAAGAATTTCAGTTATTATATTACACTGCTCTGACAATTAGCAAAGATGAATCTCACTGCAATCCTCATTGGCAGTGAGCTTATCAAGTGATGAATGCATCCCGCAGATGGAGTCATGGGAAGCAGGTTGGTAAGCAGGTTGATTCGTAGTTCCCACGCTGACAGCACACAGTTTTGGTGTAAGAGAAAGCAAGTCTCTGCATGCCCTCCAGGTCTGCGAAACTCAAAAGAATGAACCGTCTGTATGGTGAATTAGCAGCCCTCTAACTTTATAGGAAGATGATTAGAGAGTTATAGAAACGGCACTGATGCGTGAGCAGGCAGCGTTAGCTGACACGTGTCGGCTGATGTCAACAACCCAATGCCAAACCAAGACTGGACCGGGATATATGCAAAAATGTGGTAACAGATTTGCATAAGGCAGACAGGTTTTCAAATTTAAATATTTCTCTACTTAGTAGCCATTCCACTGAAAAGGAACAAATGTAGCCTGAGGCTGTGGTGTTTTGTGCACCAGGAGAGTTTTTTAGCCATGCAACTAAAAAAACGCATAGCTAAAACTTCAAATGACAAAAGGTCTTTCTCTGAACCAGTCTAACAACCCATCACTTGGGGAACAACTATCAATGACTTCAGTGAAAACAAATAGATTTTAGGTTACATTCACTGATTCAACATTTTGTTTTTGATAACTCATCAAAATCTGCAGCATTACTATTTCACCTAGAATATATTATATTATTTTTTCAGGATAGTCAGCGGCAGGATGGAAACGGATCAGGAGCGCAAGCCAAAAAGGCCTCACTACATCCCTCGGCCGCCAGGCAAACCTTTTAAGTACCAATGTTTCCAGTGTCCTTTCACCTGTAATGAAAAGTCTCATCTCTTCAATCATATGAAATACAATTTGTGTCAAAATTCAATCTCCTTGGTGTCTCAAAAAAATGGACTAGCACCCCGACAATCAAAGGTTGTGGCAAAGGCGGTTTCTGTCAAACCAAAGGATTGTACAAAAGTCCTTCCAGCAGTCCAAAGCCTTAGTTCTGAGAAACAAGGAGCGGAAGAGAAGAAAGACGAGAGCAGAGATGACACAGAAGAGTTAGATGTTGGTTGTGACAGTCCAGTGAGGAATGACAACCAGAGTGTGGCAAAACCAAATACACTCACTGACAGAGAACTCACAGAGAGTGATGAGGCCAAGGCTCTGCCTCGCCCATCTGCTTTCTCCCCTGTCACTCCCAACCGTGACGGTGCCGAGGCCTTGGTTGCAACTGTGCAGCGAAGAGAGGATTCACCAGCCTCTAACATCAGCCATCCAAGCAGCCCGTGGGCCAGAACTCTTCCTTTCAAATCTTTCACCCCTCTCATGGTTCCCGAATACCCTCCCTACCTCATGCCTGAACGACCCCTGTATCCGCCATACTATCTATCCAGACACATCCCCGTAAATGATCCAAACGTCTCATCTTTCCAACCGGAGTTTATAGATACCCAAAGATCTCTGGTGCAACCACCCACTGCCCCAACTCATGGAACCCCAATCCCCACTTATCCTTACAGATACTGCCACACTCTTCACCCAGGCCCTCCTCTGCCTTACACCCTTTACAGACCCCATGAGCTTTCCATTCCAATTACCGGACACAGGTATTTTTCTTTCGATGGCTACGGTCAAGGCTTTGGCCAGAAGGACTATGACTTGTACATGTATTCACATTCCAGTCACAACAACTCTCACAGCTCCGCCCAAGGGGAGAGTCACCAAAGTGGAGACAAAACAACCAGGCTGAGTCCTAAAGAGGGCTGCTCAGCCTCAGGGTCACCTGACAGACCCAGTCAAGCAAACATTGTCCTGAGAGACTCGGAGTCTTCCCAGTACATGACCACCGGTGAGTCAGAGACCTCCCTCCAGCTTGGACACACATCTAAAGTTGTGGAACCGGTCACAAAAGATTCAAGACAAGAAGAGTCGGCAGAAACCTTGCTTCAGTTAGGAAGCCATCGCTTAGACGGAGGGTAAGAAAACGTTTTGGTTGTTTACCCTTTTCCTTATCAAGTGAAATTATCCTGTTTGCAGTAATTGATCTCTAATATTTTTGAAATGTCCTTTTTAGGTTGAATGAAAGCGGTCTACGTGTCTCCTTGTCTGATAAGAACCATCAAGAAGAATCAGACAATGCAGCTCCTCTAAACCTGTCAAAAAGAAACCAGAACCATGAGGAGAAATCTGAAAAGGGGACGATGGGTTGCGATTCATATAACGTGAACAACACAGAGCTCCCTTTGAATCTCAGCCTCCGAGCTTCTCACAGCAGCCCAACCTACAGCTCTGCTCCAAGTCCTTCAGAGGACCTTCCACCTACAGTAGACGAAGATCTGGACGAAGGACCGTGTGACCAGAGGCAGACTGCAGCTCTGGCTCTCTGCCAACTTGCCACTGCTAGCTCTGTAGCCTCTTCAGGTGATTTTCACATTAAAGTCCAGACCTCTGAAGACTCAATGGACTCCACAACTCCCGACTCTCCAAAAAGGACCAAGTCGACAAAAAGAGCTAAAGAGAGTGCCTTGAAAAGGCATAGCAGCAGCCAGAGTGAGAGCAAATTTCAAAAACTGAGCAAGAAAACAAATGCAACAGGCCCAACTCTGAGGAGGAGGACCCGCTGCTAACAACTGGACTCTGCCTGCAGCAGAAAAGATACAATGAGATTATATCTCTAATCTGCAGACTGAAAAGATTGTTACAAGTCTGGAAAAAAAGAAAATCAAAATGACTTGTTTAATCTACAGGTGTGCTGTTACAGGTATCAGGATACAGTCAGTATCTGGTGCTTACCTTTGATTTACAAGGGGAAAAGGGGGACACGTTATTTAAACCCTGTCATCTTTATATAAACATCAGTAAAAAATTCAAATGTAAAAATGTGTAATCAATGTAAATACCAGAAAGAAATGTAAAGAAAGAAATAAAAATATGATTTATTGAAGTGTTTGCCCATTTATTGAAGTCCACTTGAGCGTACATACCATCAGTCAGTCTTGATGGAAGCAGCAAACCTCTCCTTCCTAGCTCTGCCAGTGCAAGGCAGCCTCCATGCCAGGCATTATCCGTTTCTTGAAAACTACAGAAAACAACCTTACAGTTAAAAACAAAGAACACGGTGGAATATAAAATAGAATGTAAACCTTTCCCAGGACCTTTTACTTGTTTGTTAAATAAGAAAGCAGAAGCAAAATTAATACTAAAATAATTGGGAAACTGTAATTCATGGATGGAGCCAATCTGCCCAAAGCATAAACCAACCTGAAGCAGTCCAAAACTGATCCGACCACATCATCTGCCAGCTCCTTCGGAAGCCTCCCAGTCACCCTCCCAATGCTGTAAAAGTACAAATTAAGTTTTACCACACACAATGACTTGTTTCTGCATAAAGAATTCCAAAGACAAGTAACAACAAGGAGGCCTTTTTAAATCAATCATTCAGCTTTTCTGGGTGTCGTATAAAAAGACCTTTACCCCTTTGCTGCAGACCAGCGCACAACTGTTTCCTTATCTTTCAGGCCAACAAGTAGGTGCTCTGAAAGAAGAAAAAGAGGCCACAAAATGTTTCTTAAGCAGCAGTATGTCACTAAAAACCTGAGTGCAGATGATGACTTACCAATCACAGTTTCCACCTCCTCTGGAATGTCGTAGTCCTCTTCTTGCTCCCGAGTCTCTGTCTCAGGAGTGACAGCAGCAGTGACAGCAGCAGCGGTGTGAGACACAGAAAGGTTAGCAGCTAGTGAGCGACTGCCTCTCTCGTACCTGGAAATACACACATTCCTCTTTTAAAACACATAAGTTTTGCATCCTTTACTGGCAGAAAAGGACAAAAATGTTTCATTAGAATCTAGTTGGGGGGAAAAAAGTACAAATACCTAAACTGAAAATATGAATCAGTTTATCTGACTGTCAAATCCTTCATTCGATTATTTTAGTTCCAAGAAAGTGAAATCCAAGGTAATCATACAATAAACTTGTGATAACTGGAGTAAAATAGCATAATATCTGACCTCCAAGCAGCCAAACGTGGCTTCAGGAATGTAAGGCCGAGTCTCTGAATTATCTTAATGTAAATCTTTCGCAGCATGGCCTCGCTGCTCTCTGACAGACGTTTCTCCTCCAGATTACGCAGAACTATTGGAGCTGGAAAATCAGAGTTAACAGAGAATTATCACAACATCAGAATTTTCTCACTTTCCAAGAAAGGTTTAGCGGGAAATGGAGCCTACCATACTGTAGAAAGTCATCTCGTTTTCCATGTTTTAAAAGTTTTGCCTATAAGACATTGAAATAAAAAAATATATAGCTAATAAAATTTATAGTTTTCTCAAAGACCACATAATTATATTTTATTTAAATAACAATCCTTTACATTTTTAGTGTTACTACAGTACAATCTTTTAATTTGCTAAATTATTAGTCATTTAGAGCTCTTTGCGAAAGAGTTTCATTAGAACTTGTATGGATTCTGGTGACAAAGCACACTTGGCCAGTTTTGAAAGCCTTAAAGCAAAATTTCCTCATAGCAAAACACTTCTGAACATGTTGTGAAAATGTATGTTCCAATGAATAAAATGTTTTCTTTATATGGGTTAAAAAAATTCTTATTACACACCAAAACCTTTTTTTTTTTTTTTTATAATTTATCAATAGTAAGATATCTTCAGTGAGGTCCTGTGTGAGACATTATGCTCAAAAGCTGAATATAGTCCCATTACCTCAGCAAGACTATCATTTGCTGAGAAACCGTTTAGCCTAAAGCTGCAGATTAAACTCTCATAAGTTACTTGAAGCAACATATCCCACACAGGCAGCAGGTGCATTACACACCTGCTACAACCACACTAACTATTGTGTAAAGCATACCAATCATGTCAGCTCTTGTAAATTACAGGTTGAATAAATCCGAGCACGTACACGGCGTCCTCAAATCCCCACCCCACACACGGACATGAACTCTAAATCACAGGTGCAGACTTTACCAAAGACTGCAGGACACCGTCCAGCTTCCTGATTTCTATCATTGAGTCGCCACTGCTCTGAGATATAGAGGTGAGGCTCCAGTCCAGAAAGCCCCCGAGATGTTTCTGTTTCACGTCAGGGCGTGTCATAAACCTGTAGGGCCGCGTAGAATCCGACAGAAGAAATATTAGAGGTTTTATTAGGATAGACATAAGAGAAATGGCAAACATAGTCCAAGAGCAACACTGCCCTCTAGTGATGATGAAGAAGGTTAATTTCATCACTTGATCATTAACATAAAATTTATTTTTTGAACAATTCAGATGCATTTGTGATGATTTCAAGCATTAAAGAGAAACACAAATAGATCAGGTACACTACTCAATTTTCAGGTTACTGGAATGCTAAGTTTTTCTCTTACAAAATTAGCCAAGGAATTTTTTTTATTATTTTATATATATCTATATATATATATATATATATATATATATATATATATATATATATATATATATATATATATATATATATATATAAAGGTAACTTTATTTATATAGCCCATTTTCAGCAACAAGGCAATACAAAGTGCTTGCTATGTAGCTGTAAGTAGCTTCAAACATGAAAAGATTTCATATTTCATACAATAAGTTAAGTCCTGATTTAGTATAGCATAGTATTGGAGACATGAGGAAAGATAGCATGGTTACACTAGAATGTTACATTGCTTTAAAAACAAAACTTATTATTCTAAAAGAAATAAAATATCACTGCAACTTCTGCTTAAATAAATAGGTTATACCTTTTCATTATAGCTTAATGGGCATTTTTATATCCATTTTTATTAAAAAATGTGTTCTTGTATTTTTGGAAATAATTTTATGTATGTTTAAACATTTTTTTTAAATTGGTGGCCTAAATGTAAATACAAACAATATTTAATATACTTTTCATATTCATTTAACTGTATTAAAGGTGGTATGAAAACTGTATAAAAAGTGTAAATAAGTGTCTTATTTGCATGCTTTTGTTCTCTCCCTGGTGGCACCAACAACCTTTTCAGCATGTCAATGTTCTTCTTAGGCCTTCTAACGAGCCATCATTTGATTCAGGTGCGTTAAACCAAGGAGAGAACTAAAACATGCAGGAGGCCGGCCCTCGAGGACCGAGTTTGGGGACCCTTGTTCTACAGCATTTCAAACTGTGATTTAAGTACAAAATGGTGGAAGACCTGGAAAAGAAACAACCACATCTTATTAAAAAATTTTACCACAGAAACAGAATGAGGTTTTCAGGCTGTCTATAGATCTATCCATGTACAGCACTTTGGAAACCATTTGTTCTCTTGAATGTACTATATAAATGAAGTGGATTGGATAAACTGTAGTGGTACTAGAACTCTGATTTCATTTAGATTTAACTTGAAAACACCAGTAAAAACAGGCACAAAGCAAAAAAAAAAAAAAGGTTGTACTTACTTTGAAACAAGAACTGGAGCAGCATCTCTAGGACTGCCCATGGCTAATAGATAAGTCTAGAAAACCAAACAAGCACAAAAGAAACTTTAAAGAAGTATATAAAAAATTCTTTCATAAAAAAAGAAAAAATTTAAATAATAAAAAAAATATTAGTAAATGTCTTGTTTCAAACGTATTTAATTTGTATATTAACAATAAATGATGTTTTTTTTATGCAAAGAAAAATAGACGCTGAGAACAACAATTTCCCTGACAGATTAATTAATAAAACTGTCTATAACAATAGACCTCAGCACAGAAAAAGCATATAATCAGTCCAATAACACAACAGTTATTGGACTGATTATACACAGTAACATAAAATAGTTCTTCAGGTCTTAAGGTTATATACTTTTACCATGGGGCATAACTGGTAGAGTTTCTTTTTTTCTGTTTGGATTATTACAAAGACATGGAGGGAAAAAATAATACTAAATGGATCTCAAGTTGCTTTTTCCTGCAAAAACTTTGAAATACACACACAAAAAAGTGAGGAGGCAATTTATATTAACAAATAAATACCCAAACAATTTATATTTTGGAATCTGCATTATTAAGAAAGATTTGTATTAAGCTTTGTCTTGTGCCCAGAGTACTTGTTGAATTGAAGTAAATGAAGTTGTTGTTTGTTGTTCACTTAAATGAAGTTTAAATGGATAACAAATCTAGCTAGCAAGGATTTATTAGCAGTTAGCAGTAGCCTCAACCGCCTCAAGTCCAGCAGCTAATGAGATTGGTGCAGACGATAATGAAGATGTCTGCGTCCGACTCAAACTTTTGCCTGACAAAAGTCTGACGAGAAAAATAAATTACATAGAATATACGAAAGTAAATAACCCTAACGCGAGAAAATGTAAGACCGGTAAATAACGCATTTAAGGCCACGTTATTATTTCCATACCCAGTACCATAAAGTGATTTTTGTTTAGAAATTGGTGTTTTTGACATTCTGAATTGTTTCTGAAGATTTTGTGTTGTTGGAGCTTCAACGATACTGCCTTGCTTCTTTCTCCTCCCCTCGGAGCTCGAGGCTTTAGTTAATGGACAGTCTTCATAACGTGAACTTCAATATCCGTCTGCTACAAAATATTCTAATTGAAAGAAAATGGGGAGTACCTAGTTGTGTTTCGTGTTATATTGTTCGATTTTAACCACACAGCACTGCTCCAAAATAACTGCTTAGGAACTTATGACCACAGATTTTACTTACATCACACGAGAGCGAATTCACGTCTACTTCCAAAACACTGTGGCTGTTAATGAGATTGGTGCGTTTGATTAAACGGACTGGGACATTCTACAAGGGTGGTGTACAGACATAAAAAAATGCCGCTCGCATTGAGACAAGACGAACAATAAATCGAAAGGAGCGGGGCACGGGGAACGCGGCGGAGCAGTTGGAGAGCAGCTGTATCAGTACTGCGTCTCAGAACAACCCTCGCTTTCATAGTCGAGGATCAACGGTGACTTCTACGAATAGTTTCTGCTACCAGCAATCAAAATCATTCTTCTCGGTACCTACGCGCAAACTGGTGATAAGTCGCCTAACACTGCTGGATACCAGCTGGAAAACCCAAATCATACAGCCGTTAGCGGTCGACAGGGAACCGTTAACTGCTAACGGTCTCGCCTCCCTCTGCAGGAAAAAGGCTACTGAAAGACAACTTATCAGCATTCAAAATAAGCTGTTACGGAGCTGAAAACTCGGTTAGTGCAATAAGAGGAGGCAAGGCGCTGATTTGAGCGCAGTGGTGAATGTGGACACTAGGAGTGCACCGATTGCAGTTTTCTGGCCGATTTCCGATCACCGATCTTTAAAAGGTTTGACCTGCCGATACCGATTTAAAAAATTTTTATATGACCAACTTTGTGTTACAAGGTCATAATTAACTTTCAATATTCCAATCTTATTTTATTGAAAAACATACCTTTGAAGCAATATAAACTTACAAGTTACAACAGTCTTCTCACATATGAGGATGTTGACGAAATGATCGGATCCCTGATTAAATCTGCTGGGAGGAAGCCTGTAAACATTACTCTTTTAGGCCTTTATGGGAACTTAAAATATTACATAGGAAAATTCATGAGATCCTTTTGTAGTAACCTTGCAAAAAAAGGACAAGAGGAAGAAAGTCTTTCCTCTCATTTAGCTTCTTTATCTAGGATTAGCAATGATAACCTTAATGAGGATAATATATCTCTCCTTAGTGAAGGTCAAACTAAACTTGATGAAATATATAAATAGAAGGCTCGAGGTGCGTTTGTCAGGTCTAGAGCGAGGTGGTTGGAGGAAGGGGAGCAGTGTTCTTCCTACTTTTTTGGTTTAGAAAAGTCTACACTTCGTAATACTTTAGACACACTTAAAGTCAATGACACGATTGTATCAGACCACAAAACCCTTGGATCATTTTGTTCCAATGTTTACAACAACCTCTATTCCTCTAACTACTCGGGTGAAAAAGCTTCTTTACTGATTGATTCCAATACACATTGCAAAGTTAAATCTGAAGCTGAAAGCAAAATGTGTGATGCTAACCTTACTCGAGCAGAAGAGGCTATTTTAAGTCTTAAAAACATATCGCCTGGTAGTGATGGGCTGCCAAGTGAGCTTTATAAGAAATTCGTAAAAGACCTGGCTTAGTCCCTTTATTCATAGAAAGTATTGGTCGCGGAGAATTGCCTCTTACTTTAACACAAGGCCTTATTACTCTGATCCCGAAGCCTCGCAAAGACAAATTACTCATTGACGACTGGAAACCTATTTGTTTACTTAACAATGACTATAATGTTTTTGCTGTTATTTTGGCCAGAAGAATTAAACAGGCCCTTGGTTCTATTAGTGATGAATCTCAATCAGGCTTCATGTCCCACAGACACATAACAAACAACTTAAGGCTTGTGCTGGACCTAGACTATTCAGAACTAATAAATGATAACAGCTATATTTTGTTTTTAGACTTTTTTAAGGCTTTCGACTCTTTTTGTCCATATCCATAATTGGGCCATGCAGATTACTAATGCCACAATTAGTCAGAATTACACACAGGTTCAAATATGTAACTCTAATTGAATGGGTTTTTGGTATCTACCATTATTGTGTGTTTGAGACCATGTAACTGTGTTTGTGTCTTCTTATGTCACTTACCTTTGCAACAGTTAAAATACGCTCCATGACAGGCTCTTTAATTCTAACACCCTGAGATTCTAGATGACCATCCAGACGAGAAAGGTCAAACGGGATCAGGCAGGTCATGGACAGCCACAGCAGCAACATGTAGCGCGTTTCCCAAGTCTGAAATGTGAAACAAATAGATCTTACCAAATCACTGTAGAAAGCATATAGTTTGCACACAACTGTAACCAGCCACAAACAAAATTGCTACACAATAGCACTAAATCAGTAAATTGTGTTTCTACAGCACCTTTCACAGATGTATAGATCACAATGTGCTTCACATAAGGAAAACAAAACAATATCATGACTATTAAACTGCAGTCTTATTATGTGAACCTAGAATAAATGGCCATGGATATAATACTGTGACACTGATATAATTTAATATCATTTAAATCCACTATTGTCATTAGTCAGATTTTTAAATCTGACTAACGATTTATTGTTATACAGACAGAATGGCAGAATGAATATCTGTCGAATATTTTTGACATTGTTTACCTTTAAATCTGTAGGATCCTGTCTGGATATCATCTCCAGAACTGGATGAAAATCAGACACCTCATGAGGAAAAAGTTGCATAAAGACTTTATAGCCTCTCACCTAATGAGAAGAAGAAACAATTATATAAATCAACTAAAAGACTAAGTTATATGTTAGAGAAACGTATGAAAAATATGTGAGTTACAGGTTGGGTCACTCACATAATAACATTTCAACTGACCTTACAAATGACATAAAGGAACTGAAAGCTCAGATGAAACAATGAAGAGGGTGAATTTTCATTCCTTATGAAGTTCAGCAGCATATTCGTTACCCATTCTAATAACAGTACAAAAAAATAAAGTGAATAGACTTTTCATTTTGTCTGCAAAAAGTAGTATTTGTAGTAATGTCTGCAGTGTACCTAGATGAGGATCCAGCAGATGAGGCTGGTCCTGGTACCTGTCCATTATTACTGTTGGCATAAAAAAAATACAGACTATTAAGGACTGAGGTTCAAATCCAACGTGATTTAAAAGTGTTATTGTGGTTTGCAGCACCTCTGAACTTCTGAACTGCAAACTCCCCTGCTCTATCGTCTTCGTGGATCTCTGGAAGACTACCGATGAGTGTTCTGGTTTCTCTGCTCTCGCTGAAGCCACCCAAAACACATATTTTAGTAATAGCATCTGCCTCTTCCTCCCCTCCTTCTGGGTAACCGGTTTCTGCTTCCGATAAGTCCATACTGATGGTGTTGTTTTAGTTCCTCTGGAGCAGGGTATTCTTGTATACTAAATTTTACAATACTTAGCTAGCTAATATTAGCATCTCACCCTAGCAAAACAACTGGTAAAAGCTATGAGGCAACAGAATTAGAAAGAAAAACCCGTTTAAGAATAAAATACTATATTTTGTGTTGGTACAGAGAGAGCGTAACGTAATTCTACTTGCAAAAACGAGTGTAAAATCTTAACTGCTGGGATGCTGACGCATAATAGACCAGTAGTGACGTTCCCCACCCCTGCACGTTGATGTGCCGATCGTAATCGAGTCGACCGAAATTGCAAACTCTTTGAAATGAACGACGGGAGCCTAGTTTTGCTGGTTTACTATGTTTTCCTGTGTGCTTATCTTTTACACTTTCGCACTTTTTTGTATATTAAACCTATAGAAATATTCTCAGGTTTTCAGATAGTTTTTAATTATATATCCACTGTAAAAAAAAGGAGAGCCCTCAATTTATCATATACATCCTCCTGTGGTGTGCTTCCTAAAAACCTGTATAGCTAAGAGAACTGAGATATTTTTAGATGAATGATTACAAAGAGTCGAGTTTTTATTAGTTTTCCTAGAACTACATATTTATTTACATATTATTTGCTTTTTGTTTTGTTTTTTGTATTTTAGACACTGTGGTTTTCCTATTACAGTACAGTAAAAAAAAATTAAAAAGTCAAACCCATGTCATCTTAAAATCTGACAGATTTAAATTATTCAAGCCAAAAACTTATTCTTGTGAACAATGCCATAAATCCTCATATGTGTGTTTGCACATATGCTAATTCAATTTCCAAACCCGACTCGTTTGTAAGACGTAGAGGTCTCTGAATAAAAAGCCATTTTGGAAGAGTTGCTGCTGAACTGAATCAAATTATCTGAATCCTAAGCAAGAGTCGGAATTCCCCTCAGTGGATGTGCTTCGAAACGCCACGCCTTGCTACGGCGAGTGATTGGATTCAAAAAAAGACAAAATGCAGCAGGGCCGAGCCGCGAGATGGCCGTTTCTCAAAGGTTGGCTACTGCATGTCTTCCTGACACAACGCCAAGAAGAATGTCAAAGCATTTTATTAACCCACAAAAGCCCGTACTTATTCCTGGCTTCTTTATGGTAATAAAGACATTTTATTTTGATTTTAACATGCTAAGTGAAACAATAATAACAAATAAAACTTAGTTCAGACAAATGCTTGAAATCATTGCATAATTTATTATTAGTTTAATAGCAAAAAGTATAACAGCCAATGCATATCAGGATCATGGAGAAAGACTATGGAGACTGCAAGACCGCATATGTCAAATCTTTAAAATACCAGGAACTGCAATCATTGTTGAGTGTAATTTACTTTGGGACAACTGCATGTAATAAAAAAATAGATGAGAGGAAACACACCTCTCATACCTTCACCCAAGCAGATCAATACTTTGTGTTTGTTCTTCTGCCAAGCCGAGTTTAATGACCTTGGAGAAACCTGCATTTCATTTATTTAGCTACTGTTTTAAATCATGGAATCACACATAGTGTATAATACAGCAGAGTATTGCAACATATTTGTTTTTACTATGCAAATATTTTTTCTCCATTTTCAATACAACACCTAAGAAATTCCAACATGCAGTTAGATATTTTATAATCTTTTAGAATGTTCAGTAACTTTCATTCTTTGCCATATGTTTTTTTTTTTTTTATCTAAAAAAATCTAGATATTACCTGTCTTATGATAAGACTTTAAACCATTTTTTAATTGAAACTGAGAGTTTTTATTTGAGTAAATTCTTCATAATCCTTATCGAAGAGCCTCTGTAACCACCTCCAAAGTGATTCCAGTGATTCAGGTAATGGAAGAGTTGGTAGAGCTGGTTTCTTTGTGCAAACCCTGGTGTTTGGGGAATCTTATCATGGTAAGCAGAGTAGAAAGAGTTGTTGAAGCCACCAAACATCCCACTAATAGCAAGCTCAAACTCTGAATGGCCATAGAAAGAAGCTGGGTCAAAGATGACTGGGCCATCTGCACTTTCTGCCACGTTGCCCCCCCATAAGTCTCCATGGAGGAGGGCAGGGACGACCTCCACATTGGTGAAAAACTCAGGGATCTTCAGCTGTAATGAAGGGACAACTTATGCATTACATTAACAGATATCATAGGGTGTTACAAGGATTTAAAGAAATGTTCTAATAATCAGTGTACCTGCAGTTTTGCCCACAGCTCTCTGGCCTCCCGATCTCCATACGATTTCTCCACCATGTTCAGTTGGTACTCCAGCCTCTGTTGGGAGTAAAACTGCACCCAGTCGCTCTGCCACTCATTTTTCTAAAGACATGAAGGAAAACAAATAAGGATTCTGATGCCATTGTTTACCAATACATTATGTAGATACACATTTTTACCTGTGCTATATACCCACAGCAAGTATTTACACCAAAGCCAAATTTTTCAACAGGATCCATCTCGGCGTGTCCAGCCCCTTTACCTGCAAAGGGAGACATATCATTAAAAAAACTAAGTGAAATTTGAAAATAAAAAAAATTGACATTTACGGCATTGAAAATGTGCAGAGTGGCCTATTGTTTGCATGCACTGGAATAAAGTTCAAGTAAATTACCCACTGTTTGCTGCTTTTTATTTTGTTTTTCCAACAGTCTTTTGTTGTGAAGGTGCAGATCTGCCAGCTGCTCTCCCAGCTGTTTAGAGTACCTGCTCAGTGGATTTGACACAAATTACTTTTAGGAACATAAAGTTACTCCCGACAAACAGTAATGTATTTCACTGTCTAATTCAAGAATAGACCAACATAAAGTAGTGCATAATTGTTAAGTCTAAAGAAAAGTACAACAGCTAGAGGCAAAAATAGCAACTTAACGGTGGCTCCACAAAGCATTGACCCAGATGGCTCAATACAAATTCACAATACATTTCTGTTTGTAAAAAAGGGAAAAATAATGAATCATTTTTTTTCACACCACAATCAAACATCGTATTCACTTATGGAAAACATAAACACAAAAAAAAACATTGAAGTTTAAAGTTGTAACTTGACAACATGTTTTAATGCTTCTTTCTACTACAAAGCACTGCCAATACAAGTAAGGAGCTCTCACTTGTTAAGACTTTTCATGTCCAGATGCTCCATCACAAACACGCAGCCTCCTGTGTCAAGCTCAATCACTTTCAGTGGTTTCGGGACTTTGACAGTTTCTGTCTTTAAAATTGTTTCCAGGCTCGACATCTCTCCATCAAACATCAACTTGGCCTGTAAAAAAAAAAAAAGCAAACGTAGTCGCTGATCAGTGTCATTCGACAAGTTTCTTGTATTTTCCAGGTTCGCGGTGTGGATTATTATCATTCGAAAAGTAACTGCACAGCACTACAAATGCATTCAGAGTTGGAACACATTTGTTTTTTCACTGGCCTGAATTTGGCACATATTGCAAATTAGATTAAAACCCAAATTAAACAACAGTTTATTAATCAGAATGATTTAAAAAAAAACAACTAAATACCCCGCTTTTGTGATTGATCTTCACAAACACTCTGCCGTGATCAGTGTCGTAACTATGGCCCTCACTGATGCATCCCCCGCCTGCGTGTCCAGTTGACTTCAGCATATTTGTCCCCAGCTCTTTCTTTAATTTAGCTTCCATGGTGTTCTTCTATAGCTTGTCCGTGTAAAATCACAAAATTGTAACGAACAAATGCAGGTCAGGAGACCAGAGCCCGTCTCTCTGACAGCTTCCGTCGTCTAAATCAACGAGCACTCTATAGAGCATGAGAGAACCGTGGAGAGAATTGTTTTGTTTCCGTATTATTTTTACGGATTATGTTACGACCAATCAGAGGGCGCCATGAGATGATTGAATTCTATTTCGACCTATTACGGTTGAGTACTATAATCACGTGAGTGTCACTATGGTTGCCAAATGAGGCGACTATAAAAACATGATTCTACGGTCTTGACTTGCTGCCTCCATGCAGAAAAACGAAAAATGACCAGCAAAGAAGTGTGTTTGCTTCTTGGGGCAACTGGTGTTGGAAAGACTTTATTACTTAAACGCCTACAAAATATCCTTTATGCTCGTTTGAATGTTTAAAGTGAAGCAGGATTTACAACATGCTAATAGCTAATGTAGCTATTGCAATTAGCCTGCTGTAAAATGGGTTTTAAACGTCTGTTGACAGACAGAACTTGCATGGAATATGTTTTATAGCTTGAGAAATAACTCTGAATATAAGACCTGGACATTTCTAACATAAAAAAATGTTTTTACAGATAAATTTAAGCCACAGCAGTTGCTCCTTTTTGGTTATGTTTCCTTACAGGTTTATGAACTGATCAGTTTACATGGTTCATGCGAAATGGGTTCGCCTCCATCGACTCTTCCCACAGTAAGCATATTGTTTTATATTATATATGAACATGCTAGACTTGGTTTTCATGCTACACCATTCTTAACTGGCTCAAATAATAATCAAACTTAGCAGTTTGGACCCCATACTAACAGGTTACAAGAAGTATATTTATATTTCTTCTAGTGTTTTCTTGGCCATAAAAATATTGTTTATGTTTGGAGAAGATATGAAGAGGAGATGAAGAGGCTTAAAACCCCAAAGAACACCCCATCTGCAGTGAATGAGGGTTTAAATGTGTGTAGAACTTGGAAGGTTCTTGTCAAGGTGAAAGAAAAATATGTGAATGAAAGACAGACAAAAGCTTTTCTTGTGGGAAAATGTTCCTAAGCATCCAAAATAAGCCTAGGATATTAAAAAACAAAAAAACTGTTTAAAATTCTTTTAATAGCGCTGAGAGAGTAATTTGAAAACAATGGCATGTTCATGGGAGGGGATAATAATTTTGTCTCCAATTTTGTATCCAAATAGTCAATTATAAATGATATGCAGAAAGAAATAAGAAATGGTAGCTGTAAGGTTCTATGATCCGTTTCTGTTTTGGTTGCCATACATAAACTCTTGGGTCACCTCTGACTGCACATTATCCTTACAATGTCAACACACTTTTTGTTCTTCTGCAGGTAGGAACCAACCTAACAGACCTGATCTTGAAAAAGAAGAAGGTGACAGTGAGGGAAATTGGGGGCTGTATGGGGCCTATATGGCCCAGTTACTTCCAGGACTGCTTCTCTGTTATTGTATGGGCTTTGTATACGTTGTATTATTTACTTTAACAATTTAAGAAAAAGTACTGTTTTCTTAGTTAGAATCTTTATTTCTTTTTTGTATAGTTCATGGTGGATTCAGCCAACATTGTCCAGATATCCTCCTCCTGTATCCAGTTGCTGTCTGTGCTCTCTGCTGAGCCTCTGCGCAGTACCTCTGTGCTTATTCTCTTCAACAAGAGGTATTACATCCACATCAGTCCAGATGAGCAAGTTGTCATATGAAGTCAGTTCAAGATCCAATTTCCCAGCCTTGTGTCTTGGATAGAGTTATGTTGTATTTGCTGATGTTTCGTTCCAATCTTTTCCAGAGACATGCCTTGTATCATGAGCCTCACAGAGATAAAGTCACTGTTCAGAATGGATGACATCATTGCATCGGCTCCTCAGCCTATCACAACACTGGAGGCCAGTGCCCGCTCTGGACAGGGTTTGCAAGAGGTGCTGGGGTGGCTGGAGTCTGTCACAGTCAAGTGACGTGTGCTTGAGATTTTACTGAGACGTTCCTCTGAGAACTCGAAGAAGCCTTCTAGACACTTTACATCAAGATTCCCAGTCTACAGCAACGACTCTGATTTCAGGTGATTTGATGCCACATTTAATGCTGGACAAAGAAAAAGAAAATGGGCTGCAAACCTTTTAAGAAGTGAAATTTAAGAGGGAAATTTGTCCTATTATTTGCTGGACAAAGTACGGTTGTATGAAGTAATCATTGTGATGTTTGCTCAGTAACGTCGGTTAGGTTACATCTGCCAATTTTCTTTTATACAAGTCGCTCCAACTAATTCATTCCTGCCTAATGAGCAGTAATATAACCGCAAGCTAGGGCTAAATATTATGAATCCAAATATAGACGTGTGTTTGACTTAAACTCTCTTAAGTTTTAATGGTTTATGAATGAGGGAGAAAAAGGAGTGTGACTTGTCAATAAAAATACTGTACCCAGAGGCAGTTAACTACTGGTTCTAGAGGTTCAAATTACAAATTATTAAAAGCTTATTGTGCAGTTACAGATTGCATAAAATTAATGTTACCACATTTTGCATATTATTAGAATATTGTTATAAAACATCCCAACTAACGAGTGAGGAAACCATTATGCAGAGAAAGACACAAAAAGAAGTACAAATGTTTGCAGAAGTAGGTTACAATCGCTCTGAGATGATGTGCTGTGTAGAGGAAAGCAAAGTACAACTCTTTGTGTTTATTTATAGGCCAGAAAATGAAGGCCACTATAAAAAATACAGAGCTAGATAAAGGTACACATATGGATGAAATGGATAATTTTCTAGGTGTTGATCAAAGTGCAGAAGGAAGATTCATCACTAAAATTAGTTTCTGGCATAAATCTAAGTTCTTTCAACAGAACTGGGTCAATGACTTGAATTGCACATAAAGCACAAAAAAAGGAATTATTGAGGGGAGAAAGTGGACTGTTTTAAAACCTGGCAGTGGATTATTCCTCTGTTAAATCTAGCTAAAATCTAGTGCTAACCCAAAATAATATAACAAATAAAACAAACTGCTCATGGTCAGGACTTGGTCAGTGAATCTTTTCCTTCCATTAAGTTTTTCTGCTTTTCAGAAATTACCATTTGTTATGTTCACTCATGGTGCCACTCTGCTGCACAGCTGCTGAATCAGCTATCCAGTCCATATATTATATTTAAAGTTATTTTTTTCTTTAGCTGCAAGTAAACAGTGAAAATTACTAATGAGTATAACAGATCTATGTAAGCTTCTTTTATATTCTAATTTATAAAGGTTTTTTTTCAGTGATATAAAAATTTAGTAAGATGCACCCATTTATGTGGTAACTTGTTTATATACCAGTATCAGTATTGGGGTACAGCATAAATGTTTATGGATTTTTTTGCCAACATCTATACTTTTCTTCTTCACTGGTCTCTGGAGCGCTTTGATTTAATTAAACTGATGCTACTAATTCTGTACATTTGTATTTATTTTTTTAATATTGAGAGATTTACATGAGATTTAGATGTTCCTTTAAGTTTTATCGGGATTTTACCCACTTGCATGTAAAAGCAAAACAAAGACTCAAACTGTTTTGTGCTTGTTTTTTTACTTAGGGTGATTATTTTCTGTTTAAATGTACTTCTGATAACAGAGGAGATGACGGAAAATCAGAGTAAATCATTCTGAATAAAAATAAATGGTTGCAGATTTGCTGCTGTATTTCATTAGTTAGTGTTTTAACAAGCAAATGGTTTTACATTCCTGACGCCATCTTGCATATTGGGAATTGAAAACACAATAGGTAGTTTAATCCCACAATTATATATATATATATATATATATATATATATATATATATATATATATATATATATACACATTGAATAAACCAATCATTTCTGGTCCAAAGAAGATTCATCGGGTAAATGAGTTGATGCAGGAGCGTTTCAGGCACTGGGCAGCTGTTGCCTGTTGCAAGAGATCTGAGGCTCAGCACTAACCACATAGCTCATGGACAACAAAGTAATATCAAAGTGTGCTTCTGTTTTGTTTGAAATTGTTACCCATTAAAAACAGTACAACAGCTTTCATTGGTTGTGGTGGAGGAGCAGAACTAGCTTGCGACAATATAAGCATTACTGTTGTATACAACGATATAAAAACCATTAATAATGCGCTTCTCAGACAAGTCTTTAGGGCTGCGGTTTGGTTTGCAAAATGAGCGTTATTCCAAGAGCATTCCTCATTTTTCTAGCCCAGTTTGGAGGGTCATTATAAGAATGGGTTTATGTTGATTTGTGAAGCTTGTGATTCCTCGTTGCTGGCTGAGGAGAAGGGCAACAAAGGCTCAGGGAGCTTCACTGGCAGCTCCAGACCAGGTGGAGTGGGGTGGGTGAGTGACGAAGGTATGGCGGCACCCTGGTGGCTCATGGGCAGGGGCAGTGAGGCACTGTATGGCAGAGAGGTGCTCTGGGAAACCGGAGAGGCAAAGCTGGAGCTCATTTCATTCAGGCTGACTTTTGGCTGCTCGGCTTGGAATGGATTGACAGCTGAAGGAGCACTAAGACCTGAACCAAAAAAAAAAAAAAAAAAAAGTCATTAGTCTACTCTTTTTTTTTGGTATGGTTGAATGTCAAACAGCAAGTAACAATGTACAGGGTGTGTACTATCTGCTCTCAGCTGTAGTTGTGCAAACATTTGTAGTGCCAAAATACCTGCTAAAAATGGGTTTGTGGTCTTTGCAGGAGGATTTGTTGGAATGAGCACATTAAGGTCTACCAAGGAAGCAGCAGTGGGACCGAGGAATGACTCCGGTGTCCTGCATGTACGAGGGTTAGTGTTGGCAAGGCTGTCTCTAAGACCAGACATATTGAAGAGGTCAGAACTGTCCTCATCTTGACCGTTAATACTCGCATGGCCGCCATCCATTGCTTCGTCAAACAGATCCCCATCTAGCAGGAGAGACAAGCAGCAACGTAAGAATGTGGGACACGCAAAACCCACTACAGACTGAGTGAAAGAAAAACATTACCTGAAGGGCTTCCACTTCGAAGTGGAGGTTGCATGAATGCTCCTTTAGTGGCCGTTTTGTCAGACGGAGCCAAGAACGGATCAACTCCAGAGGATGCTGTGGATAAACCACAACTTGTGACGTTTTTACTTTACTTTTTTGAGATGTATGAGTGTCTGATGACCCACACTCACCAGAAGTCCAATCTTGGGCTTTGGGTATGGAGATGTTGTCTTGGAGCGCCTCCCAAGGGTACGCTGGAGGTTCCCACGGTGGTGGGGGGCTTTGGGAAGGTGGCACCATCCAGGGGGAATCAGCTCTTGGAGTCTTGTCTTCTTTTGAGAAAACGGCAGAAAAAACATTTTTGTCATCAGCAAAATGGAGGGCAAAATTGCCATCAACAAAGAGTCTAGCTACACATTGCACCTAAAAAGGTATATTTGTGTATGAAAATCACTGATTGTGCAAGGATATTTTGACACAATTGCAGAAATATTTATACAGTTCAAACTTCTCTCACTTTGTTATGTTTACAAACATAAATAGATATGTGGATTTTTTTTGTAATCAATCAACACAAAGTGGCACATAGTTCTAAAGTGAAAAGTAAAGTATGGTTTTCAAAATGCTGTGCAACAGAAAATCTGGAAAGTGTGGACTGCGCTCAATCTCGGGGGCAGCAACTAACAATTATTTTAGCAATGGATTATTCTTTTGATTATTCAGATGGTTATGGTAATCAGATTTTTTTTAAATTGCCCATTTGTGCAGAATTTTCTTGTAACCACTTACCGGTAAGCCTTTTTTATACAATATAAAATATACATTTAGAACATGCAAATAATCAACTTTTTCAATTCCTTTTTTAAGTAACAAAATGAATATTTTGCTGCCAAAAATGCAACAGCAACCCTTTAATGTGTGTGATTGATCGTTTGTACATTAATTCATTCGTTTTTGGACTTACCCATTAATGATTGGATAGCCAAAGGTGTTTAGTAGGAGTTTTTTCTATCTTTTTCTTTTTTACAGAGTTTGAACCTGGTGAAGCTAAAACTATGCCACTTGAGGACTGCTGGTTATAACATATTTACAGATCAGGGATTCCTTTATGCTTATTTTTTTTACCTTAAATATAAATGTATTTATTGTGCAGTTTTGGCTTAGTTACTGCTCTGAGTAGGTTCTTCTTAAATAGCCTTTTTTTTTTGAGTTTGTATACTCCAGTTAAAGATTAATCTATTACTTCGTTAGTTGACAACTTCTCCCCCAATCAGTACTTTGTAGAACCACTTCTGATTTCAGTCACTCCTTAAGGCACGTCTCCACATTCTAATAACATCTAATAAGTAAATATTTTGGTCGTTCTTTGATGCAGAATAGATTGTTAAGTGTACTCAAGGCTCACCTAGAGAGTCCCAGGGGTCTGTGGCCCTGGCTCCAGCTGCTGCCTGGTGTGAAGTGTTATTCCAGCGAATGTCACTAGGCGGTGCATCTTTAGGTACCGCGAAAATATCAACCAGGTCCATGAAGGCCGTCTGAAGACACAAATAAGAAAGGTGATAAACCTATTATTTCTATGGGTTTATAACACTTTTTGTAGGTTATTTTACAAGTTTGTACATTTTTAATCAGTGGCATAATACAATTTTAAGTTTTACTCTAATAAATGACTTTTTTTTAGTAGAGTCTATACACATACGCTTACGTCTAAAATTATCACCCTCTACTTTCTTTAAGGAAATAAAATGTCAAAACTCAACTCTTACCCCGCCTTTTCCCTTCATTTCACGTTTGCTCTCCTCCAAGGCTTTCTGGAAATCAGAATCATCTCCTCGGCGAGTGCGCTGCTCCTAAAAACAGATACAGACACATGGATGCCTTTCAGCAGGACGGCTTTGGGCAAAATACACATATTGTCACATTATGCTATATTTATGACACTGCGCTGTCCCGGGGCGGCCTATGCACACAGTTGGCACAAAGTAGAGAGTTCTCTGGTTAAAGGGCGCAGAGTGCAGAGCATCACTGTCACAATGCAGATCCATTGTGTTGCAGTGTGTTAAAGACACATAAAAACTGAATAAAAATAGACAAATGACTTGTGGAAATGCAGGAAATGCAGCCGAAAACATATCATTTGAAAACATAAAGCGTTAAACAGGAAGTTAAAGTTGACCAAAAGTTAAACAGTCATGACTACCTGCTGGTGTTCCTCTTTGCTCAGGCTCAAGGCTAACTGGAGCTGGGCATCCTCGTCCATTTCCACAGCAGGAGGGGGTGCACGCTTCACTGGCTGAAGGGGGAAGTAAGCAAGATTTAAATTACAATCAGCGCAAAAACAAAGCTTGGACATCCTCTTTATTAACTGCATGCAATTTTACTGAGTAAGCATTCACATAAAGGTGAAGGGTTCAATCCTTTCAGCACCAGGCCAGAGTATCTGATGTGTCGACCTCAACCAAATGGAATTAAAAGCAGAAATCTAGTGGTTAGTATGTAAAGAAGGATGAGTATAGATGTGGTTATTCTTTGGAGAAAGATGACCTCATCCAGTTTAAAAAGTGATGAAATGACGGATATTATGAGTCAGGTGGTCAGTCTTTGGAGGAAGATGACCTCGTCAAGTTTAAAAAGTGATGAAATGATGGATATTATGAGTCAGGTGGTCAGTCTTTGGAGGAACATGACCTCGTCTAGTTTAAAAAGTGATGAAATGATGGATATTATGAGTCAGATCTATAGGGGAAAAGAAGGGGAGAGTGCATGGAGCTGGTTGTTGCAGAGCAACAGGTGAAGTGCTGCAAGACAAAGGCAGGCTCATCCCTGGTCCAGGTTTACTTTTACCTTCTGTGCTTCCTCTTTGCTGAGTTTCATTGCGATCTGGAGCTGAGTCTGCTCATCAATTCCCACTGTGGGAGGTGGCTAGAGTCGAGTAGGAATGATTAGGGGGAAGATTGATCAAAAGGAGACATTCCAGGCATTTTATCACTGAGTTCATGGGGAAATCATTTGAACAATGCGATAAGTTTTTTTTTTTTTTTTGTTAAACACAAAAAGGAAATATTTGCTAATCAATTTCTCATTAGAGCTCACCTTGTTTGACTTGGTCTAAACTTTTTTCGCATAAACTAGCACATAAATATCTCAAACGCTGCCCTTCCTATGCAGACCAGTGCAGAATGTGGGTCCTCTGGAGTGGATCGATGCACATTTCCTGTTTGGCTCCTCACTTGCTCACTCTCAGATTACTCATTCTTCGGCATCACTCACACTGATTGGTCAAAGTCCCATCACTGATAAATGCACAATTGCATCACTTTCATCTCTAGGAAATGGTGGCACGGACGACAGGCAGAAAAAGTGAGTGAGCAGGAGCTGTTTAATGTTTTACGAGGCTGAAGCAATTTTAGAAGGCAGCGCAGCTAAGAACTCTCTCTCTCTGTTCGACACGTGTCCTGGAAAGGCAGGAGTTTCGTATTCTGCTGGTGTGTGTGTGAGCGTGCGTGCGTGTGTGTGTGTGTTATGTCCGTTCGAGGTACCTTTTCACTTTCTTCTCGGCTCATTGCCAGAGCCAGCTGCAGCTGCAGCTCCTCTTCTCCAGTAGATGCTGGAATGGCTTGCTCGAGGTCTGGGTCAAGTCGAGATGAAGGGGAGGCTGCAATGGAGGCTAGAAGGAGAGACAGAGCAGAGTGAGTTTTATCAAGAGATTTGGGAACACTGGTTTGGAGGTAGAAAGATTTACCGAAGGAAAAAGAAAGGGAAAGAAAACCATACAGGCTGATTTTTAAGGTCAGGAAAGAGACAGAACTGTTGTTGCATGTTAATTTTCCATTGGCTCTTGTTTCGGGCCTTAGCTGGCATGGCTCGCCACAGCCTGCCCAGTTCTGCCTGGGCCGAAAACAATGGCACTGCTGTGTGGAGAGTGAGGTTGCTGGTGGGGGGAGAGGAATGGATGCATTGGATTTGGAGTCGGGCCCACCTTTTTACCCCGTAACCTCTGAGAGGGTCTCAGGACGCATGTGTAGATTTGGGGAACTCACTGAGGAAAGTTTGGCACTGAACCAGTCTGGGTGCCAGGCTGTAGGTCACTGGGCTAAAATAAGGAAGTAGGCCGAATTCTGGCAAACTGAGATCTCTGAAACCAATCATTTCCAGATTACTGCTGCTCAATCTGATCTGAATTACTTACTAAAAATGAATATCTGCCAACATCCTAACCCTTACATCATCCATCAGCATTTCTGACAGCTGGAGATCGGCACCCCCGCCCCTCCCACTAGGATTACACAGATGTAGAAAACAATTGTGAATGGATAAATGGATTTCTATCTGGGGGAAAAAAAATCCATGCTAACTATGGTATTGACAAGATGAAACAAACCAATCCTGTAGCATCAAAACCCAAAGCTTAAAGCCCAGATAAGTACAGGCAAGGAATGTCGAAGATTCGCTCGACAAAAGGATAAATTGATTAGTAAACACTGAGATACTTTCTGAGGACACATCTGTGTTCGTTTCATCAAACAAGCTGAGAAAATCACTGGAGGAAAGTGGTGTTTTATGAAATCAAAGGTCTGCTGCAACAACCTTTATAAAAACCACATAGTCAACATGAGAACGAAAGTATAATTATATACCACAGAAAAACATGTTTACAAGGGGATTGTGGCTTTCACATCATGTGGTTTGAGTTGTTTGCAATCACTGATAAATCAGTGACATCAAAGCTTTCTACAAATCAAGCAAAGAGAAACTTTCAGTACAAGGAAAAAAATCGGAAGTAAAAAGTGTTTGAAGTGAAATTTAGTCTGTCTATAAAACAAAACAGCAATTAAATCAACATTGAAAGGTCACTTGTCTTAGATATTGATTACTGTCACTAAAAACACACTGAAATAGTCGATTATGTTTGATGTTGATTCATCATTGTTTTTACAGCCAAAATTGACTGATTCAGTGTTTTTCCCACTTTTCTCTGTCTCTAACAAGGTCAGATATTTTTTTATTTTTCATTTAAAAGCCAGGGTACATCTATTTCAGTTTACATACCTTCAGTTTTACCATATTTCAACAAAACATAATGAATCAACTCTAAACTTTATTAAAAACGTCTTTGCTTAGATCTAATTTTAGCAATATTGTATATGTATAAAAATTTGCAAATCCCAATCTTTGCATTGCATTTTATTGTTTAGATTACTTTCACCAATCTTTTTTTTAATTTGTTACTGGGGGCAAAAGGAAGAAATGTTTTTAAAACTGCAGAGTTTTAAAAACATTGAAAATGTTTATCTCAGTTTTAAAACCTGGCAGTTTTTAATGTTTATCTCAGATTTTAATCTGAGATGAAAACCTAATCTCAGAATAGACAAAAAGTACATTATCGTAAGCTTTCAACATTTAATTACTGACCATGTAAATTTAGTGTGATGAGCAAAGTTTTGTCTGTGTACGAGAAAAGTACTTTAGTGAACTAAAAGATAATTGTTCTTGAGTTAAGCATTACAATGCCTTCTAAAAGTATTCAGGAACTTTACTAAAGTTGCCCTGTTATAACTTCAATATTCAGCATGTTTTTATTTATTTATTTTTTTAATTGATGGACCAACACAAAATAGTACAATTGATCAAAAAGGTCAAATCAATTACAAAAGAATAGCTAAGCATTTATTTGAATTCAGCCCCCTCAACTCTGACATCGCTAAATAAAATCCAGTGCAATAAACTGTCTTTAGAAGTCACCTAAATAGAGAATCTATCCACAGAGCAACTACTAATTATGAACTTCACAAATCTGCCCTTTATGGAGGAGTGGCAAGAAAAAAACAAAATCTACGTCCAGTTTGCAGTTTTCCACAAGAAATGTCGTGGACACAGCAAAAATGTGGAAGGTGTAACTCTGCAACTCTCCCTGCGCATAACAGTTGTGTGGTGAAACAAGGTGGTGGAGATCAATGCAAGTCAAATCATGGAAAAAAAAAAAAAAACTGTTAGTGGCTGCAAGGAGACTTGAGACTGGGGCAAAGGTCACCTTCCAGCAGGGTAATAATACTTAACTTAGAGCCATAGCTGCAGTGTGATACTTTAGAGCAAAGCCTTACAGTTGTGAATCTGTAGTAAGATTTGAAAATTAATATTCACATATGCTCTCCATTCAATAGCTTGAGCTATTATTTAAGCAATTCAGTCTCTCGATGAGCAAAGCTGGTAGAGACACAAACCGAAAGATCTACAGGTGTCTCTCTAAAGTCAGGGCAGCTTTTTCATTGTTTGCTTTTTTTTTTTTACATTTTCTTTTTTTTAAAAAAGCATAATATTCCCTCCACTGCACATATCAACAGAAATTTAATTTTGTGTTCAATGAGAATGAGCACTTTCGCTAGGCACTGTACGCCACCAACCAGGATTACGGCAGTACTGTCATCACAGCTGAGGTTTCATTTCTGACGGACACCAGCTGGGCCCCTTTCTTTTGTAAATCCAGTTTAGCTGACATGACGGTTAAGGAGAATGAAAGGAATGCAGATGAGAGAGTCTGACTGACATTTTACCATAACAAGTAGACCAAGTGCTTCATTAATACGTCCTGAGAAGATAGTATCAGAGTAGAATCAATTGGATGTCAGTAAAGATTCACAAGTAAGAAGTCGGCAGAAATCTATACGTAGTGTTAAAAATAAGTAGCCCAATCACAGTATGTATCTGATGATGTTTTGACTCATCATTTGTACATTCCTCAACAATGACGGGTCACATGCCGCAGGAAACATTCAGGTGTCATTCCAGTCCGTTTTTACCAACTTAGGACAGCTTGAGGTAAATAAACACTTGTTTTGTAAAAATTGGGGCAACTCACAGTTATACGATGGTGATCTGCATCTGTTGAAGTCGTCCCCGCTCTGGCGTACTGTGTTTCCAGCGCTGCCTCTCCCCACCCGTGACTTAGTCTTCTGTGCCTGGCTCCTCTCGTTCTTCAGCTTCCCGTCGTCCTTCAACAGAGCCACCAGTTGCTTAGCCTTCTCTCGGACATGGATCCCCTGATCATGTCCGTCTCGGTCTATGTACTGGAAGTCTTTAAGCGTCTGAATGGTGTATATGTTATCCCGGCACGATTTGGCCACACGCTCAGAGCCCGCTTTGACCAGGTAGTCTAGTAGCGTGAGCGCTTTGTAAACGTGGCGCCAGTTTTTGCCGTGATCATTCAGCCTCTTCAGAACCATTCCCATGACTTCGGTGAAGGCCACCACGTTGTAGGTCAAGTCTGCAATTTCAGCCATGAGGGTGGAAGAGGGTCCCCACGGGTCGTTGGAGGTGGCCTCTCGGACCTTGATCTCGGCCTCCGTGTAGTTGTTGACCATGTTTTTCATCTGCCGGCGAAGCGATGAACTCTGCATGATGGCTTACAGTGTCTCACGTGCGGCAAAGGGGAGAACAAACAGGAGGACAAGCCCTCTGCCTTGGGCGAGGTGAATGCTCAGTTCAGCAGATAACTGCAGGAATGTCAACACAACCTGGCAACTTCAGTGGCGTCCCCAACAGTGGTCCTTCTGGAAAATAAAAACAAAAAACACAGCACTAATTGGATCCTTTACTCTGATACCATGCTAATCACAATGGATTCACGCAATTGCTACTCATTTTTGTCATTATCAGCTAAAAGCAGCTAAAGTGTCACTTTTAAATTGCGATTGAAAGAGTTCAGTGTTTCCTACAACGTTAACCATGCACTCTTCTTCCCATTTAAACTCCAATAATAACGTCCTTGCAGAGACAACCACATAATGTGCTGATATAATAACCCGTGTTTTACCTCTGAGTGTTATCAGAAAGGAGAGAAACTGACCCTCCCTGTTGTTCTGGATTGATTACATCAGAAAGCACCAGGTATACGTTTCCAGCTTCTGAAGTTTCAAAAACTTTTAACAGAGACCAAACCTTAAAGGAGCCGAATTAGCCACTTTTTTTTGAACGGTGACTATTTTGTCTAAATTTATCAGTTTATATAAACAGATGGAACAGTTTGTTCTGGTGGAACTGTTTTGTAGCTGTTAGAAGAGTCATTGGGGCCTGCCCATAGCAATGCATAAGGAGAGCAGTGACTGACTTGCGAAGCAAGTCAGTCACTGCCTCCATGCATTGCATGGCAGGCACCTATTGTTCTACACCCAATAGAATGTTTCTTTAATACGTATTATTTATTATTCTTCCGTTACCGTTAATGCGGCTCGCAGCTGAGCCCACCCACAAACGTGTTATAAAACCGTGCGGCTGGTTCCCGGTACGGGAGCTATTACTTTTGGTGGTTTTTGGTGTTACCATGGCGACTTAAAAAGAAAAAAACGACCCCAAAATCACTAACGAGCTCACCAGGTGCAAGTCTCGTCGTCAAGGGGACGAGGCAACCAGTAAATCCTGAAAATACCCTATTTTTGAGGATTTTCTGTGTCGTCATAACCTTATGTAGAGACGCCATTCAAACTTCATTTTGTAGATACGTCCGTGATCTCTTTTAAAGTGAAGACAGCACGTCAATATGTATTATGGTTTGTCCACAACTTCTTTCTGTTTACCCAAAGTTTTTGATTTTTGGAAAAATCAGAGTGTGAAGGCGCTCCGCTAGAGTGAGAGTCAGAGTGAAATTTCGACCCCAAATCATTTTTAACTCCGCCTCACGCTCACAAATATTGCATGATTGGTATCAAACTTGGTCATGACATTGATACGCTGCCTGCTCCGGTCAAATGTTTTCAAAAATTATCTAGCGCTTACAGTTTTCTCTCCAGGTGCTTCAGAGCAAAGTCATGCGCCAGGGTAGCAGACAGATCTCACTGATTCACTTCCATGTATTTCTGATAAATTTCAGACCTTGGCACACACTTTTTTATCTCATCGCTGTTAATACTGTGAGTGAGGTAGAGATATGAATGGCGGACTATGTGAGAACAAATAGCCCTCTCATATGCTTCAAACGGTTTTCGAATATGTATTACGGTTCGAACGGAAACAGTTTTTTGCCATGCTTTTTTTAGTCAAACTGGCTGGCTCAAACAGAGAATTGTCTCCCCCTGGATGTCTCACTCACAGCTGGCAGAGAGGATTATTTACCATGGCAACGGAACCCAGAGCAGGGAGAGCTGCTGAGGACTACAAATACGCATCACTGTAGTTCTAACTACTAGTTCAGTTAAAACAGAGGAGGACTGAGCTGGCCTTTAGAACAACTTGCTGCTATGGGCTGTATATAACTAATTTAACCCTGTCACTGTTACACATGGGATGAGTCTAGCCCTTTGAAATGAAGCTTACTGAAAATTTCAAAATAAAAGCCCTTGAAAATTTTTACATCAGGTCAGTGCATTTTTGAGCGTTATATGACTGATTTAATCCAATGACTGTTACACATGGGATGACTTTGACCCTTTCAAATGAAGCTTAACAAAAATTTCAAAATAAAAGCCTTGGGAATTTTTACATCATGTAATTGCTCTTTTTGGCTTTATGTGACTGGTTTATCCAAAGCACTCTTACACATTGGATTAGTGTGGGCATTTAATATGAAGCTTACTGCAAATTTCAAAATAAAAGCCTCAAAATGCCCCTCTGGACAGTGCACCGCCGGAGGCGGTGCAGTGATATCATTCTGCATTATCTGTTTATCCGAGGTTAGGGAACTGCCTTGCGCAGCAAGGCAGTTCATTAGCATTAGCCTTTTAGCTTAAATAAGCTATTTTCTATTTTTCAGACTTATTAGCCATGTTTAGTATACTTAATGGAGTAAGTAAATGACAGTAAACATTCTAATGATACCCCACATGCTACTGAAAGTATTTATGCTTATATTAGCATATTTGCTCATTTTAGCTAATGCACTTGCTTTATCATACTGAATGTTGCATGTCCAGCTTACTTAACATTCTTGTGATTCTCCACATGCTATTGATTACATTGCAGCTTTCTTTAGCATTGATGCAAATTGTTAGCATCAGAACGCTGGGTCCAAACCGACGGGCACACTTTGGCAGGCCCCAGTTAAATTTCTTCAGGAATTTTCTAGTTTTGGTGATTATTGTCTTATTGAAGGTACAATAAGACAATAAATAAGATAATACTGTAGAAAGAGTGAAACAATGGCCTCATGTTAAATCCTAAAACTCAAGTCACCAAACTGCAACAGACAACATGCCTTAAATCCGGCTCAAAACAAGTCTGTCCTGTGGAGATGCTGCTCCTCAAAGCAATTAAGGTTGACAAATTGTGTTTAAATATATCTAGCAAAGCGAAGCAGTCTGTATAGTAAAATTAATCAGCTATAGAGGCAGGTAAACTCTCCTTCAGGCCTTATTTTACATCTAATCTGGGTGCTTCTGTGTAAATCAAAAGTATTTGTGGCAGAGCTGGCAACTCGATTCAGACGTTCACATTTTAAAACGCAGTGAAACCAATGGCTCTATGAGAAATTATTTTTTGAAAAAGTTTCCTCTAAAATCATGAAGTACTCTGAATTCTCGCTTGAAGCCACGGGTTTTCTCGTGAACCTAATTAAATCATTTCCAAATCAGACTAATAAACTCTCAGAGCAAACGTGAAGACACATTTAAACCGGGCAGTATATCTGACTTATTTGTCCTTACTGTCCCAAACCAGGACGGCTGATTGGTGCCATTGTTGCGTCAAGTGGGACGATCGCGTAGGTGAAAGTATGTGACGGTGACTCAGCTATGTTTCCGAGTATTAAAAGTTAAAACATCGACGGAACCTTAGCAAACAAAATCACCCGTGAAGACTTGGCTAATTCTTCCCATCTCCCCCTTCTTACCTTCATGTCATATCGCGTCAGCAGGGTCCCAGGATTTAGGTGGAAAGAGAGAGGTCCCCGCCTCTCGACATATCCCGGAGCTGCCTCTCGGATAGGGAACAACTAGTGTGGGTGTTTAAAAGCGCAGAGGAAAATCCCACACACTCGGAAATAATGTGAAACTGAGCGCGATAGTTTGTTTTCAAACTAAACTTGCGCGTGCATTTCTCAAATCCAGGCTGCAGAAGAGACACACACACACACACATACACACACACGCAAAGTGAAAAAAATGGATGGAGAGCAGGGCAGGGAGGGAACGAGGAAGGGAGGAAGGGAGGGAGGGAGGGAGGGAGGAGTGCTCGGTGCATGCGGAGTCAGACTTAACCCTTTAATGACCGGCAGGACAAGTATCTGGCCTGAATAGAGCAGGTGTTCGTGCTGAGGAATACCACACAAGGTTAAACTTGGAAAACTGGTTAAAAACTAAAAAGATTTTGGCCAGAGGAAACCCCCTAATTCAATTTAATCAGACTCAAATACGTTTTTTGACACTTCGAGTTTTATTTTATTTAAAAAAAATAAACATCATATCGCTTTTGCAGCTGAATGACTTTGTTATGCCATTTAATCTTGGGAAAGACAACTGATTTGACAGTTTCCCAGATGACAGTCATTGACAATCTTCACAAGAAGCATAGGCCACAAAAAGCCATTAAAGGTGCAGCATGAAACTTTTATTTAAAAAATAAAATTTTATATATATGTATATATATTGTCATCTGAAGAAATGTCAATCAGAGTCAGGAGGAGTGTATCAGTACTGTCAATCAAGCGCATGTACTTGCTGCTAAATGTGCTAATGGTGGGGAAACATCTTACTGTTACGGGCAAATTGTTTATCTGCTGTAACTGATGGCCATGCTTACTAGTCTGAGCATTCATGACAAGCTGTGCTAGCAGCTTGTCATGCAGGTTGATCAGTACCACGCAAGATTGTAATTGACAGCACTAAGACCCGCCTCCTGGCTTTGATTGATGGTTTCTAGATGGCACTGAGAGCAAGCAGAGTAGCTACATATTTTTCACAGATTTTCTGTGTCATATGTAACATGCATGATATATATGACACAGATAATCTGTGACAATTTCAACAAATATGTTTAAAAAATCTGTAAAAAAAAATATTAATATTTTTTAATAAAAGTTACATATTGTAGCTTTAGTGAAGCTGGTTAATCACAGAGTGAAAAATAAAAAAGTCTTCAAGCCACAGGAATAATAATTTGGGGAAAACATATCTGCACCGTGTTTTATCAAGTCTTCATGTTTCTCTCTATCAAAAATTAAACATCATCAGATTACTCCATGTGTAATAAATGAAATGATATAGGCATAAATAATAATTAATTGCAAAAACAGTTATTTTAAATTGGGTTATTTTCTCTTTTTGCATATCAATAAAAGAATCTTCATGCAATATTTGTATTAGATGGGCACTCCACACCTTTAGGGGTGCCAGAGCAAACACAGCAGACTCAAACCAAATAATTATATAAAATGTCTGTACATGGAGCCAGTAGCAGGATCTATAAATATTTCATAATATATCCTCTGGTTTTGTACGGATAGGGTCTTTCACATGGATGCAAAACGATGCTGCAGTTTAACCCTGACAAGAATTTGCTTATTTCCTGGAGAGATTATAAATAGAAAAAATGTGTCAGAATTTCTCAGCACACCTCCCAGAAAGCCCCCTAAAAAACAAAAAAACACATTTCCTTTCCAGCAGCCTCATCTTTTCCTTTCTGCTCTTTATTTATTCATCAACTCTAATGGGATATTGTGAAGCCACATCTTCCTGCATTAATTATTTACCAAAAAAATCTTTTTGTTTTTTTTTCTTTAAGGTGTACGCATTTGTTTGGAATCTCAAAAATTATGAATCTGAAATTTGAATTGTTTACAGGAACAATTAGGAGGGTCAGTTTCTCATTTTGAGAGAGAAAACGATTACCTAAGTGAGAGAGAATAAAGCTGTGGGAGAGATGAGTGGGTCCTGGTGGTGACTGGGCAGGATGTACAGGAAATACCAGTTCCACCTTGAAACAACAAAGACATTCTTTGAGACAACAGAAAAAAGGCCAAAGTGCAGAGAGATTAGGTACAAGCAAGTCAATGAAACAAACTCCCAGGATTTACATGTGACATTTCAACTGTCACAACTTCACCAGTTTAAGTCTGGTAGGTTCTGTTTATAACTCTCGGTTTGTCTGTTTCTGTGTGAGTTGTATATCTATTACTGTGCACGCTTCCTCCTGCCTTCCTCCTGCCTTCCTCCTTGTCTGTCTTGGCACCCTCTGCCTTTATTTCTCCTCAAAACAGATGCTTGGACATTCTTTGTTTCCCAACAAAAGCGTGATGAGGTCAGAGCAGGGAGGACATACAGGCGAGGTTCGGGAAACAAGAGGGGAGGAGCAAAAGGAGGAAGAGAGGAAAAACGGGTTGCAGTGACGTCACATGCAGAAGAGGAAATATGACTTCTTGTTCGCAGGCGTGTGTGGGTCTGTTTGCTAAGCTTTCCTGGACATGAAGCTCCTTGTTGGTTCATAAGTAACTTATTGATGTGTGTGTGTGAAGGGATGAATGACTGTAGTGTGAAGCGCTTTGGGATCCTCTGGACTTGATAAGGTGTTATATAAGTACAAACCATTAACCAAATAGGCTATTTCATACTATGAAGATCAACAAAAGAATGTGACAGAGATTTTAGTGGGGGGAAATCCGTGGGATATTAAAGATAACAATTTAAAGATATCTGTGGCTGTATGTGGTGAATCACTTATTTGATTTCTAATAACCTGCAGTAACAACAAACATTCAGCCAGCGATTAAGAATCACCAACTTGAACCTTACAATTTTTCTCAATTGCTTTAGTTCATTTCTCTGATCGGAATTCAAATTCTCACAGCTGCTTGCTCAACTTCCACAACATGAAGTCATTTGTGCTTCATAGTTTCTCATACCTGTGGCAAAAAATCGCAAATGCTTTGCATCAATTGCTTTCATTTTAATGACTCTGACACGTCCAATGACATGAATACTTTCTTTTAAGGAATGAACAATGTATTTTGCAGGTTCATAACTAAGTTTTGAAATTTGTAATGTTTTCAGAAATACCCTTGCTGTCGTGCAAATGTGATGTGAGAAATGCATCAAAAAGCGACTAAAAAAAACTGTAAAATCAACTGCTTCTTATTACTGCCCTCTAGTGGTGATAGTTCAACGTGTTTTCTGTTAAACTTCACGGCAAAATTATTTCTAAGAGTTCACTGATGTTATTCTGGCAAATATTTCCACTCATATCATCTTCAATGTTGGCCAAACATAAACCTACAGAGTCCAAAGGTGAGGAGAACAAAAATCTGCTGGAAAATATGACCTGCCGCCTAAAAGACTTTGAAACAAACAGAAAAATGAATGGATAGTCCAGACTAGAAGAGGTAATTTATGGGAAAATCTGAATATCTTTGCTACTTTTTGCAAGGATTGCACATATTTGCATGAACTTACTTTAGTTAAAATAACCTCTTCAGTAAATGGCTGGGAATTTGGAATAGTATGTTGGAAATGAATCAGTCATAACTAAAGAAATGACTATGGTCATAAGACTGGAAGTGAGTGTAATTAGTAGTTATGAAATATAAAGGTTACAGAAAGATCAATGAAAAACACTGTCCAATGGTAAACAGAAATAACCTGAGACATATATTATAGAACATTAAAGAATAGACAGCACCCGCCTGAACTGAAAGGAGTGTGTTCATCATAGAAGCACAAAAAAAGCCATTTTTACTCTGAAGAGTGTGTAAGGATACACAGCTCAAGTGGGAAAATGTGTTGACTGTAAAACACACTCCACAAATCCAGGGTGAAGAGAGGATGAGAAGACGGGTGCAGCTAAATGCTGGATCACTCTGGAAGAAAACCTGTTAGAGGCAGCTAAACTTGTGACTGGGACTGAGGTTCACCTACCCTGAGTCAGCAACCTGCACAAGAGATTTGATTTAAAACATATTGACAGGGCAAGTGGACCAGTCAAACTTTAGACCCTAATCATATTGAATATGTGACTAAAAGAATAAAAAAATGCTCTTCAAAGATCTATCTATCTATCTATCTATCTATCTATCTATCTATCTATCTATCTATCTATCTATCTATCTATCTATCTATCTATCTATCTATCTATCTATCTATCTATCTATCTATCTATCTATCTATCTATCTATCTATCTATCTATCTATCTATCTATCTATCTATCTATCTATCTATCTATCTATAATTTTTCAAATCATTCATTCTGTGATTTTTCAACTCAGCATGTCCTTGGTTTTATTGAAAAGCATATTGATGTAGAAAACCTCATGTTCTGGCTTCTGCGCTACACTGACAAAGAGCTTGGTGATGTCCTTCAGCATCCATTGTGCTGTCTTCACTCTACCATGTCTATGTTTTGATTCATTTTTGTTCTTTTATACAAGTACAGCCCCCTCAGTAAGAAAGTTGGGACACTTTGTCAACAGAAATGAAGCTTTGCAAAGTTCTCTTAAAATAAGTCTTTGTGGAGGCCAAACACAGCCCATCTTCCAGCCTATGGATGAGAGAAAACAGCAAGGTCGTCGTAGGAACACGTTTCCAACTGCGTCCATCAATAGGATGTATAACTTGCTCGTGTCTGAACACTTTTATGGCTGATCAGTGTGAGAGGGTTTTTAAATGACATAGTTTTGCCAAGCAGATGCACAACTTTAGCAGAAAGATCCCTTTCAAATTCTGTGCATATTACAACAGAGAGTGCAGGAAAAGAGTGTGTGTGGGTGGTAGTCTTGCATGGAGTCCAAACACTTGATGCTTGATTGTTTCAAATCAATGCAATAATTTCAAGGCAATTTAAGGATACCTCAGTTTAAAAAGCAATTCATGAGGGGTGATGTTAATATTAAGTTTTATTAGATGATCTCGCTTGAATGAAACAATGAATACAAGCAAGTTTGCTGTGCCAGTTTACAGAAGTTTAGGCTTTGGTATTATACAGTTGTAAAATCCTCCATCACAAAATTCTGGGAGTACTGCAGAGGAATAATTTATCCCCAGGCTGTGTGAATCACAGAGCAGGGAGTGTGCTTTCGAGCTAGTCGTGACAATATAATGTAGTATAATACAAGGGGGGCTTCCACAGAGACAGAATTCGAAATCTATACATCTTCCCTAGTACTGTTATAGCAGGGTGTGCTGTATGTGTTCAAAATTGTCAATGTATCAGTCTGATATGTTTTCTCACAATGAAATGCCGTGGGGGAAAAAATCTGATATGAAAGCAAATTATGTTTGTTACTAAATCACGACTGCAGGAAATTGCATGAGAACATTGTTAATCACTCTGAGCACTCCACAATCCACAGTGTCATGTCTGCAGGGATTTGGGTATATTAGACTGCTCTGCATCCATTAGTCTATAATCTATCCATTTATCCATCATCAGAGAGGAAACTGAAAAAAGGTAGAGTGCGTCTAATTATAGGACTGGATGGATCATGATACCCTCCATCTTCGAGTGTTTTTTCTCAGAACAAATTGTTCAAATGCATAATTTTAACTCGATTTTAATCATGTTGAAGAAACTGTATGTTCTGCAGGTAATGTCTACCTATATTTCTAGAAGAGTCTAGAGAAATTGATTTTTTTGAATTTTTTTTTTAATTGGACATTATGCGGGTGCTTCATGCTTCTATAAAAGGCATACTTTCTGAGCCAGAGCTATGACGCAGAGACTGCATGGGCTCTCAGCAGGAGTATAAGAGATGGCACTCAGCTCCGTTGCGGAGCACACATGAAGGGGGGAGAGGAAACCGATCGCTGATTAGACTCAAAGCTTCTCGGTGGCAAGAGCCAAAGGGATGAACACAACTGAGAAGTTCTACCTTCCCGTTGATGGCATCCTCGAAGTGTTCAACTCTTTCACCGGGCATCAGCATTCACGAATTGCGCACCAAGTACTGCAGAGTGCAGCTCTCATCCCGCGATCCCAACACCCCAAAGTCTCAGACATAATCAAAACGGGAATGGGCATCATCAAAACTGTCAAAGGCTGCTGGAGACGGCAGGATAAGAGAATGATCTCCCGCAGATCGTCAAGTTCTGGGCGTCGGCAGGTGTCAGTTGATCGAGTCCCCAAAAAGCCGGTGGACCTGACAGAGTTGGGTGCGACCAAGTCGAAGAACTGTTACAGAGTAGTGGTGCTCGGAGCACCCAAAGTGGGTAAAACCAATATACTGCGGCGGTTCTTAGGGGAAGACTATGAAGAACACTATGAGCCTACAGTCGAGGACTTTTATCGCAAGATGTTCCACATAGGAGGGGAAACATACCAGGTTGATCTGCTGGATGCGGCATCTGAGAAAGACTTTCCAGCCAAACGGAGATTGTCCATACTGACAGGTAAGGACGCTTAATGGCTTAGTTTTACTAAGAGAAACAGTCGATGTCCTTAAACTGAATTATAATCATTTTCTTTGTCTTTGCAGGTGATATTTTTCTCCTGGTCTTCAGCTTGGATGACAGGGAGTCTTTGAATGAAGTCCGTGAGCTGCTCGACGAAATTAAAGCCGCAAAGGCAAAACTCCAAAAGCCCAACCACCCAGCGAATGTGCCAGTCGTGGTGTGTGCCAACAAAGTAGACCTGGACGCACAGAGAGTTCTCAGCAACTCCGAGGTGGTGGACATCCTGGGCGAGGATGCGCCGTTCTTCGAAACCTCCGCTAAAACAGGCGCCGGACTGGAGGCTGTCTTCGAGGCTCTCGCAGCTCTCGGCGGTCTGCCCGACGAGATCAGCCCGTCGCGGCATCAGCTCATACCCATGCTGACCTACCAATCGCTGTGCGTGAGCAAACGGGGCATCAGGATGAGGAGGCACTCCCGGGGACTCGGCGCACCCTGTGCCGCCGTGGACCCCCTTGCGCGCCGCCCGAGCTTCACCAGCGACCTGCGGCTGGTGCTTGGATCAAGCACCCAACACAAGAAACCCGAGAAGCGTCAGGTTCAATGAATTATGAAACTTCTCGACAAAACTAAATTGTAGTAGTATGCTGCAATGTCATAACATGTAAGGAGTTATACTCTGTAGCACCTGGCCGGACCGGTGCACTAACTTTGTTTTCTTTTTTTGTATTCTGTAATTTTATCCTTTATTAAAACTTTGTTTAAAATGTCGTGCTTAATTTTTTTTTCCTGTCAGTGATCAAACATTTTGTCGATTACAATGAGAAAGTGAAAATGATTTACGTAATAACTTGATGTTGTGAGTGAGGAGATAAAAAACCTGGAGCGTGGGATGGGGATCATCTGCGAGAGAGGATGACTCAAAACGTCTTCAACAGTCTCCAATCAGACACGAGAGATTGTTCACATTTCGGAGTGCCCACGACGCTCGGGGTTGGCAACGAGCCTTACAATGTGTCAGGAGCAATCCTGCTTAATCAGCTCCGGTAGTTTACACACATCTGAATCACGTTGTATTTTAGGAAACAAAACCTTAAGGCGATATTTTTAAGGAGGAGGAGAGGACGAATAATAAGAGGAGTGCTACAATGAGATCAGCACCATGGAGAGAGCCCACATGGAAGCCAGAGGGCAACTTATCCACTGGTTTTACAGTCAGTAATTTTCCTCAGATCCTTCTATTACTTTTTAAGTCACGCCACATTTCAATTACTTTTCCTTTCATACAGTTAAATAAACAAATCCACAACATTTGTGAGATGGAGACCTAACCCTGGAATTTATCAAAAATGTCTATATTTTCTTGTACAAAAGTTGCACCGTTACATAACCTCTGGAAAAAACATGTTTGATAATATAAATCAGCCTATAAATGCCAACAATTAAATAATAAACAGAATCGCAGATTTAGCGCCTTGGAAAATATTCATACACTATGATCATTTTCATGTTTTCTTGTCACGGAGAGGAGTTCTATGCATAATTAAAAAATTTTGAGATACAAAAAACAGTAAAATACACTGTTTTCAATTTCTTCACATTTTTATTCTCCAAATACGTACATTTACAAAAACCAGTAGTTAATTTTCAGGGGTATGTCCAGTTAGATTGGACAAAGAGGATCGATGATCATGGATGTTCAATGATCAGAATCCATCATTCAAAAACTTAATTTTTCAATGATGAAAAATCCATCAATTCATCATAAAACATAAACATGTTTTATGTTTAAGTAAAACATTTATTATCTCTTGTCAGGTTTCTGCATTCATTTTAATTCTGTAATAAACAGAATGCTCTATCAAAAAAGAAAAAAAAAATCACAAACCTATACATAAAAGTTTTTGAATGTTAAAAAAGTGGAAAATCTTAAAGGTTGTCTATACTTCTATCAGGCTTTATAGCACATAAATGTAGCAACCAAATAGAAAGTATTGTTTTTAACCAATCTAAGTTTATTAAATAATACTCCAGGCACTTCATTTAAAAATAAAAGTGAAACTGAAAGTATTATCTCCACCAGTTTAATAAAGCAGCAAATATTATAAAAAGCATCTAAAATTAAACATAGTCTTGTTGCATTTAAAATAACCTTAAAAAGACTGCAAGAAAAGAATTGAAGATATAAAACACTTTTTGAACTGATATATACTATCCTGTTAAATCTGCATAGAGGGTTACAAAATATTATTCATTAAAAAAACATAAAGCAGAATAAAAATGTTTGAGTATTTCTAGAAAAAAAACGGATTGTACAAAATCTGACATATTTTTTAAACAAATAAATAGTTTATTCTTTTACACATAAGTGTCATGTTTAGACAATTCAACGGATTGTGAAAATTCTTTTTTTTTTACATGGTTGTGACTTAAAGTGTTATAGATCTTCATTGTCAGTTAGCTGCCAATTTTTGGGAAAAAAATCTATCCAGTTCCACCAGCAAAACAGGAAGCATGCTGTCCAATAAGGCCAGACCATCCCAGGAACATCTCAACCCCCTAATAAGAAAGAATAATGAACAAAGTGTCTGGGTCAGTGTTTACTTAATTAATTATGCCAAACAATAAATATGCTAGATCTAGCTTCATATAGACTGCAACTGCATGTGTTTACAAGTAAACATGACAGTAGAAAAGCAAAGACATGAAATCACCTGTCATCAAGAATCAGCAGTCCCTTCTGCAGCAGCTCTTGGACATCAAGAGATCCACCAAATATTTCAAGAAGACTTAATTCAGGGCTAAACAGCTGCCAGTGCTTTAAAGAGGCAGAAAATTGTGACAAATATGTTCAGGTTTTACAAAAACTGCTCACTACTCGACATTCTCCTCAGTGACAGAGGCATTCACACAGAAAGTAAAAAGTCTATTGTGTGAGCTTCACCTTGTGATTAATGCCCTTGGTCATTCTCATTCCCATCACTAACACCTCCTCTAAACTGCGAAACAAAAATCATTCAGAATTAACAAGAACAGGTCTCAATATAGCTTCTTCTAAAGTGGACAGAATGTTTCAGAGTTGAAGCACATACATACACAGAGAGCTTGAAACCCTGACACTCACACATCTTGTGAACTAAGTGTCACATTTTCACATGGCCAGAGAATTTTGGGAAACTGCAACAATGTGTCGTCTTGTGTGACAACCAGAAATAATCATGGCAAGACGCAACGCTACTGCCAGCAAGTGTAACAACTCACAGATCAAGATGGCCCAGCTGGATCCGCCTTCTTGTCCCATGTCCTCGCTGCTGGACTTCACGGATCCACACATTTGGCTCCAGGGTCTGTGTCCGGGCCTCACGGGTAACGCCTCCCTCCGCCAGGGGAACAAAACGTCCATGTGCTCCTGTTCCACAACACACGCAAATAAGAATGCAAAAGAACAACCAACATCCACCAGTGGTTCTGACCTCTTTTAAATTACCAGGGCCAACGCCGACGTACTGTTTTCCTGTCCAGTAGCTAAGGTTGTGACGACTCTCTGAATTCTGTGCAACACAAAGACGGGTGTTACTGCTGTGAGCAATGGCACAGAACCAACTTCATCTCATTAAGAAGTAGTACATTTATGATTTTAAACGGAATCACATCGCTAATTGTCAAACACTCTGTTTTTGACCCAATACTGCTATTTTCTAATGCTAACTAAATATTATGCAAGTTTACTAATCAACACAGCTAAACAAGACTATAGCATGACAGATTTCTGCTAATAAATTCAAAACACATCTGAATAAATTAGAATGCCATGATCCTGAAGAGGAGGTATGTTAGACTGGATTTGTTTTAGTTGTTTCTTTCTCTGTTTTTATCCGCAATATTGTACTAAGTGCATTTCTGGATTTAAAATATTTTTTTATTGCTCCAGTGTAACACTCTAATCTCCCAGTAACTATAATGAAGGGTTTTCATTTGCTGTGAGCTAAGTTATTAAATTAACAGCAATAAACAATTAAAAAATATTATTTTAATGTGACAAATTTATAGAAGTTTTACTTTTTGAATTGAATCACTGAAGTAAATTAATTTTTTTAATTATATTCGAATTTATTCAGATGGACCTTTATGGTTCTTTTCCCAGATAAACAAATGAAAACATTGTTTTTTTTCTTGCCGTTTGTTATTACTCTTTGAAGCAGATTCAGAGAATAATTTGTCAGAATAGACAGCAACCTCATGTACTTTGACATACAAAAACTAAAAGAAAGAAAAGTAATTCTAAATGAAATATTTTCTGAAATACATAGGTGATTTTAATCCGATACTTGGTCTTTTTAATGTACATTTTCAACATATTTTAACACTACTTTGGAACCATGAAACATCAAACTAAAAACCTGTAGTTTTACAAAGGGAAAATGATTAGTTTTATTCACTCAACATGGGATTTAAACAGCTCATTATTGTGCATAATAGTTTAGCACATTGGTATTTGTAATTTAATGCAGAATGAGACTTTACACAATCAGCAAAGAAAAACAGATGTTAGTTGGATGAAATATGTTGCTAAAAGGATTTATGATTACTTTGTAGAAGTTATTTACACCGACCTCTGAACTGTGCACTAATGTGCTGGTATATAAATGTTGAAATTTCATTCATATATATTAGAAGTATATTTAACTAAATATTAAGGGTAATTAACAAGTAGACTTTTTTTACCTATGTTGCCTTTAAACTGTGTTGAAGTTAATCTAAGTTTTAAAATCCTTCGTTTATTGATAATTTGAGGCTGTTTGTGACACACTTACGTTTTTAGCAAAGTTAGATACTTCATACTGCTGAAAGCCGTGCTGCTGGAGAGTTGTTCTGGCACTTTGGTACATCTCTGCTGTTATTTCCTCTGTGGGCATAGTTACTTGTCCAGACTGAACCTGTTTAAACAGCTGAGTACCTCTCTCAAGGGTCAGCTGGTACAGAGACACATGGTCATCACACACCCTCAGCATCTCAGACAACTCTCTGCTCCACAATTCAGTTGTTTGGTTGGGGCGTCCGAACATAATATCCACCGACACCCCACCTGGACACAGCTTCCTGGCCTCTGCCAGAGTCTGCAAAGCATCCAGGGAGTTGTGGTCTCTTCCCAAACCTTTCAGGTCCTTGTCCTGCAGAGACTGTGGGAATAACACCGTGTTATAAGCAGTAGCTGGAGATAATTTTCTGACCTTTAAAATCTAACATTTCTGTTTACCTGGAAGCCAATGGAGAAACGGTTCACCCCAACACGGTGGTAGTCTTTTAACTTTGACATTCCCACAGGGGTAGGGTTTACCTCCAGTGTGACTTCAGCTTCATCTGAGAGATTCACCTGCTTGGAAACCGTTTCAAGGATCTTAGCGATGGTTGATGGGTGAGTCAGGCTTGGAGTCCCACCACCAAAAAAAACAGATGTGATGCTGCAAGACAAAACCAAAAGATTGTGAAGGTGTTTACAGGGCAAAAGTATTTATGTCTTTTAAAATTCTTGAGATGTTCACAATCTTCAGTGTATTTTTAAGGACTTTATGATAGACCAACATAAAGTGGAGAATGAGTGTGATGTTAAAGAAAACTGATAACAAGCTTTGCTAAATTGTTTTTACATTTCTCTGAAATCTGGTCTTCATAGAAAAGTGGCAAAAACGTTGGTCAGATTGGAATGATTTTGAGTGCTGACAACATTTGAGATTGTGGCTGATGTCCACTTAGATTAAAGCATATTCAATAGACAGAAAGACCCACTCAAAGTCCACACCTTTGGTTAAATTAATAATTTGTGGCAAAACTTGAAAATTGATGTACAAAGATGGTCTCAATTGACTGAATATTTTTGGAATCAATAGAATTACAAAAAGATTTACAACTGGTGATTCTACAAAGTATTGACTCAGGAAACTGTTTTATAAACAAACCATTATCCCTCCACTTCACAAATATGCTCTACTTTGTGTTGCATGACTTAAAATTCCAGAAAATTGCAATAAAGTTCCAGTTTGTAATTTGCCAATATATAAAAAGTTGAAGGGGTAACCATATCTCTGCACTGCATTTGTGGTAACCTGCATGCAGAATTGAACCCAAGAGTGACTTGAATGAATGAACATACCAGGACACTTGACTGAGCTGCAGCAATGTCTCAGTTTCCCTCTGAAGACACTTTGCCATGATGTCTTCGTTGTTCTCTTTGGGTATGTATTTGTTAAAATTGCAGTAGGTGCACCGTCGGAGACAATAGGGCCACTAAGGGAGTGAGAACAGAAAGCAAAGCATACATAATATATGCATTAAAAGTAGAATACTTTAAAATTAGAACATTTCTGAAGAAAGGGGCCTGCCAAAGTGTGCCCATCGTTTGGAACCCAGCATTCTGATGCTATAACTTAGCATTGATGCTAAAGTAATCCACAATGTTCTCAATAGCATGTGGAGAGTCACAAGCATGTTGAGTGACATGGACTTACTCCATTCAGTATGTAAAAGTTAGTGTATAAGCTAAAATTAGCCTAAATGCTGCCAGTGGCATGTTGGGTATCACTAGCATGTTGTCTCACATTGACTTCCTCCAATCAGTGTGCTAAACATGGAAAACAAATAAAAAATAGCTATAAAGTTTATTTTAGAGAAGACGCTACTGCTACCACTAGTGGGGTGGAGGACAGTGCACTGCTAATGTTTGTGCTAATCTTAATGCACTGCCTTCTACCTTTTTACTTTTGCAAAACTAAAAATCAGCTGTTTACTTTGTGGCACTTCCTTACCAGAAAATGCGCTCATCTCTTAGCAACAGACAATAAATATTGTTATTGTTCAAAAAACATGAGATTTCTTCTGCCCTTTGAAATACTACGTATCTTATACTACTCACTACTTAACAAGAATTATGCATTTGGTGAATTTGGCAGAAAAGTGAAAATGTTTTTTGTTTTTGTTTTTTTGTTTTTTTTGTCATTGGTGGTAAATATATTACAAAACAGACATTCAACACAAAAGTAAAAATCTGATTTATACACCATTTCGGTTCGCTGCAATAAAAAAACGCTAATCTCTTAACACCAAATGAATAACAAGTAATATTGTTTATAAAACATGAGCTCTTTTGAAATACTGCTTATCTGCTTAGACACAAGAAATTTACAGTTGGTAAATTTGGCAAAAGTAAAAATCAGATGTTTACTTTGTGGCACTTTGATACCAGAAAACACGCTCATCTCTTAGCAACAGACAACAAATATTGTTATTGTTCAAAAAACATAAGATTTTACATAACATAAGCAAACTGCTGTGAAAAATCTGAAGGCTTTTATTTTGTAGGGTATGTGTTGTTCTTATTTTGAGAGTCCAAAGTGGTTGTCAGTTTTGGGGCATCAAGTTTCATATGGAACTTACTTCCTTTGCTCTTCTGCCACCTTGTCTGTAGTAAATGTTCCACCAAGGTGGGAATCTCTGTAGTTCTAACTGGAAGCTCTGGCCTTCTCTGTAGGAACTGAGTGGTCCGCTATCTCTGTAGTTCTTACCTTCAGCCAACTATGTAGTTCTCTACATCTCTGTTCTCATCAGTGTTCTATTGCTATGGCAATTAATCCTCTATGAAAACTGTCCTGTAAGTGAGACACAGAGAGGCACACGAAGATCTCTCTGTTGAGTTTGACACAAAACAGTATCAGAATTTGTTTTGATTTGAATTTGGTTCGTTTTTTCGCTAATTACGTCGCCATGGTTACGCGAAATGCCAACAACCGTAATAGCAACCTTCCCAGGATCTAGCCGCACGTTTTGATAGTACGAGCAGCGGTACGAGCCGCATTAACGGTGAAAGGAAGAGGCAGTTATTTTGAGGTGTAGAATGTGCCTCCATGCATTGCTGTGCCAGGCCCCAATAACTAACTCGGCTAAAGGAAAAGATGTAGCTTACGTGCACATATAAGGACGCCTGTTCAGTGAGACGAGCTGAAGCTGGACTCTCAGGCACATGTTCGGTCACTTTCAGGTCGGAAAACCGACGCAGCCCCGGTGAGAAGCCACAACTGGCTTTACGGAACATGTATGTTCTCATCCTGCTGACACATTTAGCTGTCTGACGTTACATTACAACACCGGTTGTTATGACAACCATGTTACAAATAATCAACATAGACATGTCTTTCCGTCCATTGTTTTAGAGGGTGTGACGTATGTCTAAACAGGAAATACGTCAAATAAATTCCTTTTGGTATGTTCTGCAATTTTATCACACGGAGGCGCTATTGTACCAGAACAAAACTTATTTATGTATTCAAATAACCATCCTTTAATGTAGGGGGCGTTGTATCGAACCGAGTTCACGCTTACTCCTGCTGTGCCTCATGTTTTATCCTGAATGTTTCATTATGTAACTCTATTCATTTATTTTGTTTAAAATACTAGTTTTAGTATTAAACCCAATTATTTGATCTTAGATGAGAGTTACCATTACAATTTAAACTGCACATTTTTATTTTTATTTTGTTTTGTAATTTAAGGTTGGATTTTCCAACATCATGTATTAAGTAATCCTTATGCCTTTAAATAAGAAGGTACTTGTTTACTAAGTACTCATACATGACTGATGTAGATGTTAGATATTTTTTAGATTTTAGAAATTAATTTGAACTTAGAACAAATGTTGGGTGAATTTTAAAACAACTAACTGAATGATATAAACTGAAATATGTACTGTTGCATTGATTACCAATTTATTTCTGCTAAATAAATAGATTTTTTTATTTATATAAAAATATTGCAACATTTACTAATTTATTGAGTACACTTTATTGGAATTTTCAAGCATCAGCTGGTCCCAGGTTAAAATCACACCATTTATATCATTACAGAAAAAATATCAATAATTAAACAGAAAATAAGCTTTGTAAATAAATAAATAAATAATAAAACAGACTTCATCACCAACAATGAAAATATTCCTAAATTCTTTGCCATACCATATGATTTCCACCACATGATACAAAACAAGGAAATGTAATTAAACAAAGATTTTCATTTGACACGTCAATAAATGTGGATGAGCTCACTGTTGGTTTCTGACCCTGAGGATATTTTCCAGCCAATATCAAATCTGATACCCAACAGAGCCAGACTAAAACAGACAAGAGCAGAGGACCCAGATACATTTTCACTGCACACAAGATACATTGTGATCATGTTCATTTGAACCACCTTAAGAGAATGAATCAAATGGATAAAAGAAAGAAAGGTAAGACTTTACATTTAATACTGTAGAAATGCAGATGAAACTAGATGTTTAGTTTTAGTATTAGGAAAGAGATTAACTAAACAACATGTTTCTATTTATACTTTTTGAACTGTTTAAATTTACAGCTAAAACTTCAATTCAGAGCATTATTTGAAGCTAAATGAAATCTCAGACTCCTATCTTGACAGGATCTCCAAAGGAACTGAGGCTTTTGGTGGTCGGTAGCAGCGGACCCTCTCAGTTCCAACTAACCAATGCTATACTTGGAAAGGAGGCTTTTTCAAAAGATGTTATCAGTATTTCTGCAAGTGTGAAGAACAAGGGAGAGCTGTCTGGTCGACCAGTAGCAGTGGTCAATGGACCAAACATGTATGACAAGGATATAACTCATGTAAAGAGGAAGATGGAGCTCAGGAGGTCTAAGTGTTTAGTTATACCTGGTCCCCATGCCTTTCTTGTTGCCTTTGACATTGAGAAAATCTCCCCCAATGACATGAAAACTCCTTGGTTGCTGAAAAGACGCTTTGGAGCAAACTGCCTGAAACACTGCATGGTTCTCTTTGCCTATGAAGGAAATTTGGATGGAGCTTCTCTGGAAAACAGGGTGAAGAAGACTGAATGGTACCTGAGAGAACTGATTGAGAAGTACGGCGGGCGCTTTCATGTTTTCAAGAAGAACTGGAGAGATCGAAGCCAGGACATGGAGTTTCTGCGAAAGATTGAGTTGATGGTGGCTTCGTTGGGAGGGGGACACTTCTCCAGCAGAACTTTCCAAACGGCAGAGGACAGCGTGAGGAAGGAGGAGAAAAGGCTTAGGAAACAGAAGGCAGCGGAGATAGAAAGGACATGGAATGAGATGGAGCAGCAGTATACGTCAGAGGAGCTGTGTTTTCAGAAGGATGCCTACATCGCTAATGTACGTGCAGAGATTCAGGATATGGCAGAGCTTGATAACGGTTGGCTCAGAACATCCCTGGCCAGAGGGCTGGGGACTGGCTTAGTTGTGGGGGCCGTGATTGGTGCACTTTTTGGATCTATTGAGGGGGTGGGAGGAATGCTTCTTTATGGTGTTATAGGTGGGGCGGTTGGTGGGTCTGCCGGAGGAACTGCTCATGTGGCAATCAAGCATATGGAGAACAGAGTTGCCCCACCAGCTAGACTCAATTTTAATTCTATCTTCATTAACCGTTTCTTTGCAGTTCCTCGTACATGACAGCATGATTACTTCATTTTTCTATGTAGAAATAAATGTCTGGCTTTTGCTCATTTGTGCTGAAGTTGAAACACATGGAGTCATTTCTCATTCATCATGTTTTGTTTATATTGAGACTTTCTTCCGATGCCTCAGTGTGTTTAAGCGTTTATTTATTTAATTTTTTTTTTACCTATTTTGAAAGTCTTTGAAAGGTATTTCTTAGAACATTGATTGCTTTTCACTTAGTTTTCACAGGTTTGGCAGGTAACTATGGGCCCATATAACATCCCACTTCATGCCCACCATGGAGGATATGTGATGCTGTGGGCTTGTTTGTCTTCCAAAATGACTTATAACCTTGTGTGCATGGCATTATGAACTCATTAAAATACATTTTATTTCAGTGTCCTCTAGCATAAATTAAACCAAACCATAATGATCCAAACATAGAGATTTCTGGACCTATCTGGACATAGGAACACGTCTAGAGATCTGAATAATCTACTAATATTATGTAAAGAGGAATGAAAATGGTGATTTTGTTGAACAATTCTTTTGCAATTTTAATATGTCTGTAATAAGAACAAAGACATGTATTCAAATAAAGTGTTGAATTTTTCAATTTTTTTCCAATTAAGTTTATCTGATTGCAATAAATGTTATATTTGTTTTAAGGCTTTTCATGCAAAAAGATGTATTTTTTTATGTAGATACTTCAAGCATCTGTTGGCGGTATCTAAATTTAAAATATTGTGGTGAATAAAAATTATTAATTCAACTCTGATTGAACATTATATTGTTTATTGTTGATTTGTGAACACCTTGTTGTACAAGCTTCACTCCCTTGTTGTGCAATGAGTTAAGGAAGAGCTCAGTACCATAAGGGGTGGAGTTAAAGCTTGCTCATGTTTGCCATTCCCTACAAAGACCTGCCTATTCTCCTTGATAACACTCATGGCTGAGCACACCTGTCCAGAACAAAAAGGTGAAGTATTTTTCTGTTCTTACCTGAATTTAACGAAGTTTCTCTGTGGAAAAGTTTGCTTTGTGGAAAAGACAAGAGTGCGAAAAGTAAGATTGGATTTATATCATGGATTTATAAGATAGTTTTCTTTTACCTAAAAAACTGACTTTATGATCCTTTATGTAAGTTCTGTGGGCTTTTTATGAGCCTCTTATATAACAAGAGATTATTTCATTAAACAGGGAGAGAGTACTCAAGGAAAATTAAAACAGAATTCTAGAAGTTTCAGTTTTACAGGGAGACTAAAATCTTTGGTAGTTTCCTGTTTGACTACATACTTTTCTGCTTCAGTTCTCAGTTAATCTATCTGAACCAAGATCACAGAAAACGTGAAAACCATTGGGAGTGACAATGAGCACCAAGGAAGAGAAGACAGTCAAAGGGGTATGTTTCAACTCAATACGCAAAACCTAAAATTATATTCTTCATTTATGCTCTCAATGCCTCTGAGCTTACTGGATATCTTGCTTACTCATCTTGAAATACTGTAAAGCATGTTCCCATTTCTGATTAATTATTTCTGATTTAACATTGTACCAAAAGAAAAAAAAATACTTTAGGGTAATTAAATACCTTGAAAAACAGGATCTATGGGTTCATGGTGTAACCAAAGTACAGTTGTGAAAATATACTATATTTGTTAAGATATTGTACCTTATTTCTTGTCAAACATTTAATCATTCTTTGTAGATGACAGATTCTTCCATCTGCCTCCTCCCCGAGAAGCACTTTTTGTGCCTTCTCTGCAAAGACATCTTCACCAACCCAGTGACCATCCCCTGTGGACACAGCTTCTGCTTGTCTTGTCTCAGCCAGTTCTGGACTCAACGCCAATCCAAATACTGTCCTGACTGTAGAAGATTGTTTGCCAAAGCGCCTGACCTCAGTGTCAACCATATTTTGGCAGATATTTCCGAAAATTATAGAACAGCACGACCTCAGAAACCACTGGAAGAAGAGAAGGTACTTTTTTTGCTTATATTACACATTGATTAGTCCATAATGTCAAGTGTACAGATGTGAGAAAGTACTTGTCTCAACACAGTTCTCTTGTGTTTCTGCTTTGTTTGTGACACTTAAATATTTTCTGATAACTTTATTCATCACAGAAAAAAGCTACACCAACACCTACCTGGGTTAAAAAAGTAATTATTCTTTAAATTTAATATTTGGTTCTTCCATTCTTGGCGCATCTATTTCAATAAGCATATTCAATAAGAAGCAGTCAGTGTTTTCATGATGTGAAAAACACTGACTGTGGATGAATTTTGGCCCAAGCTTCTTTGCAGAATTGGTTTAAATTAGCACCATTGCAGGGTTGACCTGTTGATGTTGTCAGGATAATTGTTCTCCTGAACAATCAAGTCAGTTGAAGCTTATGACTATGAATTGATGGGTAGACCTTTTATGTTAGGATTGTAAAGAGCTTATTTATAATTCTAGCAATTTTGGAAAGTCCTCCAACTCCAGTATTTTAGATGGTCAAAAATACTGGAAAGTTATTTAATGTTCTGTCTTTGGACCTCTTAGATGAGTATTTGATTAGCTCTTGGAGTAATTTTGGTTCCCACTTTTCAACTTCTTTTCAGGAGTTGAAACGGTTTATAAATGACTTTTAACACTTCCCAGACTGGTCAATGTCAGAGATTTTATTTTTTATGTTCTTGATTCTTTTTTTAGTTTAGGGTGTCAGAGTGTTTTGAGATGATTTAGCCTAATGTATGTTGTTAGATGGTTTCCATTTCTGTAATACCTTGATTTTACAGGTCTGGTAGTGATCAGACGATGTTGTAATTTGTGGAAAATGTGGTTAATCGGTTAATTCATGATTTTACAAAGTGGACGATTTGTTTTTATATAGAACAAGGTTGGTTTGAATGCACCTTAATAAATACAACCCTGATTTGAAAACTAAATTTTGTATTTTCTCAGGTTAACTTTGTTTGATAATAATAAGAATTTTGAAAATACACTGTATTGCTGAGGGCATTGTTCTATGTCCACAGGTTATAGACGTTAAGCAAATGATCAAGGACAGGCTGCAGAAAATAGAGAGGCTAAAATATTCTCTGGATGTCCAAAAGGTAAGTTAAAACTTTAGCATAAATTTAATACTTTAATAGTTCAATAATTTAATGAGTCCTCCATGTTTTGTTTTTTTTCAATCAGAGTTCTTACCTGCGTGAGGTGCGTGAGAGTCAAAAGATCTTCTCGGCCCTGGTGTGTGCTATGGAGGAAACTCATAAAGCTGTTGTCACTGCAATTGAAAAGAAACAAAAGGAGCAAGAGCAAATAGTGCAAACACTGATAAAAGACATCAAGGAAGAGATTGAGCAGCTGAGGAACCACATGAATCAACCCGATCCTCAGGTTTTTGATCAAAATGACGACATGAAGCAGGTCGTCTCAGTAAGAATTACCATGTGAAACAGAAACTATAATGTTGTTGAGGTGCTATTGTAATCCCCTGCTGAGCATTGTTCTTTTTTTCCTTTGTAGCCCACTAACATGAAGGACTGGTCCAAGGTCAGCATTGAAACAGATCCTTGTGTTGGAGTCACAAGAAGAGCAATGTCAGACATCTTGGAAAAAATTAAATTAGAAGTCAACAGGCTTTCCAAAGCTGGTGAGTAATTTTGACTATGGATTTGTATATTATGTTACTGCTATGCACTATATTAGGTGGTAATAACGTTTCTTTTTTTCTGTCTTCAGAACTAAGAAGACTTGAGAAGTATACAGGTAAGGCCTTGATGTAACACAGGTGGAAAGTATTTTATCTTTCTATCTCAGATGGTCTGGCCATGGTGTTTCAATTATTCTTTGCTTTGCCACTGTCTTCCTTCTCAGTGGAGGTGAACCTAAGTGGAAAGACGGCACACCCTTTCCTTTCTGTCTCAGATGATCGGAAACGAGTGAGGCACACCGACAAGCTTCAGGAGGTTCCGGATCATCCCACACGCTTTGACCGTGTGGCCAATGTACTGGCCAAGGAAGGCTTCAGTAGTGGGAGGTGCTACTGGGAGGTGGAGGTTGGTGACAAGATTGAGTGGAACCTGGGCGTTGCCAGACAGTCCATAAACAGGAAGGGCAAGTTCACTGTTTGCCCGGCCAATGGTTTCTGGACTTTGAGCCTGAAGAGTGGAGGCCAGTATGTTGCCAACACCTCTCCGGTCACCTTTGTGGCTCTTGAGCAGCGGCCTAGAACCGTGGCAGTGTTTCTGGATTATGCCGAAGGCCGTGTGTCCTTCTACTGTGCCGAATCAGGAGTGCACATTTACACCTTCACGGATAGGTTTAAAGACCAGCTTCACCCAATTTTCAGTCCTGGACGTCTGCATGGTGGCAAGAACACAGGTCCACTGATCATCACTTCAAGCTTCTGCAGCATTTGAGCCTCTGTGTTTGACGTTCCCTCTTAGTATTTATTTGATTCTGTCTAATTTATTAAATGAGATGTATATTGTACAATCTTCAATAAACCACATATTATTCTGTGAAAATAACAGATTCATTACACTTGAGAACTACAGTAAATCCCATGAAATGAATAACAAAGAAAGGTAAAATGTTAAAGTAAAGAGGAGGTCCTCGAATAAAAGGAGATAAAGGGATGGATGTGTAGGGCTGCAGAGTTGGGACAGAGGGGGCACAGCCAAACAGCAGGGCATTGTGTTCATACACCAGGCACTGGGAGACACACAATGACACATTCGTGCACACACACACAAGCTCGTGCTTCTGCCCACCGCCACACAGACTCAAGCTGGCATCTCTTGAGGGCAGCCTCATCTCCAGCCCAGTCCGGTCCTGTCCAGGGTATTGGGAGCTGATTGTACCTCTGCTGCAGTTCACTCGACCTCTGACAGAGAGCTTCACAGCCCTGATGTGTTTCTGCTGACTGTGCTGAACTCTCAGGGCATTTCCAGGCATCGTCTGTTGGAAGGAGCAATAAACAAACACACCTGTGGATCATCTCAAGGACGAGAAGTGAGGAACCACTGGAGGTAAAAACCTTGACTTATGTCCAGCAAATTAAAGCATGCATAAAGTCAGCGTGTTTTATCTAATAGTTCTGATAAAAAAGGAATGGATGACAGATAAAGATAACCCACTTTGAAAACTTTTATAACTTAAAAGACCCATTTTATGTAACTCACTGATATCCTCAGTGAATCTTGTAGTTTCACAAAGGTTAAAAAAAAAACAGCATCTGGGCCTTTCAGGAAGTTTAAGCCTTCCAAGGAACTTATGGTTTGTCATGCAATGTTTTGCAATTGTAAGCAATTACTACATTCAGCTGTGTCCAGTTTTTTAAAATACAACTTCTTTGCACAAAATCCACTAGCATTCTCATAAAATCATGTTTTCTTTCTGGATACATGTCTTAATTTCTGTATTATTTTGTGCTGTAACTGTTCATGCTGGGAGATTTTTAAAACTGTTTAGGTAAATCCAACATGCTTTTTTTAATGTGTAAAACTCTTTTTTTTTTAAATAAGTGCCTGCAGTAAGTCCCTTTGGTGTTTGCTTTTATTCTATGATGGTGTAAAATGAGAGAGCGGTAATAAACGAATGAAACCGGTTCTGTTAGCCCACTCCACGAGTGTCTCATGAAAGCTGCTTGTGTTCACTTGAGTCCCTTCATGTTTTTCTGAGATTATCCACTCACCCAGCCAGGCGTAGCTTAACACCCACATCTGTGTGTCAAAGAGGGCTATTCTTTGCAGCGCGCCCTGGAATCCACTCAACATGGGCCTCTCTGTGTCCAAATATTTATGATAAATGTATTCACTAAACTCCCATGACATAATTACCCTGTAATGTTGTAAAACTTTCATTTGAATTGTAATAATATCCCTCTGTATGATTCATTTCTAAAGCTTCTACTGGTTTGACTTTTGTTTCCTGAATTTCAGGATACGTGCTCTTGTGGAACCCAAGCTGATCTCATCAACATTGACACAGACAAAGGAATAAGACCCAAACATTTCACAGCAACACAAACTGTTTTCTTTCTTGTGGGACATTGATTTGACTCTGGACCCCAAGCTTACATAAAACCAAGACAAATCCATTTGATTCAAGCAACACCTTCCATCATGGCAACCACGGGCATGCAGTTGATGGGCCTGATCTTGTCCATTGTAGGCTGGGTAGGTGGTGCAGTGGTCTGTGCCATCCCCCTGTGGAGGGTCACTGCTTTCATAGGCAACAACATAGTGACGGCTCAAATCATCTGGGAAGGCCTGTGGATGAATTGCATAGTGCAGAGCACAGGTCAGATCCAGTGCAAGGTGTATGATAGCTTACTGGCTCTGCCCAGCGACATGCAGGCCGCCCGTGGCCTCACTGTATTCTCCATCCTGCTCTGTGGTGTCGCTCTGGCTCTGGGGGTCCTTGGAGTCAAGTGCACCAAATGCATAGGCGTCAACAGCCTCAAGGCCCGCATCGCTCGCATTTCTGGTGCCATGTTTGCCATCGCAGGGTTCCTTTACCTCGTTCCTGTCTGCTGGACGGCCCATTCCATCATCAGGGATTTCTACGACCCACATGTGGCGGCTCCACACAAGCGAGAGCTCGGCCCTGCCCTCTACATCGGCTGGGTGGCGTCAGCTTTGCTTCTGATTGGTGGTTCTCTGCTCTATGGGGGGTCCAGTCCCCCTGGAATCCCAGGATCTCCCACCTTCAGCAGCGGAGAAAGCAGTCCCCGTAGAGCTCCCACAACACAGGTCAAAGGTTACGTCTGAAACATCTCAAGATATTCAAATCCACCCCAAATTATGACATTATGACTCATTTTTGCTCCTCTTGAGTTCGCTCCTTTTCATAATTATACATGTAATGTTTCTCCAAGTTTACTTTTTTCTTTAAAAAAGCTACATGAATCTTTTTAGAGAAATTGTAATTTTTTATGATTTCATACCCAATTTTTTTTAATAACATTTTTTTCTGTCTGTCTGTCCAGTACAATAAAAGTTGTATCCTCTAATGAGGAAAATTGTGTGTGCACATTTTTACAGATATAAAATCTCTTTTAAAAACCTTTGAACTGTATGTGTTTACCAAAGAGGCATTACATCAGAACTACATTAACTGCAATATTTTTAAAAGAAAACCATGTTTGACTGGAATACATGAACATCTCTCCTGCTGAAGGAAAAAGAAACAATAGAACAATAGGGACTGTTGTACATTTACTTGAGGAGCCATATTGTTGAGAAGAGTGTGTGTGTGTGTGTGTGTGTGTGTGTGTGTGTGTGTGTGTGTGTGTGTGTGTGTGTGTGTGTGTGTGTGTGTGTGTGTGTGTGTGTGTGTGTGTGTGGGTGTGGGTGCGTACGTGTGTGTGTGTGTTGTCCTATCTATCATCTCCTCTTTCCTGTCCCAGCTACACTGTGCCAGGAACACAAAGAAATAATTTACATTACTTACAGTGCAAAAAACAAAACAAAACAAAACAACAACATCAACAGATTACAGTGAGGGATCATACTTAAATCAACCCAACTCTGCTAATGTTTTTTAATATAACAGTTTAAATAAAGTAGCCCTATTTAAAATATAATAGATATTTCTACTAATTTATTAATCAATGATAAATATCACTGAGCTACATTGAAAATTATCTAGTTAGGTGGGTGTACTTATTTTTCAGTAATATGTGATTAGATGAGAACCAGAGGGCATTTCTTTGTACTGGATCTTTCTCCCGAGTCATCACAAGCAGCGCATACAAAGCAAATAAATAGCTTTTTTTTCTTTTTCAGGATTTCTGAGACTTTTTATTTTTATCTTCAGCTGTGATGTCATCACCCCCGTCAGATTGTCTTCTTTCTCTTCGTAACAGCGGAGAAGCGAGCAACACAATGCCACATTATAGAACCATTATTCCAACAACATAACAACAATGGCCAGTGTTCTGAGTGCCAGGTGGTGACTCATACATGACCTAAGCACGCCTGCATTAGTGATTGTGGCTGTGAATTGAGTAAGGCTGTTAATACTGTAAGTCTGCGTTATTTTTATGTCCAACTGTAAAACGGCAGAGTGGAACAAGTGCATAGTTTATATGTTAAACACTTGGTCCAGTTTCAAAATCACTCTGAGGTTTGATGACAATTTACAGTGAGAAGATATACAGCAATTATTCAGCGGTAAAGTTTAAAGTTTAAACAATGTCACTTCAGTAAGGTCTTTAGGACATGATGACTCTTTACTGATCAAATTTCTGAGTAGCTGTAAATCTGTTGCACCACCATGTCTTGAATCTGTATTTGTACCTTTAGAGCTCCCTTTTCTAGATTTGCAACCACAAAATTTGGTGTATTTTATTAGGATATTATATGATAGATCGACACAAACTGGTGGATGAAGTGATTCCAAAAAAGACAGATTAAACCTTTACTTCTCATCTAATCTTGCCTCAACAACTGTTTAATCAAGGCCTCAAGGGCTTGTGTCCTGCAACTTTTAGACGTGTCTGTGCTTCACCACACCTGAATCAAATAATGAGATCATTAGAAGGACTCTTGAGAACTTGATTGCTTAGTGAGAAGGTTCAGTTATTTGACTCAGGTGTGCTGAACCAGGAACACATTTGAAAGTTGCAAGACACCTGACCTGGAGACCTGGATTTGAAGACTCCTCCTCTAGATCTTTGAGGTCTGCTATTAGCTATCATGAGGTCCAAATTAAAGCACAGAGTAGTAAGAGCCTTTGATCCTAAATTGTGGAACAGATTGTATCTTCACCTCAATTCCTCCCCAACATTATACATTTCTGAAAACCATTTGAAAGCTAAATGTTATCCCTTAGCTTTTAATCATAATGAGATGTGTCCATTCTAATTGTGTGATAGTTCTTACTAAAGTTTCTCATTTTATCCATATTGAAACTGTTGCTTTAAATCTACTATATAAATGAAAATCCAAGAAGTATGAATAATTTAGCTAGAAACTGTAATAATCTGTGCAGTACACAAAAATCTGGTCTGCACAAATTGAGGAACCATTCAAAAAAGAAACCAGTTAAAGCAAAATGTGAAGCAGTCTTAATCTTAAACTTCTGACAAAACAACAGTTTTTCTTTTATTGAAGAACTATCGCTGTCGAATAACAGTTTTGTATTTTGTTTTAAAGTGAAGTAATAAAATGTTGATCACCCATTTTACTACAAATGTACTGCTCTTGTGATTTCATAATTTCGTCGCTAGGGGGAGACGCCCAATGGCTGTCGCCGTGAGAACCAGGAAGAGTTGTGACTAAAACACAGCTGTACGCCGTAGCTAACAGATAAGCTAACAGGCTAACCGCAGTGGTGGGTGAAAATATCAAGATCCGCTGGTCAAACGAAGCACCTCGTCGGACACTTTTAGAAACGGAATTGACAATGGGTAAAGGTGGAGGCACTTTTGAGAGGCTTCTGGGTGAGTTCACACCATATTCCTTTAATAGTTATCAGCTTTTATTCAACCGTGAGTCTGAAAGTGCGATGTTTTACAGCATATTGTTTTGACAGGGCTGTGGCTCTAAGGCCAGCTAGCTTCTTTTAGCTTGCTATTGTTCTGAGGCCCTGACAGACTCGCTTAATTTATCAAAACAACTGGATAAGTTTGGAGATGCAGTTTATGTTGTCTATTCAAACGCCATGTTCTCGAGTCGCGGAAACTGCGGTTAAGGTAAATCCGACTGTCGGTGGAATTCAGATGTGTTTATGGCTCCTTAACGAAAGTATATAAGCTAACAATTAAATCATTGCTGACAGCTAATATGTAGTTATTTACATGTCAAGATAGAGAGGAAAAAATCAAATTGTTAGGTTGTCATTTCTGTAGCTGGTTAAAGTGTTTTCTTTTTAGAGATTATAAGAAGTCCATTAAGTAGCTGCTAGCGTGATATAATTAGAAACGAATGTTTAAATAGTATTTATAGACTCTCTTCTCAATGTAGTAGATTAGTGACTGTAACATGGGAAGAGTCATCTAATTCTACATCCATTCATTTGAGATTTTCAAAAAATTATAAATTAAAAAACGATTTTCTTGGATTAGGTCAGTTGGAGAAATAAAATGATACGGGTACAAATTCATATTTTTAGTGACAAGAAAATTCCAGGTTCCTTTTCACCAGGTGATGAAATACCCATCACCCCAAATTAAATAAACAAATTCTATTTTTTTTTTTTTTATCACCATGTTATTGCTGGTTCATCGACTTCGACCTGCTGCTTGTCTTTACAGCAAGTAACAAAACCGTACTAGTCGAATGTGGAAGCTGGTAACACTGCTAAACTTAAAGGAGAGGAGTGTTTACAATATGTATTTACCATTGAAATCACAATGGTAAATGTGAAACATGGAATATTTCACAAAATATGTAATAATACTTGAAAAAAATCTTGAGATTTTTTTTTATATCGTGTTGCCCTAGTTGAAGATATTCTGAAAGATTGTGTAAAATTTAACACATAACGATATTGGTTTGAAAGCCACAGAATTCAACTCGGAGCCAATCAAGACAACACAAACCTACAGTTTCATTCTACATGGCCTCGTTTCTTTTAATTCATATAAAAATGGGGATTATTTGGAATGTCACATGGATTTGGTCCGTTTGGAATTACTGGAAAATTGACCCTGATTAGTTAATTTTGTAACTCGTTAGTTATCTCTATTACTGCAGACAACCAGAGCAACTTGGTGATTAGTAACTGTAATTTCGAAGACCAACTGATGAAAATCTCGTCTTAATAAAATGTTTTGAGTATAATGCTGGGGGGGACATTTCTTCTTCAAGAAACAATTTCTCTGTCAGTTTAATTATTTTTCTGTTTTAGTATTTCAGTGAATTCTGTGGATAAATAATCACAATTTAATTCAGTTATACCATGTCTGCATAATCCTCACAATTTTCATTAATTATGGCTTCGATTCTCATTTAGTTTCTTGTTAAGTTTGAGATATTATGATCCTTGGTCAAAAATGACTGTGTAATCTGCTGCAGGTGGATGATATTTAAAGTCACATAACCACATTTCCTGTTGACAGAGTATAGATCATAAGTGGGTATGAAATATGGTCCCTTCAACAGGTCCTGGTGTGAACAGCTTTTTTTGTCCACCAAAAGTCAATAAACTGAATTATGTATAAAAGCATATCTAATGGTGAAGAATATTCAACTAAATTGTTTACAAATAAAAGAAATTCCAAGGTTATGTTAACCTTTCTTCGACCATTCTGGTTTAACAAAGTATGTCGCCTGAAGCACAAAGTCTGTAGTTATCAAGGTGATCATTAAGCTACCCAGGCTATCTTCTACTGTACTAGAGGCCTCTCACACTTGCAAATTAAGTTTCAAAAGTCTTGCAATGAAGAAAGTCTTGAATTAATTAGGGAGCTAAACATAAAGGTGCTGAACTTTTGGATTCTAAAGGAAAGTTAGAGGGCATCTGTCAGCTGAATATTTTAAATAATGTGGGCAAAAAAAGGAACAATAAAGAAGCAACAATTATAATTACGTACAGGAAGGTAATCTGAAACCAATCCAGTTGTGGGTCAGTGTTAAAAAGAAAGCTGTCTATTTGAGGAAAGAAAACAACTTTCTGTTGGCCACAGAAACAGGCTAAAATTTCCTCCAGACTAATCCAACCACCAAGTATTTTTAAATCTCACCAATTAGGATCACACAAGATTTTAAAATGCAAAGGTTTTTTAGTGACTGGTGGATAAAAGTTGATTTTATCTGAATGATAAATGGTAAACTATGCTGTTGTAATTGTTAAACTGTGTTTTTCAAATCTTTTGCATCATTAAATAGTAAATTTTTGCTGCTCACAGATAAAGCAACCAGTCAGCTGCTACTGGAGACTGACTGGGAGTCTATTCTTCAGATCTGTGATCTCATTCGGCAAGGAGACACACAGTGAGTCTTTTAGTCTGATATCCTTAACTATCATATCTTTAGTATATATGACTTTTGAATGTAATAGTAAATGTTTTGTCTCCCTGAAGAGCTAAATATGCTATTGCTGCCATTAAGAAGAAACTGAATGACAAAAATCCCCATGTGGCGCTCTATGCACTTGAGGTAAGAAGCTATAAGGGGGAAAATTAGAAATTTGATCGTGAGGGGAACTTTATAAAGTTTTTGAAATCCCCATTTTATTCATTTTAATCAAGCATAAAAGGCAAACTTCATGTTTTACTTTTTTGTGTTGTTTTACAGGGGTTTGAATATGGATTTGTAAAGATGGCTTTTCTACTAGAATTGTGTACTTTTTCATTTGTTTGTAGTTTTTGCAACTATTTTAAACATAGTGACAGAAAACCTCCAGGTTTTTGTCAGCGGCTATTTTCCAAAGCTATGAAAAACAAAACGGAATAGAAAATTTTGGGGAATTGAAATAAACATGAGAATGAGAGGCTATTACATTTAGATTAGATACATTTAGATTTACATTACATTTAAAATGGCCGCCTCTCTTCAGGTTCTGGAGTCGGTGGTGAAGAACTGCGGTCAGACGGTCCACGATGAGGTCGCAAGTAAGCAAACCATGGAAGAACTGAAGGATCTATTTAAGGTGGTCTTCTTCTGAATTTTAAAACAATCTAAATCTCTTCTGTCCTGTTTCAATTGTCTTTTAAATTTTCACTCAACTTTAACCTCTTATTTAACTTAACCTAATTATGCAGTTTGGCATATATTTGTTTCTTCATGACAGTTTTCCATTTTGAAGAGTTTATTGCTTTTATTATAGACATTTTCCTGGAGTCGAGTTCGGCGTCGCTATATTATTCTTATATAGAATAGAATATACTTTATTGATCCACAAGAAAATTATTATTCATTAGTAGGTGGAAGTAATGCATATTTGACCTTTTGACTAAAAATATTTCTGTGCAACTTTACATTAGGTCTCCAGGTTTAAATAACAATTCAAACATTTTTGAGAAATTGGGAAAGAGCCGTTTTGGTTTCTCCTGGATGTTTTGTCCCTTTCTCACCCTTTTATCTGACTCAATCAGTGCCCATTGCTCTCCTTCTGCTGCATGTGTTGCAGCATGAGCTAGCAATATCTGATTGGTTCACACTGCATCACGTGACTCTAGATTTTTTTAAGTGCATTCTTCTTACAACTTCCTGCTGAGGTAATTGTCTTGTGACATGAGTGTTTTCGCATCACAAAACCAGCAGGGGAATTTCTCCCTTACTTCTTATGGTCTCACTAAATACTGTTGAATTCATTTGGCTTGTTATGACAACAAAAGTTGTTTTTATTTAAAAAAGGAAAAGGTTCACTTCAGATGTGTTAAGGCTCCTTGTTGACTGTGATTTGTTTTATTACTCTCAGAAACAGACGGAACCAAATGTCAAAAACAAGATTCTTTACTTGATCCAAGCCTGGGCTCATGCTTTCAGAAACGAACCCAAGTACAAGGTGGTTCAAGACACCTATCAGATTTTAAAAGTGGAAGGTAAGTGTTCAGAAGCTGTATTTATAACTATATAAATACTTATATGACTTATCTCACCTGAAATGAATTGCATACATTTTGTACTCTGAACTGCTTTTTCTTATATATAGGTCATGTATTTCCTGAGTTTAAGGAGAGTGATGCCATGTTTGCAGCTGAGAGAGTGAGATTTTTATCCTGTTTTAATGACTAATTTAGTGCTTTTTTTTTAAATGATAAAAAGCAGACTCTTATTGATGGCTTGAGATAAAGAAATATGTATGTTCCACTTTATCTAATACCTCATATTCACCTTCTGCAGGCCCCTGACTGGGTTGACGCTGAGGAGTGTCACAGGTGCAGAGTCCAGTTTGGAGTAATGACCAGAAAGGTGGGCTGGGCTTCCTCCTAACTGAAGATTTTGTGGTTTTTTTCCTCCTTATATCAAAGCGGTTTGTCTGGTTGACTCCTTAAAGCTGCAGCTCAGGATTTACTTGGATTTCTGCTCCTTGCTTTTCCAGCACCATTGTCGAGCCTGTGGGCAGATTTTCTGTGGGAAATGCTCATCTAAGTACTCCACCATTCCAAAGTTTGGCATCGAGAAGGAAGTGCGTGTGTGTGAGCCCTGCTTTGAGCAGCTAAACAAGTGAGTTTCCCTGACCAAAGTGCAGGAGTGTCTCTGAATATAAAACTAAAGTGTGTGTCGTCTGGCAGAGATGTTACGAATATGCAGAAAACTTATTGTTTCCCCCTCCACCGCAGATACAAAAAGCACATTAATCTCTAAAATAAGATATGAAAATGTAGGCAAATATTACTTGCAGCTTCAGAGTATGATGACAGCAGTGTTTCCATGTAAGCAGTGAACAAACCGGCCATGTTTCTGAGCTTCTGGTAATATTTTGTAACTGTGTGAATGTCACTGTCTTTTTGTTGTTGTTGTTTTATGAAAAAAGAAAAAAAATTCTCTTCCATTTTTTTTTTTATCCATTTTGAGGCTTTTCCTCAAATTTTTGTCAGTAACTCCAACAACACCACATGTAAATGTCGACAATGTACAGTTTCTGAATTCAGTAATGCACAGATAATCATGTTTTGAAGTGAACTGTAATCTGTAGATGTCTGTAAACTAATAATTTAGTAAATATGTCCTGCTAGTGCTCATTGTTGCTTGTTTGGTGTCTGGAGAGTCACAGGTGTTTGCATCAACATGCTCTTCTCTAATTCACAAGGTTGTTTGTCCCCCCTGAACCCCCTTCCCTCACCAGCCACCCCTCCCTCTCTCCTCCTCTTAGGAAAGCCGAAGGTAAAGCCCCCTCCTCCTCCTCCTCAAGCTCCACTGACCTGCCTCCAGAGTATCTGACCAGCCCACTGTCCCAACAGTCTCAGGTATTTTCTTACTTTAGTCTGTGAAATATGTACAAGAGCTTCAAAGGTAATTGATCATTTATAATCTTAAACTCATTAGTTCAGAAAAATCCAACCTCTAATTTCAATGGATAAAGAAACGCATCTTAATAAATATTTATTAACTAAATGACTGGCAGGACAAAGTAAACTAAAGTAAACTGGATCATTTTAAGTGGACCTGTTTGAGTTGCGTGTGAAATTGTCATTTAGGTTTTAAGTTGATTCTTAAATTTAGTAAAGAAACGTACAGAGAAGCCTCTTTTTGCATCTTTGGCCCAAGGTTTTCTTTGAAAAATCTTTTTTAAATGTATATTTTGTCTTTGTTATAAAATTGTATCTACTTCTAACAATGTAGCTATTTATTAGAAATATTAGTCATTATTCACTCGTGTGTCATATATTGATTTCAAGTACATGTACTTAAAATCAAGTTGGATTTTTCAAAATTGTGAGGTTATGATGCTACAGCAAGAGATTAATTTGTTTTAAGTTTTTTGCAGACTTTTCCTTGCCTTGTAGATGAATTGTGTGACTATATCTTTTCCTTCATCCTTGGAGTGTCGAGTCTCTTATCTTTGGATGTTTTTCTTGCCTCTGTTTCTGACCAGATGCCTCCAAAGAGAGATGAAGCAGCTCTGCAGGAGGAGGAGGAGCTGCAGCTGGCCATTGCTCTTTCCCAAAGCGAGGCAGAAGAGAAGGAGAGAATGGTGGGTTATAGTTGCATGGCTGACTGACTAGTTGATTTAATGCTAGTTTGTCAGATGGGGGAAAAAAAAAACTAACTCATTTGGTCACTTGCAGAGACATAAGAGCTCGTACTCGATGTATCCCAAAGCTGATCCCACCCCAGTGACCTCCTCAGCACCTCCAGTCAGCACCCTCTACACTACAGTGGTAATAACAAACATTAGTGTCATATTCATAAACAAATATGATTGCACAGCACGTACTTTATAAATATGTTTCCTTATGGATCACTTTTAAACATTTGTGTGTTCCAGAACTCCTCTGCTCCGTCTGCCGAAGACGTAGACCCTGAGGTACGATCAGCACAATGCCTTGAATTTGAATTAATTTATTCATATTATCACTGAAGTAGTATCTTAACAGTAACCAAGAAATCATGATCTGACATCATTTTTTTATAAAAGTATGACTGATTAAACTTTAGCTTTAATAACATAAAGCTACATAATTTTTTTAAAGTTTAATCAGTCATACTTTTATAAAACAAATTTATGTCAGATCATGATTTCTTGGTTACTGTCAAGTTGTCATAACGAAGACATTTTGAATAATGTCAACTTTGTATTTAAGTGTCATGATTTACCGAATGACACTTTATGACAACAGTCATAAATATTCACGAAGACTCACTCATGTTTATGATGGTGTCATGACAGTCTTATTCACAACCCATCAAATAAAGTGTTACCCCACTTTTTCATTTTTAATTGTCTTAATTGTAGTTGGCGCGCTACCTGAACAGAACATACTGGGAAAAGAAGCAGGAAGACGCTCGGAAGAGTCCCACCCCCTCAGCTCCTGCTCCCGTGTCGCTTGCTGAGCCCCTTCCACCAATCAGCCAGCCTGTTGAAAGTCACGTCCCCGTCCAGCCCGTCAGCATAGTCGAGGTATGTCCAAATTTTACACGGACGTCCAGGCACATGTTAAACTGACCTGGGTCTGTTTAGCATGTCTTCTCTGTTGCTGCTTCCTCAGCAACCATACCAGAACGGCGAGTCGGAGGAGAACCACGAGCAGTTTCTCAAGGCTCTGCAGAACGCTGTCACCACGTTCCTCAACCGCATGAAGAGCAACCACATGCGTGGACGCAGCATTACCAACGACAGCGCCGTGCTGTCCCTCTTCCAGTCCATCAACAACATGCATCCTCAGCTGCTGGACATCTTGAACCAGCTGGACGAAAAGCGATGTGAGTTTCTGCTTTGTGAATGTCTTTCTGTCTTACGTCCAGTCCCTGAACTGTGGCCTCCTGAATGTTGTCAGTGTACTATGAGGGGCTGCAGGACAAGTTGGCGCAGGTGCGCGACGCCCGGGCCGCCCTCAACGCGCTCCGTGACGAACACAGGGAGAAGCTGCGCAGAGCTGCAGAGGAGGCAGAGAGGCAAAGGCAGATCCAGCTAGCACAGAAGTTGGGGATCATGAGGCAGAAAAAGCAGGTAATGTTTTTTTGTTTTTTTTTCCACTAATAACAGATGTGTTGTTGTAATATTCATTACCATTCTAACATGTTTACTTGACCTTCAGGAGTACCTGGAGATGCAGAGGCAGTTGGCCATTCAGCGCCTCCAGGAGCAGGAGAAGGAGAGGCAGATGCGTTTGGAGCAGCAGAAACACACCGTCCAGATGAGAGCCCAGATGCCTGCTTTCTCTCTGCCCTACGCCCAGGTACTCATTGCTTCAGTCCAGTAAAAGAACAATCCAACCTTTTTTTAATAAAATATTTTTTATTCTGTTACGCAGATGCAGTCTTTGCCTCCTAATGTCGCTGGAGGGGTGGTATACCAGCCTGGTGGTCCACCCAGCTACCCTGGCACCTTCAGCCCAGCTGGTTCTGTGGAGGGCTCGCCTATGCACAACATGTACATGAATCAGCCGGGGCAGGCTGCACCAGGACAGTACCAGGCCATGCCCCCTGCTCCCACAGGTCTCTAGTTTCACCAGAAAGTCTGTTATGTTTACGGTTTGCTCCCAGTTAATTCATAAAAACATGATTCTTTAAAATTACACCACAGTAAATTGTCTGCTGACACCAGCTGCACAGAACATCTCGACCTCTGAACCCAGCAGTGTGATAACTGTGTCAACACTGCTTTTATTCTGCTCATCCACCATCAGTAGTTGAAACACAGAGTTCCAGCCTCTACCATGGTTATTAAAATTTATGTAAATGTGCTGTGATAAAGATCTACTTCATACTCCTTATGGAAAGGAGTCCTGTCTGTACTGAGATCAATTTGTGTTTCAACTTTAGATGTTTTTGAAACTCGTTATCTAATAATCCAAGAGGAATGTGGCGCATGCCTTTATAAGTAAACTTTATTCTGAAAGGCCATCTTAATCACTTTTTCACTACCAATTTATTTCCGTTCTTGATGTGGAGATTATGTTGAAAATATTATAACCTATGACATTTTGAAGCATCTATTTTATTGTAAAAGCCCAAAGTGTAATATTCCAACATGTGTACTACTGAGTCTCTTATTTTGAAGAGTTTTTATACATTTCATTTGGGAAGCTTAAATCTTTTATTCACTGCCAGTTGAAGTCGATAAAAAGTTTCTCTCCAATATTCAAATTTATTAATAAGTTTGCTTATTAGCTTGTTGCGCAAGAAAGAATTGTGTTTGTTACATCTGGCAACATCTGCAAACTGTGGCTCAACAGTACCAGCTGAGGGTGAGGATCATTACAATCCAGTAAGATGTGATGAAGATTTTAGAAACGGTTGTCAATGTTTTTGTTATCTATTACCGCCATGTTGGAAGGGCTGTATATTTACATATTGTTGGAAAACCTGCTTTTTTTTTAGCTTGATGATCTTCCCTCATCATGAATCATAAGTGCTGTTATGCATATATTTCTTTATGAAAATGATGGTGTTTTAAGGCAGTGGTCCCCAACCTTTATAGTGCAGCGGACCGGTCAACCCTTCATAAATGTCCTGCGGACCGGGGCGGGGGTCCGCGCCTTATAAGTATCGAGACTGACGCCGTTGTTTCTTACTCATTATGCTGCATGTTGGCGCGCAAGACGTAACCGACAGCATCCGGTTTGGGATTTTCAAAATAAAAGCTCCTCCAGACTCAATACATAGAACGGACATATTTAATAATTTCTTGCGCGGCCCGGTACTAATTGATCCGCTGACCAGTACCGGTCAGTTGGGTACCGGCCAGTCAGTAATCATACCCACAGAAGTTGTAACATTTTAATGTGTGTGACTATTTATTTTATTTGATTTTTGCCAGATCCCAACATGGTAAGTGCATATATGTACCAGCCTGCAGGCACCAACGGACAGCCTCCTCCAGGCCAGGCCCCGCCCACAACCAGCCCACCCTACTCCAACTATCAGCCCACGCCCACTCAGGCCTACCAGGTGCGAATGCCTCCGTCCGAATGTTTGATCATTTAAAACTGAAACCGGTTCGTTTGAGTTTATGATGCCTTACTGTTCTGTGTTGTGTGCAGAATGTGGTCTCCCAAGCCCAAAGCATCCCCCCCATGTCACAGGCGGCTCCCACCAACGGCATGGCCTACATGAGTTACCAACCGTACAACATGCAGAACATGATCTCCGCGTTGCCAGGGCAGGACCCCAACATGGCCCCACAACAGCCCTACATGCCGGGACAGCAACCCATGTACCAGCAGGTTGGTTAAATATTGGTGTATTCTTTACTAAATGTTCATTAACTACAATTCACTTTTAAATATACTATTTTTCTCTTCTTTTTTTATTTTTTATTACGTAGCCAACACATACAGTTCTAGTTCTGTTAAAGTGCTTTAAGTAGTCAGTATTGCTGAGAAAGTGGTTTTATATTAATGGAGTCCATCATGATGGTGCCATGTGGGTGTTAATGTTGTGGATAAAGGACTCAGCATTGGAGAGCCACAGTTTAGAGTCCGAGCTGTGACAGTAGCCAAGCTGTTGAATGGTTAAACCAGGAAGTTCCCGTCGTTGGTTCGGCCACTTCCCCGTCTGAGAGGATTACATTAAACATGGAGAAAAAGATCAGAAAGAGCGCCCTACTGAGACGCCATCTGTTGATAGAGAGGGGTCAGAGCAGTGCCAAGAGTCATACAATGCTTTGCAAAAGTGTTCTTTTTGTAGCTTGTAGATAATCCAAAACTGGTTTTGTCAACGTGTTTTGTGAAGACCTTATTTATTGCTGCTGGATGTTGGCCCTTCAGGTCACTTATGCACTTCTTAAGTAGAGTAATTCCTCTGTAGGACTATGTTAACATTAACTATGTGGTTCCTGCAAGCTCACTCCTGCGACTTCTATTCAGAAACTCCGGGTTATTTTAAAATGTCTTTTCACTAATCTTTCTGTTTTTTTTACCTTTGTGTTTACATTTTGACAGGTTGCTCCCCCTGGTGGCCCGCCACAGCAGCAACAGCAACCCCAGGCACAACAGCAGGTCCCTCAAGCGGTTCCCGGCAGTGCAGAGGCACAGCTCATCTCCTTCGACTGAAAGCTCCCACACTGCAGAGTTTCACACACTACACCTTCTCTCTTCCTTTAACACCCCTTTCCTGGACTCAGAGGTTTCCCTTTGGAAATATAAACTAAATTCCCACCTTCCACCTTGCTGTGATGTTGTGGCAAAGTGAAATGTTGTGATGATGTTGCAGAACTGCTGCTCTCCTTGCCTCTTCCCCCGTGAAATGAGGGAATATGGGGGTAAAGCTGCTACGGAGAGCCCCAAAAACCCCCATCTTCTGTCATCTTTCGGCTGATGTGTATGTTGTATTTCTTTATTAAGCGAATAACTGAAGCGCAAAAATAATAATCAGTCGTGTTCAAGACAACATGAATAAGAAAATATGATACTATTTAGAAAAAAAGTAAGACGAGCCTCTTTTGTTTCATATTTTTCTAAAATAAATCATTAGCACGTTGAATTGAGGTTTTCGGAAATGGAAGTGGAATATTACAACCTGTTTTGTCAGCAACTGAGGAAACATCCGTCTGTGGTGATAAAGACGCTGTGGCTCAGGTGAGGGCTGTCTGAGTTGTGAAAGCTGGCCATCATTTGGTTTTCCAGGTGTCTGGTACAAATTTTGTTTCTTTCTATTTTGGGATTTATTTTTTGTGCGCAGTTTGGACTGTGGAGTGTCTGAATATAGTTTCTAAAATCTATATTTAAATGCATTAAAGGGATGCTATAGAAATGTTGTCTAACCCTTGCTGAATAGCTCAATAACTGCATTTTACTGTTGGCTACCAACAAATACTAAAATCAGCCTGGAAACCTTAACCACGACATGCAACCTTTTTTTTAATAACATGTCAGTTGTTGCCAAGTAAAACATGACATGGCTGAAACAAGTGTAGATTTAATTCATGGTCATTCTGGTGTAATAGTTGAACTGCGAAGAAAGTTCAGGTGGGCACTCTTTCTCAAGTGTACTTGTTTGTTGTTTTTTGTTGTTTTTTTTTTTAGAAATATGGAAATGCTTATAGAATGAAAATGTGCTGCATGTATGTATCACACTTTCTGTATCTCTTCAGTTTCCATGTGTGAACTTCTTTAATTCCATCGTTCTGATCTGACTTTAAAGTAATTTTAAAACTATATTTAATAAACTTCAGATTCTTACTGTCAACTTGCTTCAACTTTGTCTTATTTCCCACCTGGATTAAATAAATTGCATCTTTCATTTCTATCATGTTCATCCAAATAAATGCAAATTAAATACACTTTTAAGGAAGTTGCGATACACAGATGAGACATGAACAGTGCATTTAATACTCTATAAATACATGTGACAATACAAAAAAGCTATTTTTTTCAGTTATTTTACAATATTTAGAATGTACAAAGGAAAAAAAAAACCATAAAAAATAAAGGTGTGGTAAACAAAACAGATGTGGAGACCTGATGAGAGGAAATGACATGCTGGTAGATTATGTACATCCAACCAAACTAAACTGTATAAAATGTTCTCAGATTTCTAATGTATGTAAGTAAATTAACCATTTTCACAATAATATTCCATCCAGAATTTGCTAAAGTATATGGTTGTGATTTTCTTGTGCTCTTCTGTCCTGTGGTTTTGTTAAACAATGTCTGCCTACAGAGATGATCTTCAGAGTTTCCTAAAGATGAGGCATTTGTAGTAGTCTTCCATCTCAACCTGAAAGTAAAATTTCACATGCATAAAATATATGGCGACACTTTATTTGACGGGGTGTGCATAAGACTGACGTGACACCATCATAAACATGACATAACATCTGTCATGAACATGAAGGAGTCTTTATGAATGTCAGACTGTTGTCATGCAGTGTCATTCGGTAAATGTCGACACTTTTAATGCAAAGTTGCTTTAAAAGTTGCATTGAGAGTCCATTAAAAGTGGCAACTTTGCATTAAAGCGTCATTATTTACAGAATCATGCACAGTTGGCACTTTTAGTGCAACTTTTAAATCAACTTTGCTTTAAAAATGTCATTTACCAAATGACCACAGTCAGACATTCATAAAGATTTATTAATGTTCATGGCAGGTGTCATATTTATGACAGTGTCATGTCAGCCTTATGCACACCCCATCAAATAAAGTGTTGCCAAACATATCTTGGTGTTTGTACAGTAAATACATTGAGAGTTTTTGGCACATTATTTCTCACCATTCTCTCCAAACGCAACCCGTTTCCGTAGGCCTGCTGTCTCAGGACATCGAGGTCTGGAAGACCCCACTCTGGATTCCTGTCCAACAGAATGAAGCTTTATTTAAACAGTTGTGTGTTTAAATATTATTTTTACCAATCAAAACTGTTTTTATCTGTCTTAAATGATGCCAATGTGTAAAGATGTTCAGTATCAGTTAACTTTAAGAAGTGCGTATCGAATGTAGAGGCAGCGATTTATTAATGTTTCAGCAGCTTGTTAATGGGTTTTATAAATGCATTTTGGAACACCGTCGTTTTGAGAACATTCAAGATTCTGATCTGGTCCAAAATAAAAATTTTGTTTGATATCTCTGATTTAAGTAAAAACTAAATTCCTCAAAATTTCAACAAGATCTTAAAACACTCAACAATAAAACAGTAAAGAAGTTATCTAACATGCCAACATATTTCCAACGATGTTTCTGAAAATTGTGAGCAGCTCCATTATGTTCATATAAACAATGAAAACAGTTTTTACTCACAGTTTCCGCAGTTCTTCATCTAGAACTTCATTACAACTTGGTGTAATGATGCCATTGACGGCATAGACCTGAAAAATATTTAGCAAGGTGTCAGTTTTTAAAGCCTGTTGTGGGATCATGTTTTTGTACATTGTGACCATAACCATAAATGTCATATCAGTGGATAATAAGCAGTTTTTTATAATTGAACAAAAGAAATGGGAACTGATTAAACAAGTTTTAACTTAGTCTGGATTTATTGTACTTAAAGTGTGAATCATCTGAGATGTTTCAAATTGTTTAAAGACACTGTAATTTAAACTTCTGAATTTAAAGAAAGTTATAGAAATCTCTAATTAAGCTCCTCATTATTCTGATATTTATCCAATAGAGATTATTGTGGTAATCCTGACTGACACAAACATTAAAAATGTGTCTTTGTCTTCTATTAATACATAAACACATATTTTTGTTCTCTGTGGATTAAAGTAAATTCACATTTGTGCAAAAGATTCTCCGTTTAAAACTTTACTCAACCGGTGTGGATGAGAAGCAGTTCAAATGGCTCATTAAAATATCCAAATGATTGCGACATTCATAGACGTGATGACTGAATATCATAATCTGACTTTAACTGTACGTTCAACTTGATGATGATGTGAAGTGTGTAACATAGCAAGTTGTTTACAACATACCCCATATGTTATCAAAAGGCCATTTGGTTTGAGGATCTGTCCTGCTCCACTGATTACACCCTTTGAAAGATATTAGATGCAAAAGTGACATTGGTTATCAATGTCTGAGCTTCTCAAGAGTGGCGGATTTCCAGCTGGTCTTTCAGATGCCTACCTGTGCTGTTTTGAAGGAGCTGTACTGCAGTAGGTTAATGGCGATAATAACATCACAGGAGTTACGAGAAACACCTGCCCATTTGTCCCAATGTTCGCTTGCATCCAGCAGGACTGGCTGCAGCACAGTTTTCACCTGGGTTGCAGCTATATATGCCTTTATGCTGAAAATGAACACGCATCCCTTCACTTTTTACATGATTTGTTGAAAAAAACAACAAGAAAACAACGGACATTTTTGTGAGAGACAAACCTGTCTAGGCACTCCTCTTTGATGTCCGAAGGCTGCCAGGTAACAAAAGGTAGCTTCTGTGCAAACCGTATGACATGCTGTCCTGTTCCGGACCCGATCTCTAAAGCAAACAACTGCTTATGGGACTGATCGTCCAGCACGTCTTCAAGCACCTCACAGATAGCCTCCCAGTTCCTCTCCGCCTGCGGAGAGAGCAGCATGATCTGGAAGAAAGACAGAACAACAGGTCAAATCTTTATGTCAAATGTATTAATCTCTTATACCAAAGGTTACATCTTACCCTCTCTTCTGGTGGGTTACAGAGTTTATCTAAGAAGTGACATATTGGTGTAGAGTAGACATGTAACAGCAGATGGGTTGACAGATTACCAGGTTAAGAGGATTCACTCTGCGCTCCACCTTATGGTAGTAAGGCTAGGACACAAGCGTAATTGAGGACAAAAAATAATATAAATTCTACAAAGGTGCGTTTGAGTAGTGTGATACAACTAATTAAGTGAAAACGATGTTTAATGTTTTACATTAATCATTTAAATTAATGTAAAACATTGATTTGGCTCAAGTACATTTTTTTCAGCCACAAATTAAATGTTGTGATTTTTTTTTTGTTGCATTGTATTAAACATTAATAAAAGGACAGTTATCAAAAGTTTGATAGAAAACAAATAGAGTATTTTTCTGACAACTTAAACCAAGTGCATTTTGTAACATCACAATTATTAGCAAAAGAAAAACTTGTCTCTGTATGAACTATGTAAATTAACCATCAAATTTAATTAAAATCCAAAGTCTGGTTGTAGTGATGGGCTCACTGAACGTACAGAGACACATAAAGACAAATACAAAGTCAGCCTTCTATTTCCAGGATTTAAGGACTAATGTCCCTGCAAGATCTAAAGAAACTCACCTATGTGTTTACTGTGACAGTGTCCACAAGTCTGCCTAAAACATCAATCAGACAACTACTTGACAACTGCACTGGCTCTCTGTAGCTCAGAGAATAGATTTTAAAAATGCTTTTGTTAGTTTATGAACCACTCAGGTCTTCTTTGCATCCACAGAATCGGATCCAAACATGGAGACGCAGCACTCAGTTTTTATGCTTCTCTAATCTGAAACAAACTTACAAAAAAAAAAAAACAGCAAAAACGTAGACCCTGAATTCCTTTAAATCAAGGTTAAACCCCATTTATTAAGAGATGTCTTTGACTAATAATAACTGGAGCATAAATTAATTCTAGTCTGGAATGCAAATTCGTATAAGTTCTCTTTATTTTGACACTAATGTTTCTTTTTTGTTTTTTTCATTGGACAAGTGAACAGAGCATTTGCTACCGGCTACTTGCTCCAGTTTGTACTTATGAATTCTCAATATTGTCTTTCTAATATCTCTTCTAAATACCAGTCTTGATCACTTTGTTTGGCAGAACCATAATTACCTTGGCGCTTATTGTCCCCTAGCAGCTCCCGTAGGTTTTCTAACAGTTCGAGTTCATCTAATGCATTGTGGGTAGGTCAGGCACAGGGAGGACGCCATGTGCTGTTGAGGCTCTGGAATTGGACCTGTCTGCGCTCATCTCGGTTTGTTCTGTTTCAGTGGGACTTTGGGCTCCACAGCTCCGTTTAACGCCAGCATGTACTGCACCAGACGCTGCCTCCGGACCGCGGTGCGGGCCGCCGCGAACATTCACCGGTACGTGACCCTGCAACCCGCCGCTCATCTCTGCGTCTTCCTGGGGGTTTCTTCAAGGGCAGATAGCCAGTCTTTGATGCCGCTTTCATTGCATGTTATCAAGTATTTATCTCTGTTAACGTCGTGGAAATACTGCATGCTGTATTAGGCTGCAGTTTCATGTTACGCGAAGGTGTTTTAGATGAGTTAGCCGGTGATTAATCTCTTCTCTCTGGCTGCAGCTGCAGCATCATGTTACTATTTTACTGACGTTGTAAAACAAATCCAGACTTTAAAATCCACCCCGGGTGGATGGGCCTTTTTCTGTCTTCATTAGGTTGCTTTTACTGACACTTACAGTGACATTCTTTGGAGTTTGTTTATTGGTAATTTGTTGCCAGATATTTCAGATTTAAAAGTATATAAATATAAAAAAGAGACACCTGGAGAGAGCAGATTTGGCAACAATGTACGGTAACTTTCTACTGTTTTATAATGACATCGAGTTGCTAGTATGAAGCCACAGATACTTGTACTTCCGTATTTACCATGTAATGGGTAATATTTGAAAGTATCCAGGAATATATAAGACAGTTACCTTTCGTACTTTATAAAATATTGTAATTTAAAAAGTAAGTACTGCTAAAACTAAGGTGTCAAGTAGGTTTTATAAAAATGCTTAAGTAATATTTTTATATATATATATTCAAAATTATTGTTAAGATGAAATGTAAGAGAAATAGTATATCAAGAATGTGAATGCTTTAATAATGTAAATCCAGTACTGTGTGATAAAATTGATGATTGTGAAAATCAAAAACTAAAAAAAGTAATGAAATATTCCCAAAGCTGGCCAGATAATGACCAGATGCAGTCATGTGTTTTTCAGGCACCACCTTCAGCAGCAGACACCGGCTCTGTGTTCTGCCCGGCTTCTGAAAACCAGCTCCACCGCCTTTTCAGAAGCCTTAGCCACACCCCCACTGGACGGAGCCAAAGAGTACTCACCGAAAATCCAACAGCTGGTCAGCGACATCGCCAGCCTCACCTTGCTAGAAGTGTCAGACCTCAACGAGCTCCTCAAGGTTTGTGGAAAAAGTCCCTTTTTTTTAATGCTGAACCTGGATAACTGGAGTCTTCGGTCCAACTCACGTTTTTGGGGGTGGATCTTTTAATTCTCGCTTACAGAAAACTCTCAATATTCAAGATGTTGGAATGATGTCAATGGGAGCAATGGCTGCATCTGCTGTCCCTGCAGCTCAGGTACAATCTCTGACTCTGGTTGCCATAAAACAACATGATCTGATGACTTAAAATCTTAACATCTGGGTTGTAGTTTTGGCTGACATTGCTTGTTTTCCTTCTTGTGAAACCAGGCCACAGAAGAAGAGGTGCCAGTAAAGAAAGAAAAGACTCAATTCACAGTAAAACTGACAGAGTTAAAAGCAGCTGATAAAGTAAAGCTTATAAAGGAAGTGAAGAACTGCATCCAAGGCTTGAATCTGGTGCAGGTAAGAGTAATTAATGTCTGTTTATTTTATTGTTTGAAGGTTTTCACTAGTATATTTCTGTGCGAAAGATTATTTGGTGTTTGGTCAGCTGTAAAAAAAATGAGCAAACTTCTTGTAGATGATCACAAGGCAGAACAACTTGTAGTTGCATTTTGCAGGTTTGCATGAACAATATGTGGCTTATAGAATTAGCATCCTTAGTTAGATGAGATACGTGACAATATTGGTTTTTGAACAGTAAAACTATTGCCGGATTTCTGTGCTAGGCGCCGTTGGGACTTCTACAAATATTTGTTTTGTTGGAAAAGTAATGCATACGTAACATGTTAGTTGTGTTATTTAATCTGTCAGTGGCAAATGTCATACATGAACAGTATATGTGTAAATGAATCTTTTCATGCTGCTTAAAGAAGTGAGTTGCAGACTCCTGGTTGTTTTCCCATCTAAAGCAGCCGTGTAATCACTATGACTGAACCAAGAGTGATATAATGTTAAAGAAAATAAAAGTTGCAGAAAAATTAAGTCAGTTTCAGTGCTGATGGTTGTCTAATATTTAAATAAACATGTGCACCACTCAGTTTAATTACAACTACAGATTTTTGATGTCTTTGTCATCTTAATCTGATGCTCTTCAGTTAATATAATTTGCAGCTTTTTTATTTTATTAGTTTCTTTATATCCAAAATCTTGAGAACTGCATGAAGAACTACAAAATGTGCAATATTTTTATTCTACCAGATCAGTGTTGCAGATTGCCTCAGTCCAATCTTTTCTCTCTCTCTCTCTCTCACCTTTAATCAGGCTAAGAAACTGGTGGAGTCCCTTCCCCAGGAAATCCGGGCGAATGCGTCCAAAGACGAAGCAGAAAAACTCAAAGCGGCTCTGGAGGCAGCAGGTGGCACTGTGGTGCTGGAGTAAAGCCGTAGAACCACTCGCCCTGTTTACTCTGGAGTTTTGTTGTTCATGTGCTTCATCCATCATCTATATATATTTTTGTTGGGTTTTTTTTTACTCAAAAAGAAAAAAAAAGAGGATCTCAAGAGAAATGGAAAGAAAACCCATTTTCCAATGCTCCCATCCTTTAGCATTGTCAGGAGGGGTGCTACAACTTGGAGTGAACTTTCCAGAGAATCAACCTCCACAAATGACTGCCTGGTTATGCGCTCACGTGTTGTGTAGCTTGGAAGCTACAGAAATGCTGCCCTGGATGCCATAAGGAATCTGTGCATTACTCTGTGTTGATGTTCAACTGTTCACAGATAAAGGTTTGAGCTGCAGGAGAATGGTTACAGACGTGAAGGAACACCAAATGTGTGTAGTGCAGTGGATGTCAACGCTGAGTGCATTAAAGGTCTTAATAATGTCGTCAAAGTTGAATTATTCTTACTTCACTTGCTTCTTGGTCCTGAACATTTTGAAACATTCATAAGTATTTTCTAGATTGGTTCAATCAGTGCTTAAAGAAGCACTGTAAGTGAAAACTACAGTTTTACCCATTAAGGAACTTTAATATTTTATCCTGCTTTTTGTGCAAAAGTGCATCTCAGAATTTTCTTTATAAACACAGAAATGTGTGTAGTAAATGCAGAACATCATTGAAATGTTAATTTCAGGAATTTCATCCAAAAAGAGAATATTAGCCCTGAAGTTCAAGTAAAATCTCAATTAATTTTGATCCAAAAATCAGCTTATCAGAAAATTAAAATATTCTATGAGACCGCATTTTTAAAAAAAAAATAGGATTTTATTAATAGTCATTGATTTTCTCCACATAAAGGTAAGTAACACAAGGCTATTTCTAAAGAACCTGTCTGTTCAGAGTGGAAGTAAAAAGTCTACAGGGTAGTAAAGCCATCTGACAAAGGTCAGTCCCACAGACTGATCTAAATGCTTTGCTGCATCAGTGATTCATGTAAAACAAATCCCAAGTATTGAATGCATATACAACACAGTATCTTATGTATTAAATGTCCTTTTTTTATTTGTACTCTGTTTTTCAGGATTTTTTTTTCATGAAAAACTGAATTTTGTTACTTTTTCTGAAACACCAGTTATAAAAATGTATATATTTAATTCTGTGGAATGAATGAGTTTTCACTTTTTAAATTATTGTGCTCACATAAGAATACTTTTTAATGATATTATTTATTGAGATGACCATAGACCTGAGTGCATGACTGGAGGTAATCCACAATCTTTAAATTATGTCTAAATGCACTGTAAATAACAGGCTGAGTGTGTGAATGCTTTGAGCTGAAATATGTTGCACTTATGGAGAGGTATTAACAAGAATAAATGTAATCAAAAAGTCAACTGCTAGAAACTTAGAAAATAAACCTAAAGGAAAATGTTTTAACTGTTTGCAAGTGGGTTTTTATCCCAGTGAAGTAAAAAAAGTCCCTAAACGTAATTATCAAAAACATAATTGTCCCCCCTGGACATTGTAAAAAAAAAAAGTGTTTATTATTTATTTGGTGTTTTGAGGGCAAAGTAGGCGTACAGACCTCTAAAACAACCAGAATCTTTGAATTCGTCACTGCTCACTGTTTGCCACCAAGTGGCGTAGGTAGTCTGCATATCATGTTTCCTAGTCCATCTCTTTGTCATTTGTAGGCCAATGCTGCCCTCAAGTGGAGAATTCCTGAAATGGTTTCTAAAGGACAAACTATATTTTCATCACTGAAAGTTTGGTTCCTCTGAGTTTTTGTTTGGGAGATATAAGAATTTTGTGTTTCATGGCTAATAGTCAAAGTTTGACACATAGCCACGCCCGCATGCTTTGAAGTACAAGAAATCCGTTGATGACTTTTGACCTTTGATGCCTCAAGTGTGTGCTGAGTGATTTTGAAGTCTGTATCTGAAAAACTGTAGGAGGAGTCTGCTCAGATGCAAAGGCTGTAAACATAAAAAATGGGGTCAATTTTGGAACTTCAATCCAAAATGGCTGACTTCCTCTTGGGTTTAGACCATGGCTCCAAGAGACTTTTTTGGAGCCATGTGTACCAAGTTTTGTAATTCTAGGTTAAAGCATGGCTTGGAGCTGATCATTTAAAATATTCTAGGGGGCGCTATAGAGAAATTAGGCCACGTCCACCAAATTTTACTATGGACTCCTGTCAGGGGCTGGATAAAGATCCATCCTAGTGAGTTTGGAGAAGCTCGGCCCAAAACTGTGGAATTCAGAGCCAAACGTATGACAGCGGCGTTAGAGGTCACTTCGCCACACTGCCACGCCCACCTGCTCCATCAAAGCCAAATGGGGTTGGAATCCACAACACACCAATATGTCTTCTGTGTCTGGATACAGTTTCATGTTGATTAGGTCAAAGGGGTAAGAAAGCTACCGTTCCCAGTAAAACATGACACTTCCTGTTCTCAGGGGGTGTGGCCTAAGTGATGTCATCATTTGATCATGGGGTATTGTAGGACTCCCGATGATGATCAATCACTGAAAGTTGGGTTCCCCTGACAGTTTTAGTGTAGGAGCTATAACTGTTTTGTGTTTCGTGGCAAGTAGGTGAACTTTGACCCCTGCAAACCCCCTTTTCAACATGCTGAAAAACTCACAGTTTTGATAACTTTGAATCGGCCATGCCTTCTGATCAGACTGACTGGGTTTGAAGCTGATGAATTGAAATCCCTAGGAGGAGTTCGATCAAATACGAAGGCTGTAAACGGCAAAAATGGTGTCAAAATCGGAACTTCAATCCAAAATGGCCGACTTCCTGTGATACTTGCACTATGAAACCACACATCATTTTATTTTTATATATATATATATATATATATATATATATATATATATATATATATATATATATATATATATATATATATATATATATATATATATATATATATATATATATTTAACCTTTGTCTTTCTAGACTTTAACATCAACTTCCTCAATATCTGTAATTATTCTTTATTTGTTTTTATTATTTTTAATATTTGTCTTTGAGTTAACATCTGTATGCATGTTCATGTTATTTGTTTGAAATAAAATAAAATAAAAAAATGTTGCCGCATGTCTTCCCCCTTTCTCATAGCCCACTTTCTGGTATGGTAACTGCTAAATAAATACAACTAGCGCTGACAAAACTTTAAAAATAAATAAATGAATGAATTTTACCGCAGGGAATCAAAGTAAATGGCAAAAAGGCCAGACTGTCTGCTAGAAGTTATGTATAGATGTATAAATGTGCAACAACTCAAGATTTTTTTGTTTAAAGGTATTATGGTATGTAAAATATAAGTAAGGACAATGTGAGGCCACTGTGAACGCTTATAAGGTCTGGGTTTAAATGGAGGAGGGGATGGATGGCCCCATGCCCTGCAAAGCAGAACAGAAATCTTAACAAAGTGGGTGGGATTTTTTTCTTCTTCTTCGTCTTCGTTTTGGGGGTCGGGGGGGTGGAGGAGTTTTGCTCTCCTTCAAGAAGACAGATGGATGTGATGCCCAATAGGCGTTCAGAAATATTCTGCAGCTACCAACCAGATCCGCTTGAATTAGAAATAAAGTGCCACACGAGTTAGTCGCGCAGGTTGTCATTCTGGAGAGAGGGGAACCACGAAATGTGAGGCGATCGCATCACTCATGAGATAATTCACACGGGATTAGACTGCGTATTTCACTCGGATTATATTCCTGTTTAAAGTACACAGCAGAAACTCCTGCAGTTTGTGCGTCCAGGGACTCGGAGGGACTGATTGAAAAACGGAGCTACGACGGGAACTTTGAAGTCAGTAAAAGTGTGTGTTTTCATTAGCGGAGTGGGTGCGTGAGGGGCGGGAGGAGGGCAGGGTGGGCATGTCGGGTCGGAGCGGAGGAGCGCCCCGGGGATGCAGCAACCCCAGCCTGCAGCCCCTCCGAGCCACCGTCCCGTTCCAGCTCCAGAGAGGCTCCGCTCCCCTGTGCAGAGAGCCCAAAGCGGGTAAATACACGCAGCAGGCGGCGGCCACTTCCACGCACCGCAGAGACACTACAGCTAGTTTTCAGTTGCTTTATAAATGTTACATTTTGCTTCGAAATTGCAAAACGGAACGTTCATTTGTTGAGTGATTAGGAAATATGTTTACTTTTCATGCAACTAAAGCAATAAATGACAACAAGGAGAGTTGAGTTAGTTAAACAAAAAACAAGAACCGATGTACTCGAAGAAACACCGATCATTTGTGATGTCATCCAGCACGTGTGCATAGAAGGGAGATATTATCGTAAATAAACAATGACTTAAAAACATTAAGGCAATTAGGAAAGATGAGCCTGATATGTTCTATATTAGACAAGAGGGCTAGAAACGATTAATTGATTATTTAAATAATTGTCAACTAACTTAGTAAAGACATCGAAATCAAAATGAAAGCTTCCCGTCACACACACACACACACATGCTGAATTATTGTATCTTTTAACGAGAAAAATATGAAAATGCATATTAGAGAAAACTAATTTTCCACTACAAAATAAGTTGATATACGTATATCAGTGTTTTCAAATTAGTTTTTTGTTTTAAATCCAAATAATTGATTATTCATCAGCGTAAACAATCAAATAATCAAGTACTGAAATAATTGGTAATTGCCAGCTTTATCTACACTGCAAAAGCACAAAATCTCACCATGAACTTTGGTAAAGTTTAGTGCAAATGTCTTTGTACACTTGAAATAAGACAAAACTAACTTAAGAGTAACTTTACAGGAATGTGTAGCAACTTGTTTTAAGTAAATATTCCCTTAATATTGATGAAAAAGTACCAGCTCCATTGGTGAATTAAGACTTTTTTTAAAATCAATATTAACAAATTATTGACTAAAAACAAGTTTCTATATTTTCCTGAAGAGTTTCTTCTAAGTTAGTTTTGTCTCATTTCTGGTGTACAAAGATATTTGCATTAAAAAATGGACCAGAATTACTTGGTAAAAGTTTGTATTTTTGCAGTGCGTCAATGACAGAAAGGCTTGTAGCTCTACAGGGAAAAAATGTCCCATTCTTGTCATAATCCGAACAGAAGGAGCTTCAGTTTCACTTAGCTTGTTGGCTTAAAATTAGAGTTTCAGCACACTCAGAGAAAGCTATGTCAACAAAGGAGGTTACTAACCCTGAAACATAACTTTCCTCTCATGACGTTATTTGGACACTCGAATGCCCCTTTGCACTGTGACCTGCTGGAGTTTTCAACGCTAACACAGCAGCAGTAGCAGCAGCACTTTTAAAGGCCTCTTTGTTTCCCTCACAGTGCTTGTTACTTTAACTAGGTTCATGAAACTCACATCTGCATGTTATTTATACTTTCTGTCTCCCCAGTAAAAGACAGCATAATGTGGATTTGCTTACCGGTTGGTGGGAAATAAACTATCAGCTCGTGTCGAGAGTCATAAAACTACCAGAATAAAGTCACAGTAAACACATCAGTATCATATTATTATCAGTGGCAGGACTGTTACTGATAATAATCTGATACTGATATTAGCAGATTAAGTATTTCCTTATTCGTAAAACTGATACCAAAGTATAACTTCATAAAATGCTCAATGTTCCTCAGTTTCTTGCAGCTGTAAAACTGCTTTTTCATGTCAGAGTTCTGGTAATATCACAACTTTATTCTCATATTATTGCAACCTTAATCTTGCAATATTATAGTTTTATTCTTGTAGTATTATGAATTTATTCTCGTAATATTATGAGTTTATTCTTTCAATATTACATATTATCACTTTTTGAACACCAAAGAACAATCAAACATTTCCCGCACAAAGAGAAGAACATTTAGTCCGTTAGAGTTTTATGTTTTCATACTTGATGTTTATTTATTTTGCGATAAGTAATCATCTGAACACCGTAGTGGTACATTCAACCTAATTTAACCACCTGCTCTGCTGATGATTTGTCAGAGAGTTGGTGTGTGGGTCTCCCTTTTTTTAAAGTTGAACCGAATTCTGCAGCACATCTACATGTTAAGATTGTCAAAGTCAAGCTAGCGTTCCTGACCTACTCCCCTCTCCCTCGCAATTTAAAAAAAATTACAACCTTTACCTGACCTTGTCATCTAGTTGTTGCAGAGTTGATAATTAGTCACAAATCACTCTCTCCCTTGTTCTTTTATATAGAATTTAGCGCGTTATATGTCCACAATTTCTCAGTAAAACCAGTGGTAGCAACTTTTTGGGTTTTTGGATTTTTGTTTTACCACTGTATGTGCTGTTCAATGGCTGCTGGACAAGACAACTATTTTGTTTTTGACCTACCACTTGCTACGTTCTAGCTGGTTGTGCAGGAGACACCACTTTTGCTTTTGAACCATTCGTACATTGCGTTTCTGTTTGTAGTCATTTTCATGTGCGAGTGTAAATATTGAGTTTGGGGGCATGGCCAGCAGCAGATAATTTGGATTTAAAGTGACAAGACATCCTTAAACAGCTAACTTTCAAAATAGATAGAACTGAATAAACTAAAATATCATTCTTTAATAATAATTTACAAAAAATGTAATGGATATGTTTTGCATAGACCATAATAAACTTATCCTAACTTGTTAAAAGAAGCCTTTAAAATGCAATTAAACATGGACGCTTCTAACAAATATCAATAACAAGTAATTTTATTTTTTTCGTTTCAAAGTAAAACAGACTGAATACAGATGAAAATCTTCTTTTCAGAATTATGCACCATTTCTTGTTCATCTGTCACCAACTTATACTTCATTACTCATTTATTGTTTATGTTTTCTTCTGTTCCCAAAGTTGATAAAACCGCCGCTCGCCCGCCGAGGCCCACGATCCGCCGAACTCTTTCTCTGGATACGATCGTCGCACCGTATCTGCAGGGCCAGTGGCCCAGAGAGGCAGAGGCCGCCTTTGTCAATGACAAAGCCACTCAGGTAGAAGCCATTTTATCCGGAAACCCTCCAATTACCAACTAGGTTTAGCATAAGTGCTTGAGGATTAGGGCAAATTGAAATTTGGGGTATTTTAAGATTTAATCTTTGGAAAAACTGGCATTTTTTTGCTAATGCTGTTTTGGGTTTCCATAGTTCAGAGTGTTGGCGGCCATCTTGTTTTATGGTTTCTGTTTATTTGGACTTCAGGTCAACTCCTCAATGCAATATTAGGACCAAGCTATGATTTTTTTTTAAGTAATAATATTGAATGAATAAAGTTGTAATTTTACCTGAATAAAGTAATAAGTTTATGAGAACTCCTTGTGACCAATTAATGTCAAATTATTATTATTTGCTTGATTTTAAAATGATTGTGCAAACAGCAGAGTTTATTTTGAAGAAAGAATCACATGAGCTGATCTTAATAACTCTAAAAGGTTTTTTCTCAGAATTTTAATACTGTTTTGGTAAAATGGTGTCTTTTTTCTTTAATATTATGACTATTTTATTGTAATTAAATAAAATTTCTCATAGCTTAAAACGTTGTAGTCAGACTTACAGAAAAGATGATTGAAATAAAAGCCACTTTTTGAAAATATTTTCTGTAATTTTGTTTTTAGAATAGAAAGACAGTAATAGGACCATTAAAATAATAAATAAAAAAATAAAATGATGAAAATAAAGTAATAAAAATACAAGAATAATGTCATAACATTACTGGAATAAAGTCAGAATATTATGAGAATAAAGTTGTAAAATTATGAAAATAAAGTAAAAATATTACTAGAAAAAGTCAGTAATGTTGCAAAAGTAAAGTCTCAACATACCGTATTCTCATAACATGCTGACTTTAGTCTCATAATTTATTTTTTTTTAATTTCTTATAGTAATACTCTATCGTAGATGAGAAAGCAACCAAAAACAAAGTAAATAAATCAATTAAAAAATGACCAGGCATGAAAAAGGTAATTTTTTTGTCCATATTGCTGGTTTACTGCCCAGAGCTGAACATGTTTGATCAGATGAAACCTGCTGCAGACGGGCTCATCCCCCAGAACGCCTCAGCTCCAGGCTGAGTTGGTAAAACCCAGAGATCTGCAGGTGTCTGGGCTTCCAGTTTGATGCAGCGGTTGGAAAGCAGCCAACTGGAAATATTCGTTTTTGTTCTTCCTCAAACTGCTGCTTCCCCTCCGCCGCCCCTTCACTGTATCTGGTGCACAAAGACTTAGCATCATCTTCATCCTGGCTGCTGACACAGTTTAAGGCCCGCATAAACCCGCTTTGCCTGCATTGTGAGGGAACGACCCCTCCTGACCTCGCCCCATCCCCCCGGCTCGCCACCAACCCTCCTGAAGCTCCGCTGCTTTACGTCAGATGGCATTACAGCCCTGTGATTGCACTAAACTAACCAGAAATATCGCTAAAATACTCTGATATGTGTTGAAACATTAGAAAAGAGTTGGAATTTCTGAATATTTCTGCAAATATTTGGCTAATTATTAGTGAAATTGTAAAAATGCAAAATAAACAAATCTTTTTTACCTATTTAGAGACACTTTATTTATGAATGATGAAAGCCCTGCAGTCTATTTAGGTCATTGTAACCTTAGACGGACTATGCAAAACTCTTTACATGTGTTTCCCATTCGTTCATTCATGCCCACACACACACACACACACACACACATGCTGAAGGCAGAGTAAATGAGTTCAGATTTCCACATGTGGAAGAAATTTCAACCGAAAAGTTTGTTATCAAAACTATAATGTTAGCTAAATATTGCATCTTGCTGCTTTGATTTTATGAAATAGTCGGTTTCACCCATTTGCTATTGCAAATATCAAGATTTTTATCTGGTTTAATTTCCTCCTGATTGTGTAAACATCTTAGTAGACTTAAAATAAGACAAAACTAAATTAGAAGTAACTTTTCAGCAAGAAATAGAACCTTGCTTTAAGTAGATAATTCCTTAGTATTGATGCAAATGTTCTAATTTCATAAGTAGATTATTTCCCTTATATTATGGAAAATATTAATTGTTATAAATGAAATAATCTACTAATAGAACTAGAACCTTTTCATGAAGATTAAGGAATTATTGACTTAAAACAAGCTCATATATCTTGCTGGAAAGTTACTTCTAAGTTAGTTTTGTTTTATTTCAAGTGTGGTAAGATGTTTAAAAAAGAAAAATTCTTGGTGTTTTTGCATCTCATATTGTTTTGTTGTCACCGTCACTGCAAAAACACAAAAAGGTTTTTTGAGACAAAAAAACAAGTAACTCTCCAGAAAGAAACAGGAGCTTGTTTTAAGCCAATACTTTCTTAATATTGATGTAAAAGTTTAGCAGTTTTTCATCAAATTGATCTGCAACACTGTAAAAACACAAAATCTTACTAAGTATTTTTGGGCCGGTCTTTCCGTCAAACCTTTCTCACCGGAGAGTAAAAGAGGACAAATTACACATTTGGAAAGCCAAGTAAGATCGGCTTCATATGTAAAAATCAGCTGATCACTGACCTCCCAAAATTACGGAAATCAGCACACAATCAAAATAAATCTACACTCCTAATCATTTACCTTATAACAAGACATTTTTCCCATCTTATAAGTGAAATAATAAATCTAGAACTTTTTCCACAAATACTAAGGAATTATTAACCTGAAACAAGCTCCAATATTTTGCTAAAAAGTTACTCATAAGTTAGTTTTGTATTATTTCAGGTGTACTAATATATTTGCACTAAATTAGATCAAAAATACTTGTTAGCATATTGGGTTTTTTTCAAGTGCTCTATCAAACCTGAAGTTGGAAAGCTGGTTATTTGTTGCCTACTTTAAGGCCTTGTAGTCATAAACTCCTTTTTATTTAGATTGAAATCATCTGAGAACCTAATAAAATAATTTTGATCACAGAACTACAGATGTAAGTCGCTGCTCTGCTCCGTTTAGATGGAAACATTAGCCATGCAGGCCACATTCTCGTCTACGTTTCAAGTCTTTTTATAGGTTGGTGTCCCATGATGCCCTGCTCATGTTATGGGAAGGGTGGGATGTTAGATCTGGATGATTACATAGAGGATGGGGGGCGGTTTGGAAGCTGTAACTTTATTCCAGTGTCACTGAATGACTCACGCATGCTGTATTCTGACCTATTTAGCCTGCTGGACATGATATGTGTTTTTCCTACAGGAGGAAACTTTTCTGTAGCATTTTGAAGCTGATACTTTGAGATGAGGTTGTATTTCTGAGGCAAACGAAGTTAGCTGATGAATATAATGGAGCCCACAGAGTGGGCCGGGTTGTTTGGGAAGCGGGTCGATGAGAAACCAAAGCTTTAGCGTAGCCGGTCCAACACAGAATCCGGTCGGGATGAACGTCCAGAACCAGCAGCTCAGAGGGATCGACCAGGCTGCAGCTGGCAGACGATCAAAAGTGAATGTGAAGAAATCGGTACGGAGGGTGACTGAAAAAGAAGAAGTGAAATTTTAATGTTTGCATAATGTTTGCTAATAATGTTAGCGTGTGAGTTTGAGTCCAACGAGGCGACGAGTTTGAGTTTGATTGTGAGGTTTGGATGGGGGAGTTTCTCATCTGTGTGTCTTCTTACCAAGTATCTTTGGTCTAGTTTCTACTCAAAATATCTCAGTGCACTTGTCTTAAGTAAATAATTATATAATATTGATTAAAAAATTACTAGTTCTAGCAGAATTTTCCCATATTATGAGTGAAATAATCTGCCAGTGGAACTTCTTCTATTTTAAGTGTACAAAAATGTTTGTAGTAGAAACCAGACCAAAAATACTTTGTAAGATTTTGTGTTTTTGCACCTAACAGTGGTTCCTTATTGCATTCACTGCAAAAAAACAAAAGAGTTTCTTGTGCAAATATGTTAGGACACTTAAGTCAATAATTCCTCAATATTTGTGGAAAAAGTACTTGTTCCATTATTTCACTTATAACATGGGAAAAATGGTGTAGTTATAAGTGAAGAAATCTGACAGTGAAACAGGTAAATTTTAATTATATTAGGTAACCATTAACTTAAACTAATGTCATATTTCTTGCTGAAAAGTTAGTGGTAAGTTAGTTTTGCCTTATTTCAAGTGTACTAAGATGTTTGCACTAGAAACTCAACAAAAATGCTAGATTTTGTGTTTTTGCAGCTCACAGTGGCTTTTTGTCCAGTTCATTGGAAAAACACAAAATCTTACCAAGCATTTTTCCAGTTTGTAGTGCAAATGTCCCAGTACACTTGAATTAAGACAAAACTACATTAAAAGTAACTTTTCAAGAAGATTAAGGTGCTTGTTTTAAGTCAGTAAGTCCTTAATATTGTTTTTAAAAGAGTAGTAGTTCCATTGGTAGATCATTTCACTACATAACAAAGATATTTTCTCTTGATATAAGTGAAATAATCTGCCCCGGGTTGCTAGGTAACGGGCTGGGCTTGGCTCTGGTTGCTAGGTAACAACGCCAGAGGAACTTAATATTTTTCTTCAATATTAAGGAATTCTTGACTTAAAACAAGCTCCTGCAGCTTCCTAAAACGTTACTTGTAAGTTGGTTTTGTCTTACCGAAAACACTCGATGAGGTTTTTGTGTTTTTGCAGTGCGTGTTTGCGAAAGCGGGGCTGTTTTTGCAGCTCACAGTGGTTCCTTGTCACCTTCCTCTGTACAGCTGTTGTGGGACAGGTGTGTGAGACAGGTGTGGGCCTCAGCGTCTCTCAAAGCTGTAGAGCTGATGGCCGTTTGCTGGCTCAGCAGAAAGCGTAGAGTTCCTCTCAGAGGTCAAACCTGCTGACCCCTGCTTTGATCCGCGTTATCCCCCCTCAAGAGTGTGAGAGACGACACACTGGACTCCTTGTTCATCTGACTGTGTGTGTTTTTAAAGACTCCGTGTTCCTGGACAGAGGAGACCCGGGGAAGGAGGAGTGTGGGTGGGCACAAGCGCTCAGCGTCTTGGGGAAGTGCAGAGCACTTGAAGGAGGCAAGTACTTAACTAATAAAGCTTTTTCACGCCTTTAGCTTGCAATATTAACAGGACCCCAGGGGAAAGTTCGTACCTTTCCCTTTCAGAGTCAGTCAAACTGGAACCTAAATCAGTTTTATCTCCTTTCTGCCCTCAGGTGGCCAAAGTGAGGCACCATCTGCAAAAACGCTCCAGGAATTCTCCTCCCTCTGCAGGTTATGAGCTCCCCCACGGCACGCTGCCGGCAGGACAGGCGGCAGGCGTCACTCAGGTACTTTATTATTACGAAATGTATGTTTGTTTATGTTTATGCACAAATCTTTTCAGAATGAGCTGTTTTAGAGCCTCCTATCACTTTAAATCCATATAACCTGCAGCCGGCCACGCCTCCAACTCAACATTTAACATTTGCAGTCTTTTGCATGTGAAAATGACTTCAAACAGATGCCCAATTATAGAACAATACATCTTTGTAAAGCAGAAGTGGAGCCTCCTGCACAACCAACAAGAATGCAGTAAGTGGTTTCTGGCTATTAAGTCAATAATAAACAAAATACAGAAGTAAAACCAGCTGCTTCTAAAAAAACATCCAAATGCTTAAAATAAAAAGCCAGCTGATTTTTGGCAGTAAGTTAATGTTATTTTGGTGTCTGGAAATGAACCATTTCAAAAGCCTTCTGACTGCTAAGTCACATTCTGTGGGTACTGCGTTGTAACCTAGCAACCCCTGCAGAGTTCCACCCGTTACCTAGCAACACAAATGGAACTCCAGCATGTTAGGTGAGCTAGTTTTACCGCTGTATTCGCTGTGCAATGGCTGCTGGGAAAGACAAGTGTAAGCAGCCCTTCTCACTGTGAGTGTAAACATTGAGCTGGGAGGCGTGGTCAGCAGCAGTTTATTTAGATCTAAAGTAAGAAGACGCCCTAAAGCAGGCCAAAAAAGTTATATAATAGGTCACATTCAACCGTTTTTCTGCAGACAGTTCCCATGATGCCTCTGAACAGGCTCGCACCGCGGCTGAGACGGAGCGTTGAGGGTCTCAGCTTGGAGCTGGAGGAAGTGTTTGTGTCTGAGAAACCAGACGATGAGCATGAGGTCGGCCCACCGAGTTATGCTTTTGAGTTTTAAAACGGGTGCCATGAATATTGTTTTTTACATTCTAGCAGTTACAAAGAGAAGTTATAAACTGCTGCTGGGCAAGTTACTCAACAGGTTGTTGCTAGGTAACCAAAGGGCGAGTGAGTGAGTTGCTAGGTAACTTCTTTGTCAGTTTATTGTCCAGTAAAATTTGTTTCAGTGACAGCTTTACTCTTATGCATATTTTTTTTATAATATTGTGTTTGTGTTTAAGTTAATTCAGCTGAATATTCCAGATCTTGGATATCCCAGACGGCCACAGAGCTCCTGTCCCGGCTCAGAGATGCAGCAGCGGCTCTCAGAGCGAATCGTCCCCATCCCTCCGGTCTCCCTCCCTGTCTCCATGCCCGCTCGACTCGTCACTCCGGTCCGGTTCCCCATGCCACCTGGACGCATCACGATTGTCCCCCTCCCCGCCGCCGTGCCCCATGTTGGACCCAGGTTGGACTCTGGACTGTTTTCAGAGCTTAACGCTGAATTATCAGTTTCAGTTCCTGTGTTTAGTGATGTGTGTGGGTCTATGCAGAGCCTGCAGAGTGTGAAGGATTGTGCTCCTCTTCATCAGCGTCGCTTCCTTCGTTCGCACTAGAAGCTCCTCTTCAGCAGCCCTGCTCATCTTCGCCCCGTCCAAACAAAACCTACTCCTTCCAGCGAGTCCCGCCAGAAGGCTGCGAGCGAGTTCGAGTTTGTGAGGAAGCAATGTAAGTTTTAGTTGGTCTAGTAACTAACATATAAATATTGAAGGTCCACAGAGGCCCATTGTGAACAGAGTTGAGTTGTAATTAGTTGCTTTTATTCAGCTCAACTTGAAAAAATTAACTTTTTGGAGTATTTTTACTACGTTTTACTTTTTACTTTTATTTGAGTAATTTTATTATGAAGTATCTCTACTTGTACTTGATTAAAATTTCTTGATTTTCTATCCACTGAATGAAAAACAAACATGTTTTAACCAAATACTCACCAAAGACACACACCTGCAGTTTTTATTAAAGTTTCATAAGATTTTATTGAAAAAAACTGACTTGGAAAAATTTTCTTTTGTCTAATTTAGTTATTTTTTTGTTACTTTTATGAATTATTGTAATTTTTATCCTTTAAATACCACAATTTCTTCTCAACTTTACATTCTCGTCTATATATAAATTGTGGAAAGATCAATCTCCTCCACCTGTTGCCAGAGTTATGGGCGACTGAAAAGATGCACCGCTCCCAAACAAAATCAACCAGTCAGAGCGAGGAGGAGGGTATTGGTGCTGTCAGTTAACCTCATGTACTCGCTGCTAAATGTGCAAATGGCAGAGAAACAATTTAACATCTTCAGTGATAGCTATATTTATCATTCACAACATGCTATGCTAGCAGAAGCATACCAGAGAGCAAGGAAGGTGATTGACAGCGCTAAGATCCGCCTACTGGCTCTGATTTGTTGTTTCTAGTTAGCACACTTTCTTCACAGATTATCAGATTATCATACCATACTGCCACACGTATTGACAATTTCAACAAATATGTCAAAAACATTTGTTTTTATCAAAGTGACACATTACAGATTTAACCAGAGACGTTCATGACTTAATTTGAAGTGTTTAAATTATTCTTGATGTATGTTAGCACTGATTCTATGTCCTCTTTGAATCTTTTTATTTCCAGGTCTGCCTGTCCAGATGAGCAGCTCCTCCAGCCCTCCTGCCCGGACCCTAATAAAGTCAACTTTACCCCCCATGGAGGCTCAGCTTTCTGCCCAGTCAGCCTCCTGAAGCCCCTGCTGCCCTCCATGGACCTCCTGTTCCGCAGCCTGTCCGTGTCGCCCGTCACTGGCTGCTCGGGTCAGGCCTCCCCCACCAGGCACCTGGGCATGCAGTAGGCGGAAACCTAAACGCCGTCTCTCAGGACTACACAAGAATGCACTGCCAGAACCTGGAACACTTGCTAATGTTTTGGTGCAGACTAACGATTACGTGTCTCATTGCTGTGGGCATCTTTACCGTTACGCTCTGTGCGACTGTAAGCATTCGTTGCTGCCATTCTTCAGGATAATGTGACCTAACATTCAGTCTGTTTGTTGGCCATTTCTCCCCGAAGGATCTTTTTTTGTTTGTTTGTTTTTCAACTTGACAAAGATGATTTAAGTTAGGAATACATGTTTTTGTATTGTCATTTTCAGGTTTTGGTTTCATGCCTTTAATTTCCCAGGATTTTTTTCTTTTTCATGTCAAGTAAGTGGACTTACTTTCAGAAAGCCAGGCACTTACACCACATGTAAACAGCTGTTATAGGCATTAACTTGAAAACAGGTATGTGGTAAATTTATATGCTAAATGTGTTGTTTAAAAATATATTTTAACACTTATCCCCTTCTTTTCTACAGATGCTAGGATAGACTATATTTATTTTCTTACTTTTTTTAAGGATTCACTGTTATATATTTATGTCTGCAGTTTTACAAGTTGGACAGGAAGTTTTGATTTACTTGCCTAAAACTTACATAACTATAATAGAGTTGATTTGTAGTGGATTTTTACATTCTCAATTACTCAAAAATAAGGTTTTGGTGGCTTAAGCCTTATTAACAAAAACAATTGACGTGGTAGGAAAACCAAAACAGGAAACCACAACTACTGCTCATCCATTAAACAAGGTCAATATTGCTTTGTTGTTGTTGTTCATCTTTTACTAAGTGTAGCAGTAAATAGTGTGGAAAACACTGGTTTTTGTTTTCTTTTTGTCCACCTCTATTAAAACTGAATTAAATTTTGATTCTATCTTTTCTAGACTTTGTAAATTGGTTTGGATTATTAAATGCAGTGTTGAATAAAAAGCAAAAGTACTGTGCTGTGTCTATTAATTGTTTTTAAGATTTTTTTAAAAAAGTTGGTAAATATCAGTAGAGTATTTGTGTGTGGAATGTGTTAAATATTAAATGAACCACTAAGTTACCTATTGAATGATTTTTTTTTTTTCAAAACTAGTTTTTTTTCCGAACAAAGAACATTGCAGAAAAAAAGTTTTGTGCATACAATATAATAAATAACATTAAACAACAAAATAATAAATAACATAAAATAAAACCACAAAAAAATCAACTGTATTTGTGATACTCAAAGAGTCTCGCAATATAGAAAGTATAGATGCCTTTAAAATAAATAAATAAAATAATTATCTTTAAATTTAGACAACTGTCATTATTATTGTGCTGCTGTTTTCGACACGTGGATTTGCTGTTTGCATTGTGATTGGCTCATAGTGGAGCTTTAATACTTACATGGACCAATGAAATCAATCCACATCACGACGCGACAAAAAAGTACGCTACCAGTTCAAGAAGCCCTCCTTTTCAATCTTAGCTGTCCTCATTTGTTGCCTGTATGGAAATCATAATCGCCGTTTACTATTATCATTAATAATAATACTTGAAATTGTTTTCACGCTAAGGTATCCAATTTTGTCATACTTGAATAAATCTACAAGGTCTGACTACAATAAATATTTATTTCTTGAAAATTGAAGAACTCCGGCTAAAATTCTAATGCTCCGAGGTCCTTTCCGATTTTTTAATCATCTAAATATGAACTATTACTCAATGAGAACACTAACTTCTACTGCATTGACGGTTTAATGTTGTAAACGGGGAAATATTCGGATTAATTAATGTGTAAACAAAAAAATGTCGTGATATTTAGCCGATCTACTACACTTGACAGTGTGTGAAAACCGACTATTTGACGCTTTGGTAATTACCAGCCACTGTGCGACAGAGATCCCAGTAAAACTTTTATCCTCGGGATAAAACAGAAATTCAGCACCGGCAGTTCCGGGAGGTTCTTCCCAGCGGGTATAGTGGAGCGGGACACCGGCGCGAGAGTAGTGGGGAGCGGAGCGGTGTCGGTGAACCTGTCCGGGCTAGTGGAGGACAGCATGGCTGCGGGAAAGGGAGCAGGGAAGCCCGTCTCACTGTGGGACAATTTGCGGATACGCTTCATCATTTGCTTCTTCGGAGTCTTCGTGTGTTATTTTTATTACGGAATACTGCAGGAGACAATGTAAGTAACTAGCAGTTTATCTGAAAAAATTGTTTAACCCACTGTGCCTAATGTTTTAAATTTAGCTAAAACTTGGGACAGTTGTTGATTAGCTTTTTGTGATTTAAACGGAATTCAAGAAGTTTCAAACCAAGAAAAGCATTTTTTTTTTTTTTTTTTTTTACTGATTGAATTTTATTTTTGCATAACTTTGCCTGCTTTGACTTAAATAGCACACATATTTGTTGGATTGTGTAATTAGGGATGTTTCTAAAAGCTTATTTTACACAATTTAAACATAATGTAGCACGATTTGTGAAATGTATGTATTTTGTGCCACTAATCAACTTCCGGAATATTTATTTTTATTAAAGTCCCTGATTTTTAAACCATTTTATGTGAAATTTATAAAAGAGTTCCTTGGGTATGAAATATTTTTAACTGAATGCCTTTCTTTTTTTGGCTCTACCAGGGTTATGTGTCCTGACCAAATTCAACATGTTTGATTAAACCTTTGAGTTGGAAAATTGGTATTAATTAAATCACATTACAGGCAGAAATTATTATAAGTTCAGACAGATTTTAGACCACAGATGTAATTTTTGCTTTTTAATAATGTATGCAAAATGGGAGTTTAAACTTTTAGTTATTTAGACAAGGATGAATCAACAAAACCATTACTTTAATTCCAGGGATTAAAGTAATGGATTAGTTTTTCTAGTCATTTTCTCCATGAACTGACCTCAGATCATATCTGGTTTTACTTAATAATCAATGTTTGTAATTAATATTAGATATTGCTAATGTCAGTATTTTCTAATTACCATGACTACAATCTCCAACCTGCAGCTGGTAAAATGTGTTGTAATGAAAAATGGAGGAATAATCTGCGGTCTGTATGACTCTTGCAGCACTCGAGGTAATTATGGCGGGGAGAAGTTTACTTTTGCACGGACACTGGTCTTTATCCAGTGCATCATCAACAGTGTTTTTGCAAAGATCTGTAAGTACCTGCACGAACAGCAACGTTTCGCACTAAAACACAAGAAATCAGTCATTTAATCTTATTTTTCTCTCTCTGAAACAGTGATCCAGTGTTTCGAAAGCTCCAAAGTGGATCACACCAAGAGCTGGCTCTATGGCCTGTGTTCCCTCTCCTATCTGGGAGCAATGGTTTCCAGTAACTCCGCCCTCCAATACGTCAACTATCCCACACAGGTGAATCTCCATTAAAATTAACTTGAGTCAGGAACTGATTTGGGTTTGAAATATGTTTTTATTGTGTCCTAAAGTGGGATTTTTATTGTTTTAGGTGTTGGGGAAATCCTGCAAACCCATACCAGGTAGTTTGAAATACATTAAATTCATAATAAATAACAGATAATTTGTGCTTTTCAATTTACTGCTTTAAGATTAGCACCTCTTTGCATTTTGGGAAGTGATTTCTGTTTGCAGTAACACATTCTTGAACATTTCTGGTCATAAAATAAATAAAGAAATACTGTGGTTGCAAACACTTCTGTACTCATGCAGTGTGCTGCTGTGTGCATGTTGGTCACTGCAGAGGAAGTGCATCATCTGGCATTTAGTGATTATGTAAAACTCAAGTCAACTCAATACTTTGAGGTTCATTAAGCAGCATGTAAACCTCTAAATGTGATGTAAAACTTAAATAAACCTAATCAGGGTTGGTAGCATATTTTTAAGATGTTTAAATGTTTAATAAATCCTTACATGATGGACTTCCATCCTTAAAAGGTGTACACTTTTGTTGAAAATTAAGGCCTTAAAATGTCTTAGATTTGTTTGAAATAAATTGTAGGACAATTAATTACATAGTCATCTAACATTTTGTCGTGGCAGGATGATTAAATGTAGTTTTCTTTTCTTGTGAGTCATTTCTTTACAGATGGATGGAAGAGGTTTAGGGCCGCTGGAAAAAAAGTAAAAAGAATTTACTTTTTTTTTTTTAACCCAAGAAATTTTTTAAATACAGAATTTTGACTTTTTTAAATGCAAAGTTTTGACTTTTTGGTTGCAGAGTTTTTACTTTTTATATTACTTAAAATTTTTACTCTTTTTTTTATGCAGAATTTTGACTTTTTAAAAATACAAAATTTTAAATTTGTTTTAAAGCAGAGATTTGAGTATTTTTCCTGCATATTTATTCCTTTTTTTACTTAAAATTTTGACTTTTATTTTTTTTCTCATAAATCCAATTCTTTGTTCATAAATCTGACTTTAATCTCAGAACTCTGAAAAATTCCCAATTATCATATTTTTATTTTTCCAGTCGCCCTAATCTTCTTCCGTATAAACGTGATTTCAATCCAGTGTTGTATAATTATTCCAACGTGGAGAAAGATAGTTTTTAAAAAAATTATTTGAAAGCATTTGTATTTTTCTAGCAGCCCTGACATTGTAGCTTCATCTTTTGACATTTGTCACATTGGTCCGTTTGTTTTGCTCTCAGGAATGACACGATTATGGTGAAAATGAAATTCTCTGTGCTTGTTGCAGTTATGATCCTCGGCGTAACGATACTGAGGAAGAAATATTCTCTGGCGAAGTATCTGTGTGTGCTGCTGATTGTCGGTGGCGTTGCTTTGTTTCTCTACAAACCCAACAAAGCCGCCGCCGCCGCCGCAGACGACCACATCTTCGGCTTCGGGGAGATTCTCCTGGTGTGTAAACGCAGCGATCCCGTCGTCTGAATTTGATTTCTCGTGTCTGTTCTGCTCATCGCACCTGCTTCGGTCCTAGCTGGTGTCTCTGACGTTGGATGGACTCACCGGCGTCGCCCAGGATCACATGAGGGCCCGCTTCCAGACCGGCGCCAACCACATGATGCTGAACATCAACATGTGGTCCACGCTCATTCTGGGTCTGGGTGAGTCAGTGGCGCTCGCTGCCAAACGCTCATCGAAATATTCAGCCAGGAGCTTTTCACAGATTTATTATCCTTCCTGCTGTCGGGGAGAAACACACGTATGAGCAGAACCGCCTGGTTCAACACAAAGCAGCGGCTCATTTAATGTGTAAAGGTGTGACTCCGTCTGTCACTTCAGAACATTTCAATATTCATTCCTTTCTTTCTTTGTTGCTGCTAAAAATGGAAATTTATATAAACAAAAAACACAAACTGGCTTCAGTTCATGCATAAAATATAATGTTACGTTGTGTTGTTAAGTGTTGCACTGCAAAAACACAAAAATGTACCTAATATTTTTGCTCAGTTTTTAGTGCAAATATCTTAGTGCATTTAAAATAAGACAAAATAGCTTTTTTTTAGTCAATAGTTCCTTAATATTGCTAACAGATTATTTCACTTGTAAGATGACATTTTTCCTTTTTAAAAGTGAAATAATCTGCCATAATATTAAAGAAAAGTATGAAAACGTGTAAAAAATGAAAAAATATGTTGTATCCCCTCTTACTAGCAGCCTATTAAAAACTGTTCAGTCTATTTCTAGTCAGTTATTAAAAATCTATAATTGAGTTCAACCAGAAAGACAACAAACTGATTACCAAAGAGCCAGTACAGGGGTGTCCAAAGCGCGGTCCGAGGGCCATTTGCAGCCGTCTGAAGGATTTTCCGCGGCCCAAATGGATTAGATCTGGCCTGCAAGTGTTGGTGTTTGGTGTAGACGAAGACATTTTCAACTTTTTTACAGATAAAATAAAATAGATTCCCATTTATTAACAAGGTTTTGCCATTCATCTTAGTTTTGGAGCAACTAGAACCACAAACTTTGAAAAACAAGTTGTACTTCTCATATAAGAAAACAATCAACCCCAAAGATTTAGGAACTATACGACCTTTCAGTATTTACAGTAACATACACATCTGTTTTCTAAACTGTTTAATTTATTATTGAGCATCTAAAGGTAAAAAAAATAATGCACCAAAAGTTTGTTTAAAAAAAATATATAGAAGTGCTTTCAACTACTATTTATTATAAAATATACTTTTCTTTATTCTAGTTCAGCTGTAAAAATGCAACATTTCATCCACTTGTCCAGACCCGTCACTCTTCTCCTTGTTGTTGTGGCGTGAAGCCACCAGGGGGCGCTGTTCACACAGTTTAAGATGCCAGAAAGTTTAACCTGAGGACGTTTTTAGATGGAAATGTGAACAATTCCTAAAATTGGTCAAAAATAAACATTCTTTTTGATTAACATTGTTGATTTGTTTTTTCTGTGTCACACCATTTTATTTTTATTTGTTTATATTATTTTGAATTCATGCAATTCAACCTGGGAAATCTGATACTCTGTATTAACATTGCGTTTGTTATCTAATGTTCTGTTTGTAAGCTGACGTCCATCTCTTCCCTCAGCCGTTTTCTGGACTGGAGAAGTTTGGCGCTTCCTGAGTTTTGTAGAACAATATCCCAGCATTTTCTACAACATTCTTCTGTTTGGACTGACGAGCGCTTTGGGCCAGGTGGGTTTAACCCTTTAACACTCTGAGCTTCAACATGGGGGCCTTGGAGGAAAGATGGAGGGAAACATGCTTTAAAAAATTAAAATAAATTAAAATTGTAAATAAATAATAAATATCTACTGAATAAATCAGTATTTTTTAATCTGTTTTTCAGCCGTTAAAAGAAAATATGTTGAATTAACTTATTGAAGATCGAAATAGGCATATGTGGGTAGAGGACCCAAAAGTATTACTGAAGTGTAAGTACTTCATCATATTTTTGCTCAACTAAAAGTAAAAAGTCTGAGAAATTACTCAAGAGTAGAAAAGTATTTGGTAAAAAGTAACTGAAGTACTGAGTAACTGATCAAATTACCAATCATTTAATAATGAAAAATTATGTAATCAGGTGGACCAAAAGATAAAGTCAAGTGGAAATTTTGGTATTTTAACAACCAAAATGACAACAATTCATATACGTAACAAAAAGATAAGATAAAATAAAATCAGGCAAAAGAAAAATTTTCCAAATTTGTTTCTATTGATGAACTCTGGAAATTCAGGAAAAAAAGATTTTCTATTCTCATCTTTCAGTCAAATTTATGAAGTTGCTAAAAATGTTCTGCCACAGAACTCATCGCCTGTTAAAATCAGAAGAAATGAGGTTAGGACTTACCGTATGCTAAATGAATAAAATAATTACTGGATAGTTAAAATTAAATGCTTCTTTACATATTTTGTAGCATTTCCTGTGGGTTTGTAAAGAGGTTCCGCGGCCATTTGGGGGCGATGGCATGGGAAAGTTTGGGAACCCTGGATTTGATAATATTATCGTTTTCTGCAGACTTTTATCTTCATGACGGTCGTTTACTTCGGGCCGCTGACCTGCTCCATCGTCACCACAACCAGGAAGTTCTTCACCATCCTCGGTTCTGTTATTTTGTTTGGGAACGTCATGAGTGACATGCAGTGGATCGGCACCATCCTGGTATTCCTTGGTAAAAATCCAACTTAATTAAATGCTTTAGTTGTTTTATTTGTGGGGGGAAAAAAATCACCATTTAAGGTTTTAACCTTTGCTTTTCTTGCTTTAGGTCTTGGATTGGATGCTAAATTTGGAAAATCCCCCAAGAAACACTAAAGAACCAGAAGAGCAGCGAAGAAAATGGAAACGGACTGTAACCACAAGATAACTTGTACATTACATGTGCCTATGTTTTAAATATAGGATTACAGTTTACAGCTCTTAATAAACTGAAGACACATATCTTATGATGTATGAAACCCAGACAGAATTATGAGGTACAATTTTAAGGTAAAAACCAAAACCAGCTGTTAAACATATGCTGAACTAAACTATGCCTCTTGCATTAAATCTTTTTTTATTTTTTACAGATTGAGGCTCGAATATGTGTGTAGTTGTTTGAAAAGTATTTAGGAAAAAAAATGTAAACGGTTGTCTGTAGCTTGATGTTGTCCAATATTACTATTCAAGTGATTTTATTTTATACAATATGAAATAACTTGCCATAAAAAAAGGGAATTAAATTGCATTGATCTCGTCTTTATTTCTTTCTGTCTGTGAAATTTCTATGACATAAGGATTAATTTAGTTTTTGCTGTCTCATAAAACTGAGCTGTATTTATTATTCAGTTGATAAGCAAATTATCGCTGTAAAAAGAGAGAGACATAATCGACTAATTTGTTTTAAAGGAGTGTTAATGAATGCCCTGAAATGTGCAGGTTTTCTTCAGCCTGAAAAAAATACAAGACAAAACTAACAGAAGTAACTTTTCAGAAAGACACAAGAGGTTGATTTAAGGAAATAATTCCTTAATAATGATGAAAAATGTACTGGTTATAAGTGAAATGTCATTTTTTTCAAATATTATAAATTAAGATATATTATTCCATTGGCAGATTTCACTTATAATTACTTCTTTTTCCATCAATTTGAAGGAATTATTTAACTAAAACAATGTTCTATTTCTTACTGAAAACTTAGTTCTGTATTATTTTAAGTGTAAAATACTTGTCAAATTCAAAATACATTTTCAGCGTTATTGTAGATTGTGATGGCAGCAAGGACCTGCTGTAGCAGTCTGTATTACAGCAAATTTGAAGAAGCCTCTGATCGAAGACACTGTTTTCTAAAAATACATAAACTAATTTTTCTGGAATCATGTCAATTGGGCTGATGAAACCTAAGTGTGTGAATGTAATAAACAGAAACCCAAACACAACATACCAGCACAAATAACTCATGCTAACTATCAGTGGGAGTGGAGGTGTGATGGTTCGACCTGGGTACTGAAACACAGCTGCCAATTTATTTTTGTAATCTGGCTTTACTCAAGATGAAAAAATGGAAAATTATCAAAACTCTACAAGGACTGTGGAAATTTATTTCAGGTTAATCCAATTCACTATACCCGGAGTTGCCAACATTCTTAGGTTGAGAACAAATAGTGAATTATGTGGATTTTTATGTCAATTGTTATGAAATTTGCTATGAATAAGATACAGAAAGTTGATTATATTAACCAAAGTTAGTTATTTAAAGTATAAGGTCGGATAAAGGTTATTTCTATTCTATTCTGTATTTTATACAGTCATATTCAGTAAATTAAAATGCATGTTATGATTACGCTTGTTTGCCTTTTGAAAATAAAAACTTTCACGCAGGCATTAGGCGCAAATTTGTGTATTAAAGATGTTTTCATTAGTCTGATGTAATGTTTTAACGTTAAATGTATTTTTAGTTTATGTTGATATAATTAACAGGAAAAACAAAGCCTTCAAAACATCGGTTTATTTCAGCAATGTTTTGCTCATTGAATAGCGTTGTGGGGGTCTTGTGTCTCTTCGTTTTGGGTTGAAAACGGCCGGTTGGCCACAATTTTGCCTGTTTAAAAATCTGCCTAAACGCTCTGGATCGCGTTAATTTAAAAATGTGAAATAATTTAGGATTCACTCTATGAAAGTATAATAAACATTAGAAGCGATACGAAGAGTATTTATTTGTATTTTTAAGGTCTAGATTTGTCAGGAAATATGCGAAGCATCGTTCTGATTCCTCATTGACCTTCTTCCGCCTACCGAGCGATTAAAGTGAGGACAGTTGTAGCATTTCTTCACATAAGCGGTTGTTTTTTCGAGAAAAAGCGGGCTTTTCAGACGTCAAAATGCTTCTTACAATCCGCAAGCAAATCAGAAACCACCCCGCTGTAAGTACCGAAAGCTTATCTGTATATTGAATCATTTTGGGGGGATTTGTGATAAAACGGGATCTTTTCCGAATTTTTGTGGCTAATTTAGCTTAGCAGGCTTGACGTCGGGCAACAATGGCTTTGTATCTCATATGCAGTTCAAAAATATAAGTGTTTAAAGCAAACTGATGTCAAGAAATTAAGCTTTCAGTCTGTAAGATACAAAACGATAAACGACACAAAGAAAGGGTAGTTAATAGTTAACCAAAACGAAAACTAGATGTGACAATGTACTTTCTTGACGGCTACTTTTGTTAGCTTGAATTCCTTCCCTATTTCGTCATCTTGTCAAAGAGGCCATATTGTATTATTATTTTAATCTGTTTAAAATATTGAAGGATGTTTGAACATATTCCAGTTGGCTTGGGCATTTTTTCCAGTATTTTCTTGTTTGTCATTTTTTTAGTTTAATTAAAGCCAGTTAATTCTGAACTTTCAATAAAATTGAGTCTTTGTTAGCTAAGTTGACTTTGAAATTTCTGTAAATTACCAAAGTTACAGTTTGACAGAGACGCTCAATAGAAATAATTTAAATGCCTCAATTTGCCAGGACATAGGACTCATTCATGACGCATTGATTTTAATTTATTTCCTGTTTTGTCTGTTTTACTTGTCTTATAAGAATCTGAATTTCTTTATTGTCATTATACAAGAAGGCACAAACGTATTTAAATAAAAGTAGTTGCAATAAGCAGGATGTTAGTTTTTTTAAGCTGTATTTGTTTAATTTATCCAGAAGAAACGTTGTGTTTGGTAGGGAACTGTAATTGAGAATATTTTTGGTTTATGCAGATCATTGTTAATAGAGAGTTGAATCTCTGAGTTTCTGGCATGTGTTGTCAAAACAGTGACGACCTGCATGTTTGTGCAGGTTTCTGTTATGGCATCTAATGAAAGCGATGCTTCCTGTTTAACTTTCAGTCTGTTTTTCTTACAGCTGATTCCCCTTTTCTTCTTCATTGGTGGCGGGGCAACCATGTCCTTGCTGTACCTGGCTCGCCTGGGCCTGAGAAACCCCGACGTTTCGTAAGCACTGCTGATGAAAAATGCATGTCTGTGACCTACTGTGGCCTTTTCTGTTAACCTATTCCTGTTCTGTCCCGCAGCTGGGATCGCAAGAACAACCCAGAGCCTTGGAACAAACTGAGTCCAAACTACCAGTACAAGGTGTGTGTCTGTCATGTAAATAAAAATACACTCCTCAAAGGGTTTTTCCACCACATGATACCGCTGATACTTTGGAAAAACAGTGTATTAGTGGTTTTATCAGGGCTTGGTGTGTTGATCTGTGGGCAAGTCTTTCAGAAAGCACATAATCTAGTTTATGCTGACCAGATCTGATTAACTTAACCTCAAGCTTGATTTAAAAATAGAAGTATTTCAAATTAACATAACAAGTAATGCGCTTGAGCTAAAATGCGTCTCTATTCCCAGTTCTATGCAGTAAACATGGACTACAGCAAACTGAAGAAGGATCGCCCAGACTTCTAAAGTTCCTGTCCGCTGGAGTAAAAAGCACAACCATCGACGAAGCTGCACAGTTTGGTCTCATCTTGAACTTCCTGCATCCAGGAATCTGAACAATGCAGAAGCTAAATCCGCACAGCTCACGTTTCAGTTTCTTCATTGCATTCATGGCTGCTTCAAATTGATTTCTCATTTTCAATAAAGTAAAGGAGCTGTTTCTCCTTCATACAGAGCACTTCATCTTGTTTTTGTTGTTGTTTTTTTGTGCACGTTGTTTCACGCGTTTGCTTTGCTGCATCACTTCTACACCACCCTACATGGTCTGTTTACATTTGCTTTTACTATAGTCACTCTGCTTTCACTACAATTCACCTTTGACCCCACTACTGTTTACAGCATTCTTTGCTGCCATCCAGGACCCCGGGGGCATGTCTGACCTTGTTTCAACAGATGGCTCCCTCTGGTGGCAAAAACAGTCAATTTTAAGACTTTTTCTACTTTTCTGCTGTTAAGTTGTCAGAAAATTCAGCAGATATGTATGTGTATATATATATATATATTTATACATCTGCTGATTTTTTTATTTTAAGTAAAAACAAACTGTTCTTTTGTAAATCTGAGTGAATTTGATGCGCACTGCTGGAGATCTCAGGACTTTTTGGAGACGTTTCTGATAATAGAACGTTATCGCCTTGAGGCAGATGAGTTTGTAAATGTCACCGGGTCGCGCTGTTCCATCTGCAGCGTGGAGATGCGACAAGGATGAGCAGCCAGTGCTGTGCAGAAAATGTCAAGGAGAACTCCATATTTGAATAGAGGCCTGCGTCTGAATCTTAACCACCCTCTCTGTATCTGGAGTCTTGCACCCAAACATTTTAACTTTGGGAAAACTTAGGGAGCCTTTTCTGCCTCTGAATGTGTTTATTTATCAACTTTGCTGATTGAAATTTCATTCCAGGTGCTGCTATGAGCTCAGTTTCTTGAGAAGGGAAGAAATATACTTAAAATATCCTAATTTATTTAAGGAAACACAGCAAAGAGAAGGTAAATGTGGCTCTTTCATGCAAGTAATTTATGGAGATGAGTTTTAAGAGCAAAAGCTGTTTGTTTACATTTTTGTACCTAAACCTTTTATTTTTAACTTGCCAATAAATTAATAACGCTGAATATTTCTGGTTGTCTTTGTAGGTAATTCTTGCTTGTGAACATATGTAGCTTGTCTGAATCACCTGCTTTATTTATGAGTTAATTTTTATTTTTAACCCACCAACTGGAATATGTAAAGTATTTACAGTTTACGTGATTTGCAGCCAAAAAAATAGAAAAATACATCTTTAAGCATGTGAGTATTGCAAATGCAATGCATTACACACTTAAAGCGATGTTTTTGTAAAGATATTAGAAATATTGTTTCTGTTACAGCAGCATATTCTCAACCATTTTGTCATTTTATGTTGTCAAACAAATACCTACAGAGTATTTCTAATTGTGATTTACTTTATTATCATTTCAGTCCTTAAATACTACAATTTGAGTGTAACTATATATTTTTTCTTATATTAAAAACTTAACCAGCCTTTTTTAATCAAATACATTTTTAAAAGGAATTTATTGGATTTCTTTTATATTTTTTTTACAAAATCACAAATATTGGCACCTGTGCAGTTAAAATTTGTAGATTGATTTTTTGCTGATTGGACAGCAGTTGAGTATTTTAACATAGAAATATTTATTTTTCTCTCTTACTTGACACAACTCAGCATGTGGATGAGGTCCAGTGGTTTTTATGGAGACTTTGTGACTGTGTGGAACAACATTTAAGTCCTCACCAAGCCCAGTGGTTATTTGTTATGTGTTACGTTGTGTTTATACCCCAGGGAAACAAGAAGTTATTAATTAATATTGATAAAGTTTATAGTTCCTAAATGGTTCCTGTTGGAATTATTAGGACCGATAATCAAACCCCCACACCACCACCAGAGGGCCCCCAAGAGCACCAATCACCATTTTCTATAAATTTTATATATTTCTAAGTTTCATATATGTCTAAAACAATATTGAATCATGCAAACTAAATGCTCATTACCTGTCGGAAAATTATTCTATATCTGTTTATAGTTACAAAAGTAATTTATTCTGGCTTTTGACTATTTTGACAACTTGTTTACTGTAAATTTAGTGCTTTATTGCTTTCAGATAGTTAAAATAATATGGCTCATTAAATACCACTGCACCTCAAAATCCAAATATGTATGTATTCTTAGTTTATAAGGTTAAAATCAACAGCTATAATAACACTAGCATGATGTAAGCTAGTTATAAACGATGCTAATGGTAGTAGATGCATTAGACACATGGAGTAACTTAGGAATTATGAATAGAACATGATTTCATGTTGGTATTTGGGGCCCCAAATGAAAATCTGGTTAGGGTCACAAAAAGACTTGGGGATAATAAACCTGAAAATTGGATTAAATGTGATTTAATTGGAAATAATTGTTAATTTAACTTTGCATTTTACCTCACTAAGTTAATTAACAACCATAATAAGTTATGTTTTTAATAAATTACAAGAGAAAAAGCTACTGCAATAAATTCCTTATTCATTTTAAACATTTCTAAACATTCTATAAATATTAAAATCTGTCAGTTTACCAGAAACTATTTAAAATTTCTAAATTTAAAATAGCTTATGCAGATATTTTTAAACCCATTTGAAATAATTGCTTAGTTAGCACCAGGACCTATTATTACTGTCTGAGGAGTTTCCCAAATCATCAGCTTTTGACCGACAGCTCAGGGGTTGAGAGTTCAAACCGCTTCATCGCAGGGAAATCTCAGAGGAATCTACCTGGTCGCAGCAGTGGAGCCAAATTGGCCTGCAACTTTAACCCATTCCTGCTGACCCCTGACTCGTTTGGAGCCCCTCTGCAAAAAGAAACGGGGAAAAAAGAAAGAAATGAGAGAAAATAAAGTGAAGAAACACAAAATGCTCAGATTCTGGTCTTTCAGGAAATATCTAACCTGGAATTCTGTCAGAAATAATCACAAAAATGTTATTTTTATGATTTTCTAACATAAATGTATAGAGCAAATACCTCAGATACATCGACTTTGACTAAAATAGAACCTGATTTTGCATCGCCACGTCCCATGAAGGGCTGCACTGTGGCGCAGTTGGTAGAGCTGTTGCCTTGCAGCAAGAAGGTCCTGGGTTCGATTCCCGGCCGGGGATCTTTCTGCATGGAGTTTGCATGTTCTCCCTGTGCATGCGTGGGTTCTCTCCGGGTTCTCCGGCTTCCTCACACAGTCCAAAAACATGACTGTCAGGTTAATTGGTTTCTCGAAATTCTCCCTAGGTGTGGGTGTGTGTGTGCATGGTTGTTTGTCCTGTCTGTTTCTGTGTTGCCCTGCGACAGACTGGCGACCTGTCCAGGGTGTACCCCGCCTCTCGCCCAGAACGCAGCTGGAGATTGGCACCAGCAACCCTCCCGACCCCATTTAGGGAAGAAGGGTGTAAAGATGGATTTTAGCTTTTCCAAATATGATTTTGGAAAAGCTAGTGAGTTAGTTTGTAGTTAAAATCGCTGCTGTCTAAATAATTTACCAAATGTCACAAAAATAGACATTTTTTAAGCTTATTCTGTCTATTTACCTTAAAAATTCAGAAAGAATTTTGAGAATTATTTACTTGCGATAAATTGTGGATTAATGGTTTATTAGATTCAGATTAGGTGCAATCAGTTAACTATTAATGTCTGCTTAGGAAAACTTTTTATTTGTAAACAGGGTAATTATACCATGTATAGAGATTTTTACACAAAAGTTGACTTTACCTAAATCAACTTTATTAAAACTTGGTCAAATATAACAAACATTTTGAATGAAAGTGACTCATGTCCTGTTTATTTGTCCAATTATTATTAATAATAAATTCTTGATGCTTTTAACTAGCCAACTTAAGAGTTCTAGTGTTGTAGTTTGGCCGCCATCCAGCAGAGGGCGTCGGTGGTCATCCTTAAACGGAGCCGTTGACACAGAAAACTAAAATGGCGGAGATATCGAAGAACGGGAAAGAGAAACGGTCCAAACAGAGTCTGGGGTGGGATGTAAAATTCACCCCGCACAATGTTTATGATAATAAAATAACATTATAATAAAGCTCTGAAAAGTTGATACTACGTCATATTTCCCATTTAAAATGTAAGCAATTTGATGAAATGGGTACAAAATAGGTGGGGTTACTGCTAATGCTAACCCAAAACTCTAGCTTAGAGGAATCTAAAATTTAGATTCTAAATTTCCTTTGCTAATAACTTTTTTAAAATGCATCATCTACGCTTTGCTAAGTAAGAGAGTTACATCCTTGTTGAGTGTGTGAGTGTTTTCATTTCATCCGTCCTTGTTTCTTTCTCTATCAAGAGTTTTCCATATCCAAAGAGGAATCTAATGCAGAAGTTTTGTAGCAACCGGATCTTATTGATCTTTGAGTTGAGGATGACAAAGTGGATTGGCAACACACGCACAAAAAGGTCAGGGTTGTCGATGTATTTTTGCATGAGGGATTGAGCGTGGATCCTGCAATTTAAGAACCATTTCAACAGGAATACCACAAGAATTAATCATCTGTGATGTCTCAGGGACGGAGAGGCGGCATATATAACGTGGTTTATGTTGCGTTCCGGAGCATGCATCACTCACTTTGGGGCCAACGCGGCTCTGGACTGACTAGCTGGATGGTTGGAGACTCATTGTCTCATAAATACAAGGTTTCAGGGTTTGATCCCTGAAACAGACAATGCGTCTCGTCCTTGAGTAAGACGGAGAAGCCCAGAGGACAAACTGTCAGCAGACGTCTGTAGAAAGAGAAGATGTGCAAGTTAAAGTGTGATTAATGTGATTCTAGCATGGTAGAACAATCACATTAACCCCTTCTATGGAGGACCAAAACTGCCGTAATTTAAAATAGAAGCAGAAATTAATATATTTTGTTTGTTCATTTTCTGACACACGTTTTCATTAAGAAATGCATATATTTTCTTTTTGAGTTTTCCTTGATCATGCATTTTTTTCAAAAAAATTATATATTTTGTTTTTCCTTTTCCTTAAACCTACATTTTTGTCAAGAAATGCATATATATATATATATATATATATATATATATATATATATATATATATATATATATATATATATATATATATATATATATATATATATATATATATATATATATATATATATATATATATATATATATATATATATATATATATATATAAATTGTGTTTTCTCTTCCTTAAACATGCAGAAAATCCCATATTAAATATATTTCTTGACAAAAATGCATGTATAAGGCCAAGGAAAAACTAAACATACATTCCTTGACAAGCATGGAAAAGGAAAAACAAAATATATAAATCTTTTTGACAAAAACTCATGTAACAAAAAGGAAAATAAAAAAATATGCATTTGTTGATGAAAACACGTGTAAGGAAAACAAAAACGACAAAATATATATTTCTGCTTTTATTTTTACTTATGTCAGTTTTGCTCCTCAACATACATCATCCCTGGCATCTTGATAAAAACTGGTGTTTCTTTTTTGGTTTCTTTCTTCATTTCTGTCTTTCTGCATCCATGGTAGGAAAGCAGGTCAAAATTTAAATAGCTGAAAATAGAACATCTGGCAGGGCCTTGTCAGTCAGCAGTGTGTAATGAAATATGGAAATTGGGGCGCTCTTCAAAGAGACGCGGGGCTCTCAGTGCCGTCCTGGGTCTCCAGCAGGCCCTCGACGTCCCCGGCGGAGCTCCGCCCCTTTGAAACGTGTGCTACATTTCCAGGTGCAGCCGCTGCGGCCCCCGTCCGCCGCCAGTGCCAGCTCATTAGCGCTCAAAGCCTGGTGGAGCTGGCAGCTGGCATCATTAAACTTCAAACCGGCTTTCGACCCAGGGTGCCGCCACAGGGAGAGACCGCCGGCTCGTCCGCCTGCCAACAGCTGATTAGAGCCATGCTGACACTAGAAACCACAATCTAACAGCATTTACACACCACCAACTAAACCCAAACACCAGCTTCTGCAGAAACGCGCCATCCCAAACCGGCCGGACAGCCGCCAGAGGCGGGAAAACATGGTGGCCATGATAGAAACACGTCAGAGTTTGGTAGTAACTAGTTATATTTACACAATTACGGTAAATTTTCTGAAAAAAACAAAACAACAACCATAAAACGTACTTTCAGGATGCTTTACGTTTACTTTTTTACTTGAGTAATTTTAATATGAAGTATTGCTGCTCTTGAGTAAAATTTCTGGTTTCTCTACCCACTGAATGTCAAAGTCAAAATTTATTTATAGCACTTTTAAAAACAAGTTAAAACTACACCAAACTGCTGTACAAAAATGATAACATAATAGAATAAACTAATGAAAATAAAAATAAGTAATAAAGACAACATGTTCTAACCAAAAACTTCACCAGATGTACGTCCACAGTTTTTCTTCTGCCACCAACATGCTTTATTCACATCAGCTCGATGGAGGCCAGTGATTTGACGCGTCTTAAATAGAAAAACATCTTTTCCGGAACCACAGGATACGTCTCTCAACAGGGGACATGTTTTGCTGCATTCACATTTAGTAAATTTTTATACTTCTATTTGGTTCTTTACTTCTTCTAAAAACAGCACAAGCGTTTAAAAACACCCACTCGTCGTTTTTTGACGGTAAATTAATGTTTTTTGGTGTCTGGACTGGAATACAAGTCATTTCAAAAACCTCCCTAATGTTGGGTCTCATTCGAAGGGAACTTCGATGTTACCTAGCAACACCAGCCAGGTCCCAGCCCCGTTACCTAGCAACCCAAGCGGAACTCTTAACGCTTTTGGTTAGCTGGTTTTACCACCGTATGCGCTGTACAGTGGAAAAGGAAATGGAAAAGACAAGTGTTTTGTTGTTAACTCAACATCCAGAAGAGATGTCTGTATAATATTCAAATACAGTTGTGTAGATGCTGAGTTTGTGGCCAGCGGCATCTTATTTGGATTTAAAGTGACAAGACGCTCTAAAACAGCGTAATAGTTCAACCTTATGAAATAAGAAATTATACTGACTGTATCAGTTGGGGTTAAATTTTTGTTTCCAGCTGAAAGATGCTCACCGATGTAATAATTATATAAAAGGAGGCTCAAACTGCTCCATAACTGTGACATTTACACCCTTGATGAGTCAGCTTTCACCAGCACATCTCTGATTTTAGATCAAATTTTATTTACACACTGTCGATAAAGACTATTGGCAACAGTTTGCTTTTTGTTTATGATGAAATCGGATTTAATTTGCACTCGTTCCCACTCAGGTTTATGGCGGAGAGTCGTTATCTTCATCAAAGTGAAGCGACGCAGTGGAACTGAAATCCCAAAAGGAAAACATTCCGGTTTGAGCTCGGCTGTTATCCGTTTGTCTCCCTACGTGTTCGTCCCTTTTCTCTCCTTTAAGCAGGGATCTGGTAATTCCCATAGCGCTTGAGTCATGAATGTTAATGACTTGCATATTTGGCAAAAAAAAGAAAAAGGAAAAAGAAAATGGGTCTCTTTGGATTCATTTCATGTTCTGCAGTAATTGAGAAGCTTCTTTCGTTGCTATTACCAAACCTTTTTTTTTAAAACAACTTTCACACATCCCACAGTCTTTATATTTTCACAGTGGGCCAGTGGAAAACTAATTTCACTTTTCACATGGTGGGAAAAATCTCCTGACATCATCCATTAAATCACAGTATTAGCCTGATACCTGAACGTCAGCTCCTGTGATCCCATGAGTCATTCGATTCACTGTAGATTTTAGGACAGTTTAGATGATTTTAGAGTGTTTTAGAGTCGCAGATAAAACAAAGCTTGAGTTAGAAAATCAACATTGCAAAAGAACTAAACTTTGCTAAATGTTTTTGGTCTTGATTCTACCGCAGATTTGAAAATAGACAAAACTGACTTACAAGTAACTTTTCAGCAAGATATAGGAGCTTGTTTTAAGTAATTATTAAATATTGATGTAAAAGTTCAAGTTTAAGAGATTGTTTCTTTTATCACATGGGAAAATGCCTTGACATAAGTGAAATAATCTGATAGCCGAACTTGTTCTTTTTTCCACTGCAAAAACACAAAATCTTACCAAGTATTTTTGTTCTAGTTTCTAGTGCAAATACCTCAGTTTATATAAAACAAGACAAAACTAACTTATACGTAACTTTTCAGCAATATATAAGAGCTTGTTTTAAGGGAATAATTTCTTAGTTATATCTCAAAAGTTCTAGTTATAAGTGAAATTATTTGCCAGTGAAACTAATACTTTTTCATTAGTATTAAGGAGTTAAAATAAGCTCCTGTTTCTTGGTAAAACGTTACCTGTTAATTTTGTCTTATTTCAAGTGTTTGAGTTGAGAGAGTAAACAAAGTTATATAGAAAAGAAAAGAAATTTAAAACAAAAGCAACCAAAAGAAGAACATTAGTGAAGTATGATATTTGCACTAGAAAGCAGACCAAAAATACTTGGTAAGATTTTGTGTTTTTACAGTGAAATTCAGTAATTTAGAGTCAAAATAAATCCATTTCCATCACTTTAACAGCGCAGAATCTATTGACACGCTCCAAATGTGTTTTTGGGACTAAAATCAGACATTCAGAGAATAAAACTTGAAGGCATGAGTTTTAATTTTGCTCTGCTGCTAACAAACCTCCCAAAAAACATCAAAACTCATTGTGGTTAAAATCAGAAGGGAGCAGAACGTATTCATCTGAATACTGTGGGCAGAATCTTCTTTTTTCATCTGGATGATTTCCTCTGAACTCAAACTGTGTGTGTGTGTGTGTGTGTGGGTGTGTGTGTGTGGGTGTGCGTGTGTGTGTGTGTGTGTCTAACAATCAAAGATGCAGGAGGTTAATGAGAAGTCCAGAGTGGAACAAGTCGTTTGGAAGACTCGCTCCTTCAAAGAATCCCTAATGAGCTCTCTGTGCGCCTCCTGGACCCTCACCCGCTGATTTATCACCAAACTAGAGACATAAAAGGTCGCCAGCCGACTGCATGATGGAGTTCGGTGCTCTGTTGTTTTGACATGACCTTTTGACCCCTGCACCTCGTATTACAATTCTCTCCTGCTCATTCTGTCGCACGTGCTCCTTGGAGAACCCAAAGCGTTGTCTCAGCATGTACTACATAGATTTGGCATTGAAACACAAAATGTTACCGAATATTTTTGGTTTAGCTTATAGTAAAAATATCTTGGTTCACTTGAAATTTTGGGAAAACTAACTTTCAAGGAACCTTTCAGCAAATACCAGTCAATAATTCCATACAGTACACAATTTCTCTAAAAAATATGTTTACATATTTATTGAAACTGTTGTGATAGTTTAATATGAGACAGATAATCTGTGAAAATTAATCTCTGCCTTCTCCCAGTGGTAAGTGGAAACAACCAGTGAGAGTAAAGAGGTGGGTCTTATCGCTCTCAATCACCATCTTGCTCTCTGTTGTCTTTTTGACAGCAGAGCATGTCATGAATGCTAAGGCTAGTTAGTATAGCAACAGATGATGACGGATAAACGTTTTTCCTGTAAAGGTAAGTTGTCTCTCTGCCATTAGTACATTTAGCAGCGAGTACATGAGATGATTTACAGCGCTAAAACCCTCCTCTTGGCTCTGATTGGTTGTTTTTAGTCTGAATGATTCTAAGTTACATTCTGCAGCTTTAATATTGGTAAAAATAAGTAAAAATTTTCTTGAGATTCCACATGTTAAAGGAAAAGAAAAACAAAATATATACATTCCTTGATGAAAAATGCATGTTTAATCAAAATGAAAAACAAAATATATAAATTTCTTGATGAAAACATGTGTAAGGAAAAACAGGATATCTATATTTCTGCTTTATTTTTAATTATGTCAGGTTTGGTCCTCCATAACTCCTGCTTTCCTCTGTGGAAAAAATATTCACGAGGTTTCCAGAAATGCCTTCAGATTGAAACCAAGCATGCAGTTCCGTCTTTGGGCCACATGGAGGCAGCAGAGCGTTTTCTGGATGTTGTGGCGACGAGGCGACCCCCTGTCTGTAAGCAGTTGACCCCAGCAGTGATGAAGGGGCCGAGGCCAGGCCTGGTCTGCGTGTTCCCCTGGCATGGCGCCTTCAGACCCGGCTGGGAGAGGAAACCTGCATCCTGAAGAGGAAACCTGGAGGACCGCAGCCAAGCCTTCGGACTCCATCTGTCGCTTTCGCCGCAGCAGAGGCGAGGGAGACATGGTGGGGTTGGCGGAGTCGGAGACAGGTGGGTCCACCCCCCACCAGCTGCTGCTGCAAGCAGCATCTGGCTGCAGCCGAGGCAACTTCCCCGACTCCCCGTCATCCCAGCGGGCTCAGCCGACTCAAAGCTTCACATTTCTCTGCGCTTCAACTTTAGAAGTGGTCTAACGGAGCCGCTCAATCTGAAAAGAAAAAATAAGTTTTAAACGCTTTCTGGACTTTAGCTGTGATGAAAGATTTTACACTGAGATCTGCTGCTCAGATCAATACCAAATCAATAACGGTGTTAACAAAGCAGGCGGTTGGAAGAAAAATGAATGCAGTGAAAATTAAACCTGGTTTGTTACTAAAATGCTTTTAAAGTAGATTTGATCTACTATCCCCTGTTATTAAAATCATGCTGCTGTTAATCTTTTCTGTAGATTAATTTAATTATTACACCCATTCTATTGTAAAATATCAGCCTTTTTGGGGCCCTAAGCAGATTTTTATTTGGGGGCCCCCATGCTAACTATCTTTAGCGTCATTTGTAATTAGCTTACATCATGCTGGTGTTGTTACAGCTATTGATTTCAACATTACAGGAGTAGCAAACAGAAAAAAAGAGCATTGGATTTTGAAATGAAGAGGACTATTTAAATGTCATTATTTTTAACAATATGACATAAACATCAGCTGAATTTACTAAATTTAAGCAAGTTAACAAATTTTGATATGTATGCTAACAACCTGTTAATTGTGTACCAACGCTTAAAAAATTTAGGAATTGTTTTTCCATGTATTACGTTTTGTTTGTATCATTCAATATTATTTTAATATTCAAAAATGAAGAGCCCACTGCACTGAAAACCTCCTGGTTTTTCCACCAAATATGGATTTCTGAACTCGTCATGAGTTAAAACAATAATGTTGTAGTTTTTAAATTTATATGAACTTTTTTCAAGTTGCACTCCATCTTTTTTGTTACTTTACCCATTTGACATTTTCTGCAGATAAATACTAAATTTTTGCTTGGAATTTCAGAGATATGTTGTCAGTAGTTCATAAAATAAAAGAACTGATCATTGTATGTAAATATTTTATTATGTTAACTTGGTGCTTTTTGGAGCCCCCTGCTGGAGTGAAGGCACTAAACAGCCGCTTGTGTCACAATCCCTTGGGCCGGCTCTGTGTGCTAGTAATAAAGATAAATCTGCATTTTGTGACATTTACATCTCTAGAAATGTTCTACATTGAACAATCTTCAATGTTTTTCAGTGTGATTTTATGTAATAGACCAAGACAAAGGAGGGTGTCATTGTTAAATGGAACAATTATTACAAGTTTTATTTTAAATTTATTTTTTTAGGATTTTTAATCTGAAAGTGTGTGTGTGGATTTGTGTCCTTAGTCTCCTTGAGTCACTTTGTGAAACCACCAAGTAGATTTGAGGGTATCTCTACTTGCAATACACACGTAGAGAAATGCAAGTAGAGGCTTGCATTATTCTTTTTGCTTTAGAGTGCAATTAGAAACAAGGAGACAAAAAATCTTTGTCTCCCTGTTTAATTTGGTCTTCTGAAAAGTGTCTCCACAGCATGATGCTGCTGCTACCTTATCTTATTGTTGGGACAAGGTGGTGTTCAGGTTCAACAAGTGTAATTTCTGAATATTGGTTTAATAAAATCCCAATAAAATGTCTTTAGTTTTGTGTCTCCAGTGTGAGAAAATATAAAACTATTCAGGGAATAGTTTGTGCATTTATTTGTGTACTAAATTTTACAACTAATCAATATATAAATGCTCAAATCAAAGTGTTTTCCATCTTTTTTGCGTCTAAAAGAAATGAGATCCGAGGTTGTAAAATCTACAAGGGTGAAATAAAGCGCCATTATGGCAGCGCCGACTCCCTAATTCTTCTGCGTTTCTGGTGAACCAGGCAATTTAGCTGAAAATTGATACAAGGATGGGGATACAATGTTGAACAAGACAATCCAACAAGTCTGATTAGGCACTGTGCAGCCAATTAGGCCTACTGGCTCCCAGCTGAAGCCTAGTGAACAGCAACGACAAGTACATTAGCCTACTGAGAAGCTTTTTTGTGTATCCCATAACATGATTATGCCCCTGCTGTTCCATTTAATCTGATTTGTGGGAGATTTAACTTTCTTTTTAAAGTACAGACATGTAGTAAAGGGCATCACGCAGCATATGGATCTACGTTTCAGTCACAGTCATAACAGCTGGCCGCTTTATGGCTCACAATAGATAAAAACTATTTAACTGCAGATAGGTTGACACAAATAAACTGGCAGTAAGGATCTATGCGCAGAAGATCAGCTAAATTAAGTTTGTCTTGCTTATCTGGGAGGTTTCTCAAGTAAAAGTAAATGTAAGACCTATTTTATGTGCTAAAAAAGAAGCAGCATTAACTACAGCTTTATAGTGCTGGGCATATTAGGGCAATACTAAGAAGAAATAATAAATAAGTAAAATTATGAGAATGAAGTATTACAAGAGTAAAGTCATAATATTGTGACTGTTCTCGTTTATTTTGACTTTATTCTAGTTTTTTTTTTACTTTTACTTGTAGTTTTATTGGGGGGTTGGGGGGTTATTAGCATGGTCCTAATACTTTCTATTAGCTGTGCAATAAATCAATAACAATATATAACGCCGTAGATATGTGATCAATATCAGTAAGTATTACGTCTAAAAAAAACAAAACACACAGCATTCTGGGGGATGTAAGCTGAGGAAAGACTTTAACCGTTTAACGGAGAAGCTAACCTCTCACGGCTAGCAAATTATTATTTTTATTTATTTAAAGGTTTTGTTGGCTCTAGTGGCCTTTATTTGAAAGTTTTTCGACAGGAAACAGAGTAATGAGAATGGGAATCGACCTACGACCACTACCACAAGGACTAAGGCCTCAATACCTGGGTCGTACTTTTCCTCTGCGCTACCACAGCAGCCACGGCTGGCTAAAAAAGGTGGGTAGCAAAAAGTAACTTGCTTGCTCTTTGGTTACCTAGCAACTCATTCGTTCTTTGGTTACCCAGCTACCACCCGTTGGGTAACTTGCGCAGTTTCAGTAGTTGTTCAATCTTTGCTTCCTAACTGCTTAGAAATAAAATAACACGGCATGGAGTGAAAACTGTGAGTAAAACAGGCTGCATTTGGCAGTGTTTCATATATTTAAAAGAAAAAAAAACATGAGTAATATTGATATCGACTGATATAAAACGCTTTTCAGCGTCCAGCACTAGCTTCATGTTTTGTAAGTTACCATGGTAAATAATCGAATCAATACACCTTTTTAGTCACGTAAAAAGCCTAATTTCTTCTGCCTTGCCAGGTTTTTTTTTGTCACCTGAGTCTGAGTTAATCGTACTTGTTGTCCATAAAGGACTGAATTCATAATTTACAAACACCACCGCCCACGCAGTAATTCTAGTCCCTCTGATTTGTTTGTGCCTTGATATTAGCTCCATTGCCGCAAATTGTTTGTGTCTGTTTCCTGCTGGGGTTAATCTCAGCTCTTTGGGGACTGTGGTGTCCATCTATTCACAGTGATTAGCCTTAATAGATGTGCAGTTGGATCCCGCTTGAAGACCCCAGTTGTTTTTGACAAAGCCTTAATATCTTCTTTTATGAAACACATTTATCTGGAATAATGTTTTCTTTTCTTTCCTGATGACTGCAAACCCACTCACAAAGACCAGAAAGTGTTTATCAGTATTCAGTCCTCACAGAAAGTGTTTTACGTTTGGCTTCTCATTGCAGGTTAGAGTGCACATTTACAGCTATGTGATGTAAATTCAGATTTTTCAGAAAGGACAACTGGGTATCGCTGCATGTGATGAGTAATACTATGCAACAAATAGGATCTGTAACGGCTCCAAAACATCATATACCTGTTTTTTTAAAAGGAAATATTCTGGATAATGACCCACACAGCAATAAATAATACATGACTGACTTCTACATTGTGAAGTCTGAGGAAGTTAAATGAGGTGGAAATTTGTATTTCAAGGTGTGATAACACATCTCTGTGAGCACATAGTACTATCACAGATGTTCTGGAGGATCTTTTTACAAGAAGAACAAATTACATCAGGTGAAAATGGGTATTAGAGTATCAGGGAAGAAAGTTTCCAAAACCCAAGTGTGTTTCAGAAATTCTGAGGTTTCAGCAGACTTTAAATATACAAATCTCTGAAGCACATATAGACTTTGACTTAAATCCTAAAGAAAGATGGAAGTAGAAACTATGCAAGTCATAAAAGATACAGACAAGAAAAGAAAGTAGGATCCTACGACAGGCGGCCATTTGTGTAGTTAAAAATTAACAGCAATATTTAGGTTTAGTTGGAACAAAATGGAGGAGTTAATTTTTCAAAGTTATATTTTCACCATGTTATTGGTCCATTTATAAATGCCAGCGTTCCAGCAACTAAATATTTAGTTCGTAAGGTAAATATTTAGTTTTCAAATTTAACATTTGAAAGATAATTCAAATATTAGCTTTCAATATATTTACTATACAAAGTAAATATTTATTTTACAAACTAAATATTTAACTTTCAAATTGAACTTTTGAAAGTTTACTCAAATATTAGCTTTCAAAATGTTTAGTTGACAAACTAAATATCATAATATTTCATAAATATTTCATAATATTTAGTGGCAAAATAAATATTTAGCTTCCAATCCAAATATTTAGTTTGCTACTAAATATTTAGCTTTCATTTTGAATATTTTACTTGGAAGCTAAATATTAAGTTTGCCAACTAAATATTTTTTTCCAAACTAAATGTTTAAGTCTGAACTACATACGTATGTAGCTTTAAAGAGCCACATGTTTAGTTCACAAACTAAATATTTAGTCCCATATTAATTATTTTTTACTAACTAAATATTTAGTTCCAAACTAAATATTGAGCTAATTTCATCAAATAAAATGACCAAAACTAAAACCACAATTAAAATGGATTATTATGATTATAAACAAGTTTTCCCTTCAAAAAATGTTGAAAATCTAAATGGAAATTATTGAGCTCATTTAGTTTATTGAGTTTAATTGATTAATTGCTTATTGCTTAGACCTAAGTAAGTATAAATGTATAAAAAATTCAGTGAAAATGATAGAAATTATTATGACAGATTGATGGCAGCAACAGTTGCATTTGTTAATAATCACTTTCAGGTCAGCAAACTACTAAAAGTTTAACTTTAACAGATGTGAAGAGGTTTTAATTAAAAATAATAAAAATATAATGTACCCAGATATCTAGCTACAAATTTTCCTGCTCCTACATTTTTGGACTTGAGTGATAAAAATTAGTCTCACGTGTTCTGTCGTTGCTTCTCTCTGTTCTGCCTCATTTTCGCTGTAGTAGAGGAGACAGATGTCCCGAATCTCCCTCCCCTTCACATTTTTATAAGAGATCTAATCCCATTGCTAGTTATTGCCTTCATTTGTCTCCTGTATTACCATTACTGGAGGAGATTGGCAGTCCCTGGAGAAACCTTTTTTTTCTTTGGCGCCTTCTCCTTTTGCTTAAAATGTGTGAGCCAGGCGTGATGGAGGCGCCTCCTGGCACCGCGTGGTACCTATCTTCTGATCATCTGTTATCTCTGACTGAACATATTGGATTATTGATTCTGAGAGGGAATGTGTTTTCGTGGGCTATCAAGGTTTCCACACTTGTCTATGTGAGCTGAACATGCACGCTTGAAGCTCTAACTTTGAGCTTAAAAGTGGGACGAGAGTCAAGGAGTTGCTTCTTCTTGAATGATTTTGCGGTTTGTTACAAATTGGTGCTGTCCACAGTGCTGAAATAGATTTATTTCTCTAATTTTTCAATGCAGCAGCAAAGTGGAAATGCACTTTATTTTAACAGTTGAAAGATATTAATTTACCAACAGGAAAAGAAAAATATCAGAAGGATGCTCCAAAAAAAAAAGTTGTTTTCTGGTTTATTTAAGAAAAAATGCATATTCATTTCTCCTTAAAAAGAAATTCTATCCATCAATTTTGTAACATCCTTGGCCCTAATGGGGTCAGGAGGGGTGCTGGTGTCTATCTCCAGCTAACATTCTGGACGAGGCTGGACTGGCAGGGCAATACAGAGACAGACAGGACAAACAACCACACACACACACACACACACACACGCACACCCACGCACATACACACACCTAGGGAGAATTTATATAGACCAATTAATCTGACAGTCATGTTTTTGGACTGTGGGAGGAAGCCGGAGAACCCGGAGAGAATCCACCATGCACAGGGAGAACATGCAAACTCCATGCAGAAAGACCCGGGGCCGGTAATCGAACCCAAGACCTTCTTGCTGCAAGGCAACCGTCCTACCAACTGTGCCACTGTGCAGCCCTTAAAGAAAAAAAAAGAAAAGAGAAATTGGTTCCTTAATTTTCATGTTTGACTTTGAGAAAAGAGGTCAACATTTCATTAGTTGCAGTTCTGCTGAACATTAATAATATAGCAATGTGGAAATATTTTAAAATAAACCCAATTTATGCTTTTATTTCAGAGCCAAACCTTCTTGCAACCTGTTAAAATTGCCTCGATCTAAAGTCCTCTAGGCTATTAGAGGAGTTTTGAAAGTTTATTTGGCTGACTGTTAACTAATTTTGACCTACAGACCTGCCACCCCAACAAAGATTGTATAGTTTGCAATGTGAGCTTAGAAAATGTGAAAGTCGACAAAAAATACTAAAACAATCACAATTCTGTGAAATCTAAACTGCATCCTTACAGATTTCTTGTGTTTTTATATCTTTTCTCACAAATAAAACCTGAATAAATTATGGAAAACCAAAACTGCCATAATTAAAAATAAAAGTTGAAATATATATTTTGTTTTTCCTTTTTGTTACACAAGCTTTCCATCAAGAAATGTATATATTTAGATTTGCATTTTCCTTGTATATGCATTGTTGTGAAGGAATGTATTTATTTTGTCTTTTATTTTCCTTACACGAGTCTTCGGCAAGAAATTTATTTTATTTTGCATTTTCCGCATGCTTAAGGAAAAGAAAAATAAAACATACACGTTTCTTGATGGAAACATGTGTAAGAAAAAGGAAAAACCAAATATGTAAATTTTTCTGCTTTTATTTTTAATTATGACAGTTTTGGTAAATGTGTTTTGGCTAATCTAAGTCAAATTTAAATTCATATTTTAAACAAATTGGTGGCTGAACTTGCTAATTCAGAAGCAGAATTTATGATTGTTCTCCAAGTTCTCCAGATTAACCATTTGTTTAAATGAAAAATCTGCAGAATGTGCCAATTTCTTTTTCCGATTAATCATCAGAATAGTCGAATACAAAAATATTCTGCAAAAGATAAAAACATAAACCAGCACAACCAACAGTTTCCTCTGAAATTAAACCTCCGTTCCAAATTTAAATGAGACGGTACAATGAACCAGGAAAGCTGCAGGAAGATGTGTGATATTAAAGGTAGCACTTTGATAGTTTCTCAGGAGGATCTACGAATTAGGACAACCTGAAGATCAGCAGAAGGAGAGAGGAGGAATCTGTCAACAGGAGGAGAGCAGGGGGGAATAAGTGGCAACAAGGCAATGAATTTTATTGATATTTCTCCTGCCTTTTCTTTCTCTCTGTGTGTGTGTAGCTGCATGTAAGTGTGTGTTTGTGTTGTAAAAGAGGCAAAGAGTGAGAATTGGAGAGATTGACCAGAGACACCAGTCTGCTTTGCTGCCAAGTCGCATTAATTGTGTATCAGTTCCTGCCTTTCATTCCTCCAGTCTGAGGCTTCAACTGATGTTTATTTCACAAACCACAAAGAGGAAGGCGCTCAGTGTTTGGTCTAAATATGGGCTCAGACCAGCATGTTTACCAGCTCTAACTGGGTTTATTTAAACATACATAACTCAAATTAATATATAAACATACAACAACACGCTAAGTTGTCGACTTCTTGCTTCAAGCTAACTTATTATTAGTCGGATTGTCTTTAATTATATTTCAGTCAGCCTGCAGTAGCTTTCAAATGTATACATTTCTGAACGCTTAGGGGTTTTTCCCCCGTAAGCAGACTCTAGATGATTGCAGGAGTGAATGTATATTCATGATCTGGGAATTGGTTGAATCTCTCTTATGTGATATCATCTGTGTCGCTGATTGATTTAATCAGGCAGAGATTGCTATTCATAACCAGTGATGGAGACGAGAAGTGTGAGGCTTTATTTCTGTCACAAAGTTGTGACAGAAATCTTTTTTTTTTTCTTTTTTTGTCTATAAGAACAGCTTTTATAAGATCGGAGTTTGAACTTCCATCATTCTTCTTTCAGTATATTTCAGTGTTGCCAACAGAGCTTTTCAAAAAGTATTCACACTCCTAAAACGTTATCTAATTTTCCTATTGTTAAATGTTAAAATATTAAGAAACATTTTCAGGGAATACTTTTTGAATTTAAATTATATTGAACATCTTTTCACACTGATCTGTCCCTCAGGTATTTTGCGATTGTTTTTGTGAGTTTTTAACATGAAAATCACATATTTTGTGTTGCTGTTATAGAAATTTTTTTACAAAAAATGTTTAATATTTGCCCTTATATATGACAGTAATTGTGACTTTTTGTTACTCGCCTCATCAATCACGGACTACAATTTAACATCAAGAAAGCTGAGGCAGCGAAGGAGTAGAATTAAGAAATACTGCCACCTGCAGGTGGGAGTTAGCATCACTTAAATACGTCAACCTATGAGGGCGACTGTCGATACAAAAAAGGAGAAAATTTTTGCCAAGAAGCTAAAATTTTTTGGAATTAATGTCAGAAAAATGAAGGACAAAACTTGAAAATTTGCAAAAACAAAAAAAGAAAAAAATACAGTACAGACCAAAAGTTTGGACACACTTTCTCATTGAATTCAGTGAGAAGTTGTGTCCAAACTTTTGGTCTTATTTACAGTGAGAAAGTAAACAAGTTTAAAATTCTTTAAGTGTAAGGAGTGTATAATTTGTAATCTATTGCTACAAAATGCTCGTGGGGGCCCCCTGGTGGTATTAGCTTGCATGTGCTTTGGTTTTCTAACGATTTTTAACATATTTCTAAGAGCTGGACTTATTTTGAGAATAAATTACCCACAGGTGGGCAGTGTCAGGTGGCTTTTTAAGGCACAATTGTAATTGTGACAAAATGTGCAAGAGTTTAGATGGTATGACAGGAACAAGCAGCTTCTTCTTCACCTGATTTATTACCTGCCGCTGTGTTTCTCTTCCAGGCACACGCTCCCTCCTTCCTGTGTTACATGAGCTGGTGGCATGCTGTCTGGAAGCTGCTAAAGCACTGGGGACCTGCTCCGACTGTCCCCAGCTGTCTATATGAATTAGTAACACGGAGTCGCAGTAATGCTCGTAGATCACAATCTCAGACGCCGTGGCATCTGTGCACATCTGAGCACATCAGCATGAGTCTGAGAGTCCTTGAACTTAGCGGGGAAGTCGCTCTGAGGACACTCGCAACTGTCAGGCAATCTGTCGGAGGTTTAACCTACAGGAGAGAGCAACATGTTCTTCTACTCACCTGCAAGTTTTAGAAAATATCCTCGCCATATTTTAATTTTTTCCAGCATCAAAGTCCGTGTGTTTGTTTATTTCCCCTTTCTCCACACCCCACAGTCTCAGCCTGCAGTCAAACAGAGGCATTGCCAGGAACAGCTTTGTTGGCCTGCTCAGCATTTACATATGTAAATGAGGGCCCATGTTGCCCGTAGATCTGCAATTAGGCAAACAGCTGAAGCTTGCAATCAATGTCGATCTCTATTACTTTACCAATAATGGGCTTTCTGGAGCTCTGATTTATGTTTCTAACCCTATTACTGCGTTTTTTCCTGCCTTTTGCCAATTGGTTGAAGATAAAATTCAAAGATTCAGTCATCAGCGAAATGTGTGGGGCTTCTCAGAAGCAAAACCGAAGATCTGTTAATAGTTTTAAGCCTGAAAGAGCTTATCTGCACAGTAAATTAATTTTTATTAACTCTGGAAACCCAGGAATGTTAAAACTCATTGAAAGTAAAAGATTTTGTAGATTAAATCCACTGAAATAAGTAACTCTGGATGTAAAAGTTTTGAAAAAAGCTTCAGGTTTCTGCTGATGTGAGCAAATTTAATCAAGGATTTTGCTTTAACATGCAACCCCATAAGAAATAAGTAGATAATTTTCTGCTATTTTGAGTTAAAATACACAAGAAATTAAAAAAATAAGATAATAGTTTAAGGCTTAAGGCAAAACTCCCTCAAAGCTGTATTATGTAATTTTAATAAAAAATGCGCTTTTTATATATTTGCTAAAACCACATAGAGCTATCATTGCCATCCGAACAACCAGTCAAAAACAGCCAATTTGGGCCAGGAGGAGGGTCTTAGTGCTGTCAATCATCCTCATGTACTCGCTGCTAAACGTTCTAAGAGTGGAGAAACAACTTATTGTTACAAGAAAGCCTTTTATCCGCCGTCATCAGCTAACTAGCCTAGCATTCAACATGCTATTGTAGCCTTTCTATGTTCATCTCAGGTACAATAGGTCGACTTCACAACAGACACATTCAAGTTTATTAAATTTATTCTAACAAAAGAGGAAGTCAAGGTGGTGGTTAACATCAGTCCAGCAGCTTCTGCCACACAGTTACTGACGGCAACAGAAAAAAGTGGGTGGAGCTGTCAGTTACTGGTTACTATGGTAACCACCAACTGCCAAAAGCAGCCTAACAGAACGTAAAACACCAATATAATGTCTGAAGAAACAACTTGCTGACTAAAAAAATATAAATTCAAAAAATAAATCACATCTCACATAAATCACATAATTCACATCTGTAATATTGTTAAAATAAAATTACACTGTGCTAGCTGCAGCGTAGCATAGCAGAGGGAGGATTGTGATTGGGTGCTAAGCCCCTCCTCCTGGCTCTGATTGGTTGCTTCTAGTTAGGACCGGGAGAAAGCAGAGGAAATTGATACAAAAATGGTCACAACATGGTGACAGTTTCAACAAATATGTAAAAATATTTCTTACAAAAGTTACAGGCTCCAGCTTTACGCCTGAGCTAACATTACCATACACAGTTTCAAAAAGTGAGTTTTAAACCTTGTTTTTAGAGAGTTTTAATCCATTAATCTGTTAATCCATATTTATGCAAGTGAGACTTTCTATTTGTACTGATGGATTTAGTGGTTTCTATAAAGCTCCCCATGTTCATGGTTAATTAATGTAATTACTCACTCTTAAATGTAAATTTAAATGTAAAAACAATTTTTTATTGCTTTTAGTTGTTTGAAGACTCATTAATAAATGTAAATCAAGTTTTGACTTTAGAAATATTCTCCTATTTCATAGGTGAATGTAGATTATTTTCTCTGACCAAAACAGGGTCATAAAAGTTGACTTCATTTTACTTTCTAACATTTTCTGGACGTTGTATTTCAGCAACTGGAAATAAACAGGTCAGGTCCAGTCGGTGCTGTGCAGGACTTACTGATTTTGGGTCACTGTGACCCGCCCCATGTGTCAGACGAGTGAACGTTCTCCAGCTCCCCTCCGGATGATTCCTTTTAACAGGAAATCAAAAGGCTGGACTCAAAAGTTTGACCAAAAAGTTTGAAACTGAAACAAATCCGGGTCAGTTCTTAAACTTATTTTAGCTTCTGTCTCAAATTTCTCATGTACAAACACTGACATTGTCCACCTGCTTGACAAAACAACAACAACCGAAGTGATTATCATGAATAATTTGTTGAATATTTATACATATAAAAATGTTTTAAAAAATTAGACACATGTTGCGCTGCTCTGAAGTTTCCAGTCTTTAGCATCTGGGATGAAAACTCGCATCTGGATTTATGTCTAAACTCTTAATCCCGTTTTAGTTAAATTAAACTCCATCTGCAGGGAATTTTTATGCAGATTTTTCAGTAAACATATTTTTAAAAAGGAACTGGAGGATCATATTCTCAGGTCACTTTCCTGCAGGCCAATTAAAACATTTTAAATACAGTCTCATCTATGTACAAAAACAAAATACTATACCAGTATTTATACTGGTATAGTATACTGATTCTTTCTGTAGTGATAAATGTTTAATCCATAGTGGCACTTCTAAACATTTTCATTCGTTTTCATAATTTCATTGTTGTTTATTTACATTCTTTAGGTTTTGCCAAACTCTGCTCATGCCTCTGTGTTCATTATTGTTCAAAACGTCTTGCCATATTAGTTGATTTTTTTTTGTGTTCAGTTTTTTTAATCTTGTGTTTTCTTCCTTTAACTTTTGTATTTATTTTTCTTAGGTTATTCTCAGTCCTCTTCCCATTGTTTTGTTGTTCTTTGAATCTTTGTTCAGCTTCTTTAGTATTAATCATTCCGATCTACTTCTGTGTTTCCTTTAAAAAAAAGTTATGAGCTACACAAAACATGTCCGTTACATTTTTTGTAAAAAATAATTTTTAGATAATGAGATTTTGGTCTGCTCGGTTCCACCTATTTTGAGCTCCTTTCAGAGTGAACTGTTTGAGGGCCTCAAGTTGCAGAGTACTTGCTGGAACTCTGCTTCAGTTGCTAGGTAACGAGGTTGGGCGTGGCTGGGGTTGCTAGGTAATGGCGCAGTGCCAGTTGAATGTGAGGTTACAATCGGAAGTTTTTTCAGACACCAAAAAAGCGTTAACTTATTGCCAAAAAAAATGGATAGGTGTTTTGTTTTAAGCACTCGGACTGTTTTTAGAAGCAGAAACGACCAAATGGAAGTATAAAAACATCTAAAAAATGGATTTAGCATTATACTTTTCCAGCACTGTAGACACAAGGCTGCCAAATAGAAAAGCCATGTTAGTTTTTTGCTATTCTGTTGTTTTAAAGTGAAAACGGAGTTCTGAGATCAAATTTTTTCTTCAATGACTTTCCTGTTGCTTCTTTAAGGAATAAAATCGAGATTTTTAAAATTAGAGACCTGCACACTTTCTCCTAAAACAGCACACTGAGTGCCAGGCAAAGACAGGAAGTTTTTTGTTTTGCAGATATTAAATTTACTCCTAAATTGTTTTAAGATTTAATGTCAAACAGTTTTTCTCCTGCTTTTCACTGCAAAATCTTATTGAGTATTTTTGTCCAGTTTCTAGTGCAAATATCTTAATACACTTGAAATAAGACAAAAAGTAACTTCAGTAAGGTATAAGAGCTTATTTTAAGTAAATAATTACTTAATATAGATAAAAAGTGCATGTTCTGCAATTTTGCCACTGGCAAATTTACCCATGTTTTAAGTAAAATAATTTGCCAGTAGGGCAAGTATTTTATTTATCAATATGAAGATATTATTAACTTAAAGCAAGCGTATATTTCTTGCTAGAACATTACTTGTAAGTTAGCTTTGTCTTATTGCAAATGTACTGAATTTGTTTTTGCAGTGTACTGTAATTTAAAATAAACAAATCTGATGTTCTGATGAGATATGAAGCCTATCATTGTTCCAAATTTCTTCATTATGTGTTTTCACTTTCGTTTGCTGTACTTGTTTTCATTCATTGAAACTTAGCAAATTTCCATTTTCCAGTATCTGCAGGTTTCTCACATTTTATTGATAAATAAGCCTTTTGTGTCACAAACTGCGAAGTTCATTACAGCAGAATAGTAAAAAAAAAACCCAGCCTGTAATTCCAGGAGGAACAGCTGTTACCACTGCAAAAATATTCTTAGAACTAGGGTTAAAGTCATTGTAAGCGCAAACTAGTTTAATATGCATAACCTTCTTTGGTGTTAATGTTGTGTAAAAGAAAAATGAAAGATCCTGGAGCTGGATTATGGCACATGATGTGGAGTTAGATGAGTTTCTGCAGAGATCTTTACTGTTCCAGTCTCGGAGTTCCTCTAATGGCACAAAATGAAAACAAATCTGTTAAAGCCTCAAAGAACACAGAAATGGGATGGGATTGGCTTTATGCCTTCGTTGATTACCGCCCTCTCATTGATAGGCCCTCTATGAGACTTAATTAAAAAGTCGATGGCGTCTTTAATGGCCACCGCGCAGGCTGTTTTTCTCTGTTTTTAAAATGCTGCTCCTCTAATGACCAGAGGCAGCCTCATTTGGGGGAATGGAGGGACAGAGAAATGTTTTGACCTGTGGCTTGAGGTCATTATGCCCCAGCTACATCAGGACACTTAAACTTGATTTTTTTATATTTCCTCTGAGCTTTGGCTGCAGGCCACAATGCAGAAAAATGCAAGTTCACAGGAACTCCACCTAAATAGGAGAGGAAGTGGTTAAATAGCAAGAGAAATTAAGTTTCTGTTTCTTTGTTCTTCATGCTCGACATTTTTTATTATGAAACAGAGTAATGGCGCAGCATATCTGAAAGAAAGCCAAGTGAATCAAAGCCTTGAAAGGCAACCTGCGTCCTTTTCTGTCTCTGAAATGACTTCGGCTGAAGTAAATTTATTGAAAGAAAACGCATTATATTTAAGGTTGTCACAACTTTATTTATTTGCGTTCAGATTTTATCTTCTTTGTAGGTTTTGTCTTTGTTATCCTGTTTGCCTAATGAATGAATCTTCATGGCTGCTTAATGAAGTTAAATGATGTTACATATTTAATACACAAATATTTATTTAGAATACAGATTATTATGTAGGTTGTTAAAAAGCATTTATCTAATAAACTTCTAAGCAACTGAAAGAAGCAGTTATAATAATCGTTTCCTCCTCATTCATAATCGATTAATATAATTGTGATATTGTTTCACTATCTGTATTTTCGGACATTATATCATATCAATAGTGTGTGTTTTGACCTTTTTGCACGTGACGTCACTCCCTTCGAAACTCCGCCCACTCCGCCATGACGGACGTCCAAACAACCAATGCGGTCCTGTAAAGCTAGTCAAAAAGCACATCTGGTAGAATAATATCGCTTTTATTAAGTTGATTTCAGTTTAAAAATGACCACAGGATGCTGTGCGGTCGACTGCACAAACAGATAAGGATAGAAACCAAACGTGCCATTTTATTTTATAACTTAATGAGTAAAGTTGCGGTAGCAATGGATAGCAGCTGTCAATCACAATGACTGTCAGCCCTCGGTGTAACCGCGGAGTTGAAATGAACACTTTTTACCAGGTAAGAAGATTAACATTCCTATTCTTTATAAGTAAGTATTATTAGAAAAATAAAAAATATTGCATTATGGCGAAGGTAGGCCTCCAACCATCAGTAACCGCACCGTCATGTAGCCTAGCATGTATGGAAAAAGCAGGTTAGCATCTCGTCCTCTGTACGTTTTTAATGCCGCTCCGGTTGAAGGGGAAACGCTGTTTAAGGCATAGTGATATAAATCATGTGGCGTGAATTCAGGCAAAGTTGGTAATTTGACCATTACGTCAGGAAGGAGGAGGTATGGGTCTGTTTATAAATTAGCTCAACTCGAACAAGTAAAAGCCAAGAATTAACTGGCAAAAACAACTTTGGAAAACAATTTCAGTTGATCTGTTCAATACTCCTGTCCCTCGCCTCATGGCGCCTCCAATGATTAAGTGACGTAGTTGCAAATGGTGACTAGGACTCAACCTAGTTTGTCAAAATAGCTTATAGATGCTTAAGAAATTATATAAATCTGAAAGTTGGAAGAAAACTTAAAAATTGTCAAACATAATGTCCCACTACTTCCTGTTGTCTTCTTGTTCGTGGGTTACACCAGTAGGAACATCCGGTTGTTGATCATGTGACTGGAAAAGATTTTTCTATTGCAGTTTTGTTTTAAAAAAACATAACATTTTTGACAAACGACAAAGAAGAAAACTACACAAAAAACTAGTGGATGTTTATTAGACCATTATATTGTTTAAAAAGTTTTAAAATGGGGATATTTGTTCTCTGAGGCTTTGATATTCTATTCCAGATTATACAGGTCATTAAAGCTTCACTTTATATAACAAATCCATTTTTAAATCCAATTAAAATACTGTTAGTGAAAAGCTCTTTGTTTTCATAATTTCAAATTAAAATCAGTTATACCCTCAAAATACTTGGCTCCTAATTTGCACTTTTTCAGCTGTGATGTTTTACACATTTTTACCCGGAAAGCCTTTCAGCTTCTATAAAAACACTTTACTATGCAAATATCTCCACACAAATCAACACTGGAGGGGAAATTAAGTTTGGGAGTCAGTCAAATTGGGATGCATAACTCAGCCTCTGACTGAATGAGAAAAACAAGCATATTTCATTCTGCAATGTGTATCAAACATTTCACATTAGCCTGCTTAATTAAGACCTCAATAATGAGGCTAATATAGGCAATCTATTCTAGCAGACAGGAAATGTTACTTCAGTCATGACTAGCCCAAGTTATATTTGAAACTTTTTTGCAAAGATGCCGTCTGTTAAGTTAATTCCAACCAATTAAGATTCAATTCTAATTTTTTTTCTTGTTGTATGATCCACCTAGATGGTTTAATGTAATTCCAGTGTTGCTGACCATCATATTAGCCAGAGAACAGGCAACAACAGCTCCTTTTTATTATCCGTCTTTGGATAAAAAGAGCCTCGTTTTGAGCTGTTTGGAGATTCAGTCCTCCAATGGATGCCTCTAATTGGATGAGAAAAGGCTTTTTTCTAACAGCGCTGGAGGTTATGCATGAAGCCCATTTTCCTGCATAAGAAGTCATTAGACATGCCATTAAATCCACCGTCTTTGATATAACTAGAAAAAACTCAACATCACATTTGGTCTTTGAATCTTATAGTGAAATTTGACTTTAAAGGTGAACTACTATGCTTCCTTGAACATGTGTTTTATACAAAACATGTTCATTTTATTATTTTGTGCAAAATTATTCTTAGATAATGAGACTTCAGTCAGAATGAGCTGGTTTAGGGCCTCATTTCACTTTAAATCTAAATTAGCCGCTTCTGGCCACGCCCCCAAAATCAGTATTTACACTTGCATGTAAAAATGGCTGCAAACACATGCGCAATTACAGAACTGCACTTCTTTGAATAACAGAAGTAGAGCCTTCTGCACAGCCAAAAAGAATGCAGCAAATGGTTTCTGGATAGTAACTCAACAACAGAACGCTTGTCTTTTCCAGCAGCCATTGTACAGCCAAGTTCTGACTTTAATCTCAGAATTCAGACTTCAATCCTCAAAATTTTAACTTTAATCTCAGAATTTTGAGATTAAAGTTAAAATTCTGGCTGAAAATTCAGACTTTTTTCTCAGAATTGTTATTTTAATCTTTACTTGACTTGAAAGTCAGACCTCAAAGTCAGAATTCTGACTTTAATCCTCAGTATTCTGATTTTCTCAATCTGACTCCACATGTATTCACTTGGATTAAGGATTGGACGTTAAGCAAAACGTTTCATCCAAACCATGGAGGATGGAGGTAAGTCACAGTGGACTGAACTCTATCTTTGCTGTCAGGGTTTGAGTTTATTAACTAACACGGGATTAGACATGGGATTAGCTCATGTTACAGAATGCTGTCTCAAAATAATCTGTATTTTATAGCTTCCACTGATTGCAAACCTTATTTTTTGTGCCACATTTATCACATGTTGCCTGCATAATTCAAATAAAACCAAAACTCAGGACGCTTAAAATGTTGGTTCCATAGAAACCGTAAAAAATGCCTTTAATCTCGTAGTTTGTCAGCTGCAGTAGAAGAGTGACACTTCGCCGCTAGCAGGCCAGGCTGCTGATGTTCTCCTCTTTGACGTTCACCTCGTTGTTTCTGTTGTTCCTCTTTTCTTTTTTACCTTTTCTCTTCTCCACTCGGAGGTCTGATTTGGCTTGCGGCTGGCGGGTCCCGGCGGAGATGTCGGCCTAAACAGCCGGGTCTGAAGTGATTATGTGAGTGCAGTGTGAGAGATTCCTTTAGGGGCCGTGGGAAGGCTCCGCAGTCTTTGTTGACAGTAAAATGAGAGTTAGCGCAAGAGAGAGAAAGGTAGAAAAGAGGGATATGATCTAAGCAGACAGAAAAAGGGCTGGAGTCATAGAGATTAAAAGCATTCGGAGATATAAAACCCCTTTTTTTATTTTGCTTTTATGGCTCATCCACAAATCCAATTAGCATCAACTTAGTGGTCGTGTAAGAATGTCAAATTAAATTCAGGCATCCTCCTTATTTTATAAAGGTGCCATGATGTGTTTGCACAGCTTCCTTGTGTAGCTCATTTCACAGGGAAACAGATTTCAGAGTGTGAGCAAAGATAATAATTATTTTTTTTTTTTCTAGCTTTGAAATTTGCAACCAATTAAATTCTTTTTCGAGAATCTGTGACAATTAATCATTTACTTTCTACATCGTCTCGCATTGTCTTCACAGAAACCGTCCCCTTCTTTGGCCTGTTTACTCTGAAAGCGCGTCCTTCAAGCACCGTCTTCTAAGAAACGGGACGCTAAGCCGTGAAGAAAAAAAAAGCAGCTGTCGTTTATCGCTGCCTTGCAGACAAATCCACTCTAAATGGCCGGTGATTTTCACTCATTGGATCAATAATCCGTTTGAGAATTTTGATGTGGATTAAGACGTTTTGTTAAATTTTTTTCTTCCCTTTTGAACAAATATCTCATGTTTACCTCTTTCATCTTAAAGGAGAAAGCTTCAGACAATAGAAAAAAAATTAAACGCTCTGAAGTTTTGGAAGGTGTAATAACGGGTATGTCTCCATGCCTAACTACAGATTTAAAAGCAATTTAGTTGTTTTTTCTTGTTTTATTGACTTCCTATTTATTGTTCTTTCTAAAATAGTCAAAATTTGCCAATATTTCTGATAGAAACATGCTTCAAAACATTCAACATCACAAGTAGATAAATAGTAAAACAAAAAAAAGTATTAATTTTGGTAAAAATAATATAATTTTAATATTATTCTAAAACTGACAAAATATACAAAAGAATCATATGAATAAAAACCAAGACATACTTAGTAATCCACTTTTTTTGACTTCCGATACCGACTTTCGAAGTTTTGTATGCGATAATGAAAAATAACACTGAATTGTTTGTAAATTGCAGATATAAATCGTCTAAATTACAAATTTATTTGAGAAATTTACACAATTTCAGCACCAATAGCTTCACAACACAACTTTTTTTTTCCTGTCAGTGCAGTGAGGAATTTTACTGTCAAGGAAAATGTGCTAAGCTTGGTTTTTAGGCGCTGGGGCAACCAGCGGCCCGCCGTGTTTTTGAGTTAAAAAATGTTTAAAGTTGACAGAAAATTTGAGAATATCACTTGATAATAATGTCTTATTGAAAGATTGGAAGATTAATACCTGAACACCGACTATAAAGTTTTAAGAAATGCAAACATTTTAAAAAGACCCCAAAAAATAAGTAATGCTTAACCTGGGGGTGGGGGACACAAGTAAAGCCTGGTACTTTACTTGTGCCAGGCTTATAATACACTGGCGGAAACCCTGTGTCAAGTAGAGTTTGTGAATTTTAACAAAAATAACGGATGGCACAGGGAACACAAGGAGCCAGAGCAGAACAAAAAAATCACAGGAACAAAAGGGGCAACATCTAACTCTAAAGAATAACCAGACCAAAGAAACATGATAAACTGGAGTAATGAGGAATAAACACAGCTAGAAAAACTGATCTAAAGTAAAACCAAAACAAGACAGATCTTTTAAATCTAGACTAAAAACCCACTCGTGCCATAATAATGGAAAGTATTGAAGATTTACACAAAGAAGATACAGATAAAATAAAATTGTTCATCATTGGTTGCACTAGATGAGTGTGCGCCAGTTAATGTTTTCCCATTAACTGGCACAACGTGGCACGTGGAACAAAAGATAAGTTCCTCCTTACATTTGAGTGTTTTAACCAAATAAATGAACATTAACCAAGTATCTCGGGATCTTGTTCACGAATGGGAGAAGAAGGGAGCGGGAGATCGACAGGCAGATTGGCGCAGCGTCTGCCGTCAAGCGGGCGCTGTACCAGTCCGTCGTGGTGAAGAGAGAGCTGAGCCAAAAAGCGAAGCTCTTGATTTACCGGTCGATCTACGTTCCCACCCTCATCTATGGTCATGGGCGGATACAAGCGGCCGAAATGGGTTTTCTCCGTAGGGTGGCTGGGCTCTCCCTTAGAGATAGGGTGAGAAGCTCAGTCATCCAGGAGGGACTCAGAGTAGAGCCACTGCTCCTTCACGTCGAGAGGGGCCAGTTGAGGTGGCTCGGGCATCTGGTCAGGATGCCTCCTGGACGCCTCCCTGGTGAGGTGTTCCGGGCACGTCCCACCGGGAGGAGGCCCCGGGGAAGACCCAGGACACGCTGGAGGGACTATGTCTCTCGGCTGGCCTGGGAACGCCTTGGGATTCCTCCGGAGGAGCTGGAAGAAGTGGCCGGGGAGAGGGAAGTCTGGGCCTCCCTTCTGAAGCTGCTACCCCAGCGACCCGACCCCGGATAAGCGGAAGAAGATGGATGGATGGTACCATGTACATTTATTGTAAGTTATTACTTATTTATAACTTAATGTTTCATATCAAATACTAACATGTATTTAATTTAATTTTAAACTGAACTAAAAAATAGTGAATAGAATGATCCTGTTTAGCATCTTAAAAATGGTTCAGAAAGTGCAATTAAGAAATCAAGATATAATGTAAAAAATACATTAAATACCACAGAACTAGACGGATTAGATCTGCTCTTAAGGAGGGATTTTTTAAAAATAACTCCTGCTAGTTTATAAATTTTGGAGAAACCCATTAAAGGAATCAAAATTTAGACCAATCTTGAATAAATTTAGAAAATACTATCTACTTCGCAATCCAGAACAACTGCAACATTTTAAAGTGTAGTTTTTCTTTTATGATGCTTGTGTTGTTTCTGTTTTTCTTCTAATTCATGTAAAGCACTTCGAACTGCCTTGTTGCTGAAAAAGTGCTATATAAATAAAGCTTCTTTTTCTAAATATCGGACCGATACAGATATCAATATCGGATTGATGAATCTACCCTCCTAAAGTGTGTTGTGGTAATTGAGAGAGCGCTCTGGTCCCAGAGTCCTTGTGTAATCCACACTTTATAAGCACTCTAATTGAAGTGCAAATTCAATACTCCCTCATCAGCCTTTTTTACTCGCCGTGCCGCCGCCTGCACCCCTCAGGTAATTACAAAGAGACTGGCAGTTCAATCATTTCAGCTGAAAATAGCGTAACAAAAATGTAGCGGCGCACAGCGAGTCGTTTTACGGCGCCTGCATGGAGTGCGATAGCCGAGTTAGTGGAGAAAAATAAAAAAAAAAAAAAAAACAGCCGCCTTTCCTGTTGTCAGCAAGGTTACACACCTGTGTGATGAAGGAATTTGGGCACTCTTATCTGAGCACCACAGGGGATTATTCTAAGCTTGCATTTACTGCAGACACTCGCAAACACATGTGCATGAAGACGGCTTTGTGTGGCGAACACAGACACACTCATGTATGCAGGAATGCATAATGGCGAGCGAAGTGTGCAGGTTGAGCTGTGTGGAGGAATTTGGTTTCCAGCTTTAATTAAACCTCCTCTGTTTTCCTTCGGTTCGCCCCCACCGGGCCGGCGTCTTGCACCCGGCCACATGCTTATTTATTTATTATTGCGTTAAACTCCGCAGCTGAGCCGCGGCCAAACACGGCGCCAGACCTGTGGAGTGAGCGGGGATAATGCAATTTCCTGGACCGAAATGTCCCACCGGCTGCGAGAATTATGAATCATGTTAGCGACGTGCAACAACAAGCTGGAAATAAAGCTGGTGTTATTATCCCCAACGTAGGAGTACGAATAAAAGGATGTCAACACAAATGTACATAATTCAGAACGGTGGAAACACACAGCTGCTCCTCACGACAACAACAAAAAAAGCTAATTTAACTCGTAAAAAGATCTTTAGAAAATCAGCCTGCAACATTGTGTTGCTCCAGAGATCAAACAATCCAGGTGGCGGAAAAAACTTTCTCCCTCTTCTTTATTCAACTGCCAGACTTCTCCTCCTTTTCCTCCTCCCTTCCTCCCTCTGTATTTCTGATTTGCTCTGCTTTTTGGACTAAATATCCCACCAAACAACCTTCTTGGATGAGCTTCATAGCAAATTCCAAACAAATCCCGAGTGCTTTTGTTGAACTTTGATGGATGTGATTTAAATCTTCCAAAAACAAAAGAAAATCATATTAGGATTATTTCTATGAAACATATGAAACATATCGGCAGCACAGCCTCCGTACACTGCAAAAACACAAAGTCTGTCGAGAATATTTTTGTCTAGTTTCTAATGCAAATATTTTACTATACATGAAATAAGACAAAACTAACTTATAAGTAACTCTTCAGTTTGTTTTAAGTAAATATTTCTTTAATATCAATAAAAATAAAACTACTTATTCCACTGGCAGATTATTTCACTTGTAACATAAAAAAAGTCTGGTCATAAGTGAAATTATCTGCCAATTTTTAAAATTGACTTATAGCAAGTTAATATTAATTGCTGAAAAGTTACATGTAAGTTAGTTGTATCTAAAGTGTATAAATGTATTTACAGAATACACTAAAACCGAAATACTTTTGCGTTTTTGCAGTGTAAGCGATGCTCTATGTTCCCTGCAAAAAACACAAAATCTTACCAAGTATTTTGTTCCATTTCAAATATATTAGTACAAACCCAACTTACAAATACTTCTTTGCAAAATATTAAAGTCAATAATTACTTAATATTTATGAAAAAGTTCCACAGTTCCAAACCCAGCCCGTTACCTAGCAACCCAGTTCTAGTTCCACTGGCACATTATTTCACTTCTTTTCACTTCAATTTACCTTTTTAAACAATATTAAGGAAGATATAAAGGATAAAACAAACAGTTGTTTGTTTACCCCTAACAGTTGTGGTCAATGATGGTTAAATAATTTTCACTTTAGGTTGAAAAGGTGAATATTGTTAGCATAGCAGTGCTAAATATAGAGTTGTATACAGCTAAGCTAATGTTTTGACTATAGAAATTAGCCTGTATCAGACATCTACTGCACAGTTTCTGCATGCTAAACAGGCTAAATAAATAGTTTTGTTATTAAAGTTTTGGCCCATTGTTTATTGTAATCCAAGACTGGAGTGTATTTAGATGAAATTACAATTTTAGTGCGCCATTTTTCTGTAGCTCGTGTCCCCCATAATAAAATTGTTTGAAAAACAGCAAAGAGAAAACCAGCCCAAGTCGATGACATAAGATGACTTCCCTTAAAGTTTTTTGTTAACTTAATTGAATATTTTAACTCAAGCCGTTTTTTAATGATTCTGAATTGGTATTCAAAGCAAAACGTGAAACCCATTACCAGGCCAGCTAGGCACTTTGTATGCAAAAAGTCTATTTAAGCATTTTGCAGATCAGATTTGCACAGATTCCACCCTCACCCTGTGGTGATGAAAAAAGCCATTGAAGTATAAAGCGATGTTCTGTTCAACGCAATGTGTGGCAGTGGAAATTGGCTCTACCTCCAACAGATACAATATAATGTTTCTCGGCTCTCAGTGAAGAATTAATGCAACATTCATGGACAGACATGAAATGTAATGAAACTCTGACAGCTGGCGATGTTCTGCATAAAGGGTTCCTTCATGTTTTCTGCTTGAAATGATGTATTCACATGTGTCTGGTTATAGTTTGCGTATAAAACTATAATTTTTTGGTCAGTTTAAGTGTTTTGAGCCTGACATTATGATTGGCTCTGACAGTCCAGGTTAAAGCACTCTTATTGCAGTTTTAACTTATGTCACTTGCAAAATCACAAAATCTTAACAAATATTTTGGTTTAGTTTTTAGCGCAAATATTTTGGTACACTTGAAGTAAGACAAAATTAATTTAAAAGTAAAAGTAACTTTTCAGCAATAAATAGGACCTTTTTTTAGTCAATAATTTGTTAATATTGATGAAAAAGTACGTTTCTCTGACACTGTTACCTAGCAACCTCAGCCAAGCCCAACCCGTTACCTAGCAACCTCAGCCAAGCCCAACCCGTTACCTAGCAACTCAGTTCTAGTTCTATTGGCTTGTTTTTAGTAAATAATTCCTTAATATAGATTTTAAAAAGTACTAATTCAGTTAGCAGATTAATTCAATTCTAACATGAGATAAATATCTTGTTATAAGTGAAATATTATGGCATTTACTGCATTCACTGGAAAAATACCACATTTTACCAAGTATTTCTGGTCAGGTAAATAGGGCTAATATCTTAGTATATCTGAAATAAGACAAAACTAACTTTCAACCATAAAATAAGAACTTATTTTAAGTCAGTAATCTCTTAATATTGATTCCACTTGCAAATTATTTTACTTAAAACATGGGAAAAATTTCTTGCTACTACTGACAGTAGAACAAGAACTTTTAAAATTAATATTAAGCTGTTATTGACTTAAAGCAAGCTCCTATATCTTGCTGAAAAGGTGCCTGCAGGTTTTTTGTTTTATTTAGATATTTACACTAGAAGCTTGACCAAAAATATTGGCAAGATTTTTTGTTTTTGCATTGAATTCTCACAAAACAGACAGCATGTCTGTCCCTCAGTTTACACTGAAAAACAAAGCTGACATTTTAAAATAAAAAGCAGAAAATCTGAGCGATAATGAATAATCATTGTGCAGAAAAAACTGGTTCAATGTTAAAGTTTTCTGAAAGTTTGAATCTCTGAGAATGATTCAGAAGAACTGTGCACATATGCAAGAAGCTAAGAGTTGGATTTAATCTTTACTTTTGTATTTTTTTCCTAAATGAAGCTCAAACTGATGTCTTCAGAGTAATTTTTGTATCTGCATAAACAAATGTATTAATTTCAAAAGTCGACTAGAGGCTATTTAAAAAACTAATTTAGCTGCAGTGCTCCATGCGTTTTTAATAACTTGTTACCACAATTTATTATTCCAAGTTTTCTTTCGTTTTATGATTAATCTGCTTAAGCAATTAGAGTAATTTAACGGTTTTATAATAAAAAGATCCTATTACTTGTCATGGTGATTAAAATGTGTCCCAATAAGCCCAGACTGAGGGAATTTATGGACAGAAATTTCTAATTTTGTAAAAATTTTTATGAATGAGGATTAAACCATGGAACTAAATTATAATTTAACAAGACGACTATGGAGGGGACAGACCAGATGCTCTTTTTTTCCCCAAACTTTGAGCTGTGTGCATCAAAAGCAGTTATTAGACAGGTGGCCTTTGCGTATATTTCCACCTGGCAGCTGGCAGGCGGACTCACTTTTTCTCTGTTTACTGAGATGTGTGTGTGGAGTGGAAGTGGAGAGCCCACTTGTCTTGTTTTAAAAATACTCTTCTCGCCTGGCTGCTTGTACGTTCTTAAGCACTACTCAAATTTAAACTCTGACAACAATGTGTGTCAATATCTCCCTCAAGTCGACTGCGTCCTTTCAGCCGGACGCAGAATATTGAACTCCTCAACCGTTCGTCACACAGAAGCACCGTGCTGCCCAGAGGCCCCTGCTTCATAAAGTAAAAGATGCAGCCATTTGGTTTATTTACTGGAGTCGCTTCTGTAAATGCTGGGAACTGGCGGAAAGCGAATTTAAACACATGGCGGAGGCCGAACTAATAGAATCTGACAGGAAGGGAGTCATGGGGGCCACTCCGCCGTCGTAAAGCTGTCGTCATTTAAGCCTCGGAAATTTGTCGTTATTACCTGCTTGCTTTTCCGTTTGCCGGCCTGGAAAGAGCAAAAGCTGAATCGAGGGGTTGGCGGGGACTCTCGATCATTTTCGCTCCAGCAGCAAATGAGGATTGGAAAATGGCTCCAACTTTAGCCCATGTACTTTAGGAAAATATGGTTTGGTGGCATTAAACATGCAGACAAACATTTTTTGGTTTCGTTCCTGAGTTGCACTTGCAAATAGCGTTGTAAACTGAGTGCGGCAGCCATGTTTGCTGCAGACGATGAGGAAGACCCAGCATTATGATGTGTGATGATGGAAGTAGGAAAATGGAGGAAGGAAATGCAAATATTTGCTCATCTACATAGATGTACTCCCTGTTTATTAGCAAACACACCTTTACTTTCCATTCTCCCATACTTTCTTTCTGTTTGCACTGCAAAACCACCAAATTTTACAAAGTGTTATTGGTTTAGTTTCTTGTGTAATTATCATAGTGCACTGGAAATAAAACAACACTAGCTTACAAGTAACTTTTCGGCAAGATATAGGAGCTTGTTTTAAGTCAATAATTTGTTAATATTGATGAAAAAGTAAATGTTCCACTGGCACCGTTACCTAGCAACCTTAGCCAAGCCAGCCCGTTACCTAGCAACCCAGTTCAAGTTCCATTGGCTTGTTTTTAGTAAATAATTCCTTAATATTAATAGAAAAAGTACGTATTCCATTGGCAAATTATTTCACTTATAACTTTAGAAAAATGTCTTTTCATAAGTGAAATATTCTGCCAATGGAAGAAGTACTTTTTAAAGGGTTTTACTGGGTAAAATCAACTTTTCTGAGCTGCACTTCATGTTAAAATGCTATTTCCTCATCACAAGCATACCTGAAATGATGTTTTAATTCTTTTTCCAAAGAGTGGCCCTGGGGCCCATTTGTGGCCCTCTGAAGGATTTTGTTTGGTCCTGGGTCCACAAGTCAAGAATGTAGCGAATTCACAATGAATTTGCAATTTTTGTTAAAAAAAATCTTAAAAAATATTTCTTTACGTTAAAAAAACCTTCTTTATGTAACAGTGTTTTAAAAAAAGAAAAGAGGACAATAAATAGTAAAACTGTATCAAAAAAATAACAAGCAACAACTGTGCAAGACCATGATTATATTTTGGATTGACAATTATTTATAGATTGTAAAGTCTACAAAAATGTGACTATGTTTCTTCATTAAAATATTGTCTATTTAATATGTTACTGAAGATATAAAAACAACAAAAATCTTAAGAACTAGATGTGGCCCTTAATTTCTCTTAATTTAGCATTTTTGGCCACAATAAAACGTTTACAGACCCCTCTCTTGGGATTTATCTCCCAAACGCTGGATGTGAATCCCTCCAGTTCTTCCAGCAGTGAACCTTTCTTGAAGGTCCTGTTAACAAAGAAAATGGCAGATTCCTCCCCCAGGCAGTGATCAGTCAGTGGAAGAACATGGTGTCAGGTGTTTGAGTAAAGACGTGACAATCCGCCAAATCCGTCTCCCTGTGAGAGGGAGCGCAGAGGTGTGGAGCAGACGGGAATCCTTCATGTCTGAACAGCCGACTTCCTGGCCACTAGTGCAAAAATAATTGAAGCTATAGAGGGGGAGCTGAACTGATTCCCTCTCAATTCTGTTTTTACTCTTCCATTTATTAATTTTTTTCAACCACTCCCTAATTGGATGAACATTTTTAATTGCAAGGTAAAGTAGGTTCAGAGATCATTTCTATTTATTAGTACAAAAATGATTTGCGGATAGCCGTGGTGCTTCTGTTTCCGACTTTGTTAGTGACTCTCATCCAAACTAATTAATGTTACACAGAAACATAAGAACTGTTCATTCCATTGACTCATTCAGTTATTGTTTATTGAGCTGGGAAACAGAAAAGGTCAGCAGCTCAGAGGAGGACAAATAGCTTTGTGAAGTACCTGTACGTTTGCAAATCCTCATAATTTGATCTGATTGTGTTCTGAAGAACTAAGTGTGCAGAAAAAAAATCAGCTTTACTGCAAAACAAAGCAAAAACTTTATACCCTTGGATGTTTGGCCTCCAAGAATGTAGAGGTCTGCAAAGATACAATTGATATAGACATATGCACTGCTTAGAAATGTCTCTGATTGGGCTTTCTATTGATGCAACCTGAGAAGGGGCTCATTTCTCACATTGCTCGTCTCTTGCAAGGAAAGGCAACAAGTATTGAATTAGTTTGCATGAGAGGAGAGAAATTGAAATATGGATTGGGGTCGCAAATGCCTGCTAGTGCCATTGGCTGTTTTGGATATTGAGGATGAAATGTATTTTCTGTGCGTGCGTGTCGGTGTGTGACTGATGCAGACGGAGCAGGCGTTGAATGGTTTTCCACCACTCTTGTGCAGAACTGTTTTCCAATAAGAAGTAGGGAGCAAGAGAGACGCAGATGAAGTGAATGTTTTTAAGAGGAAAAGTAATTTTAAAGACAAGCAGAGCCGTTCCTCACTTTAATCCTCTGCTCCTCCTGCGTTTCTTCTTCAGTCTCTTGCCATTTGCCATTTCGATATGTTTAAATCATGCATGCTGACTTTGGACCTTTGATTTGAACTGGGCAAGTCTCAAGTCTCTGCCAAGCTGCTTGACCCCAGAAAGCCATTAGAATCTGAATTAATGATAGCACAGGTATTCAAAAGTGTCACTGCCCTCAAATTGGATATAAAATGTGGTGATATTCATTTTTAAACAAAGAGAATCCCGACCAATCCTAAAGTAATTTGGTTTCCAAACCCAGTTTTTGCACACCAGCCCTGTATCGTTGACTTCATTTGGACTCTGGTTTGTTTGCCTAGAAAGTCCGGTAGGTTTGGAGAGGTGTGAATGCGTAATCAAAATCTAAAGTTGACCAAAAAAATCAAACTAGTCCACCTACAGACCAGAGAATGCTCCAAAATCAGGAAGTGGACTACACTGCAGGGCATGCTGGGTAAATGCAACCAAAACAAACACACAAGTCTAGCACTTGCCGGAGAAATGGCTCGTTGTTTTTATACCAAAGATAAAAGAGAAATCCTCCAACAGCTGAAATTGGATGTCATTCCATTTTTGTTAAAAAATTTTTAAAAAGGAAATTGCACTTATTGTAGATTGGAGTTTCAATTTTGCCCTGGATTCAGAGACAAAAACTTCCTCTGAGCTGCTTAATAGCTTAGTATTTTGATTGCTGTGCATTGTTATTTTTATATGAATGAATGAGGACAGAAATAACAACATTAACACAACACAGAGTCCCCGCTTGTGGAACGACACAGGCTGCGTTATATCAACAACAAAACACTTGTCTTTTCCAGCAGCCATTGTACAGCACATACAGGGGTAAAACAAGCAGAGCAAACGTGATGGAGTTCCATTTGGGTTGCTAGGTGACGGGCTAGACTCGGCTGGGGTTGCTAGGTAATGATGCAACATAACTCAACAATCTGGAGAGTTTTGAAACAGCTCATTTTCAGTCACCAAAACAAATTTTTTTGTTTCTAGAAGCAGTAGAAACACAAATGGAAGTATTAAAGCTGTGCAAAAAGTTTTTTTGTTTTTTTTTTGCACGGTAAACATAAATGTTTACTTGTATATTAGATGGAAATTTTGTTCTTTTAAAATTTACATGATTTTGTCATATAGCAAACATGAACAACTGGGACTTTTTCTTCTGTAGAAAACATCTGAATGTTTTGTTTCAAAGCTGAAAGCCATAAATCAACCATATATGCTTTTTACATTGAAGTAACTGAATTGCACATATTTTTTGCATTTTAATGTAAAAAGTTTTAGTTTTTTTGTATGTAGAATTTATTGCATTTGTGTTGAGTAGGTAAATGCAAATAAGTTTGTCATCTAGAGGTGCAGAGTGGCGAAACAATGCAAAATAGGAAACCCACAGGAACCAAAAGCAGGAAAAGACAACAAATGGATACGGCTCTGGAAAGCCACAACAGCCCCAGGCAGAACGACACAAGGCACCACCGCAAGGCAGCCACATGCTCCGCACAGGGGTGGGTCGTCAGGGAAGCAAAGGAGCAGCAGCCCCCAGGCCAAAGGCGCACAGGGGGAGATGCAGAGCGCTAAGTGTACAGCTAAGTAGCTAATTCCATCTTTGACACATTTTGAAAAATTCCAGCAATATGGTCGGAATTTGGGGCTGACTGGATGTTTGTAAGCCGGCTTTGATTTGGAAGAAATAGTTTCTGTTGCTTATAAATATTTTGCTACTTTCCAGACATCTCTACTGTAGCCTGGTAAAAACCAGCCGCTTGTTCTACTCTTTGCTTCGTACAAAGGGTCTTGTGTACTGAGAAATGATTGCATCCTGGACTCTGTTGAAGTTTTGAAGGAGCAGTTTTATTGGTTTTCCAGCCACAAAATGCCATTCTATAGCATAATCAAGTAACTGTCACCTTCAGATATTATAAAAATGCTACATATGTCAAATATGACTTAAAGTTGGGCCTCTGTCTGTTTAAAAACTCCTTCTCTTTCTGAAACTCCACCTTCAGGAAGTCATAACTCTTTAAGAATAATTTCACCAGATGCGCAGTACCACCAGGTGTTTACCAATTGCTGCTGGCTAGTCTGAAGGAGCTGTGTAGGGAAGTTTCAGAGGAGGGCTGATTTGTGAGGTGGAAGTTTATAAACTGGAGCTCAGAGGAGGAGCTGAGCCTCGAAGGCGGGGATAGGTCCAACTAGGCTTTTTGCACAGCTTGAATGGTTGGCATACATGAAAGAATCAAGGCAACACTCCAGGTATGTTTTTCACGAGAGAAGAACATTATAACATGATGTTAAGGTCAAAAAGTCGATTTTACGTATTACTGCTCCTTTTACCCAATTGCTGATGTTTGTAAGGTGTCAATTCGATGCTATAATATTGCCCAGTAGGTAAAGAGAAAGAGTAGAAAGAGAAGAACCAAGCTAAAAAAGGTGACTGTTGATATTACTTCTATATTTGCAACCATGGCCAACTGAGCATTTTCTTTCACTTTCTCTGCTGCCATCGATAAAGCTAAAACTGTTCTAAAACAGCACAGGAAATCAACGTCATTGTTCACAATTTCTCCTTCTCTTCGCTGATTGGCCTTGTACAAATTCTACTCCACATCCAAATAATTCAAAACTAAACTAATTTAGACAGAAATGTCAAAATTAGCACAGAATAAAAGATAGAACCATAAATAATGTATTCAGACAGTTTATCAAGAAAAAAAGATGGGTTAGTTACACTAGAAGGCCTTTTGCATTTTCGTACTTTAGGGCTAAAATAATTTGACATTTTTTAGCATGTGGTCCTGCCATGACAGGGACAATATTCTGATTCATGAAACTTTTTATCTATGATCTGAAGTGCACGGTTTAGTTCAGACTTAACAGTTTTTTTTAACCATGCTTTTAACTTAGTAATTAGTTGATCAGTGCACACAAACTGCCTTACCCTACATTAAAACTTTTATATTTTTTGTGTCTGAAAGAACCAAAAAAAAAATTCTGTTAGTTTTATGCATTTCTTCCTTTTTGAAAATTGCTTCAAATGAAGGAGTTGTGAAAAAACTTTGAATAACTTATTAGATCTTACACTTTCTCAGGAAAAAAGCTCTCGAATTCATCTGGTTTCATTTAAACATCACCATATCAATCCAGCAAACAAAATGCTGAATAATTCTATGAAAAGATACCAAAATAATGTAAAAAATTAGTCTCAAAGGAGTGCAGGTGAGACCTTTGAAACAAGAAACAAGAGCTAGCTTTCAATTATTAATAATAAATCTGAAAAGATTTCCTTCTACGTGACACTAACTACGTTTATGAATGCTTCACATCCTCATTAACAGAAACATTTCATTTTTTCACACGGAGAGGCAGAAACTGAGTTAAATGTAAAAAATGTGGATTGAAAAAGAGAAAGAAGAGGACGGGCGGAGGGAGAGAAGGAGTAAGAGTACTGGCTGCAAAATCAATAGCTCATACAGTTCTGGAATTGAGGGCTTGTGTTTTTTTTCCCCCAGAAATTGCATAGAGCAGGTAGGAATATGAAATAGTTTTGGTAGAGCCCCCTCATGTAAGCAGCAGTATTGATTTCTAGAGACTTGGTCCAATTATGGTACCACAGATTTTGCTGGTGCCCTTTAAAGGACCGGTTTGAGTCGGGTGGGGGCAGGACCGTCTGGCTCAACGTTCCTCCTAAAAAAGTTTTAAAAGGACATGCAGGTAAATCTGTTCTCACACTTCCCAGAGTCTTTCTAATAGCACTGCTGCAGGATGGAAGATTTCCCCTGTTGCCAGTTTGTGTGAAGCGATTCAAAAGCTTTTTAGCATAAAGAGAGAATAATCCCTTCGTCTTTTTGTGGTGTAGACTCTGTTTGAGTGACCGAGTCTGTTGGAGGAAAACCAGGCTTTATTTTGTTACCTAACACAAGATAGCTGTTGTTGGTTTTTTTTTTCCTTATAAATGCACAACTGCAACTTGTGTTGAGGTGTAGTCACACATTTCCCCAACAGTTTAGCAGTTACTGTGAACAGCCAGACATTAGTGGAGAGATTGCTGCTGTTTTAAAGCTTTTCTTGCTGGAGGATTTGTGCGGAAAATGGTCTGTAATTCCCAGCTTGTGCTCCCGCTGCGCCGTCCCTGCTGCTGACGCTGCTTTCATACTGCCCTGTCTTGCTTTATAAATAAAGGCAATAAATGGGTATCAAACCCCTGAGAAACAAGGGCATTTTCTCTTTCTCTCGTAGGAATCAAAAATCTTTGCTGGCAATAAAAGAAGGAAGAGATTGTCTCTTAATGTGGCTGTCGCTACATTTCCCCTCTCTCCTTTAGCTCTCATTCTCTCTTCCAGTAATGGGAGTCTCATGCAATATGTTTTCTTTCCCCACTTGAGTGTTAATGAGGCAGATGAATATTCATGAAAACGAGGCTGACATTGCTCTGTGGTGATTGTGTGGAAGATGATTGTGTGCAGAGGGACTGGGGTGGCCACCGTTCTGAGGGATCTGTGGAGCCGTGTGCCGACATCAGGACGCTCTGTGCTCCACTGCTAATGATGTACTGAAGTACCACTAGATTATATGTTAATTTTTCACGTATCTGTACTTTACTCAAGTCAAGTCAAATTTATTAGGACAGCATATTTTAGCAACAGGGCAGCGTAAAGTGTTTTACATTTAAAAAAAACATCAGACAGTTAATTATGAAGCAATCAATAAACGTTACATTTTGTCAAATATCATCAAGAAAGTACACATCAAATATGTTGATCAATGTTCGAATCACTGCTAATCAAAGGCAACTTGAAACCGGTGGGTTTTAGTTTTAATTTAAAGGAACTCAGTGTTTTGGCCGTTTTGCAGTTTTCTGGGCGTTTGTTCCACATTTAAGGCTGACTGCTGCTTTTCCATGTTTGGTTCTGGTACTTTTTATTCAGGTCTGTGAAGACACTGTTGCAGTAATCAATACGACTAGCGATAAATGAGTTTCTGTAGCGTGAATGAGTATCGTTGATCTTGCTGGAACATTAGTCCTTTAATCCTCCAGGTGACAGAAGGCCAATTTTGTAACTGTCTTTATGTGGCTCTGAAAGTTCAGGAGAATTCTGTAATATCTTTAGGTAATTTCAGCTTTTATTCTTTTTATACCATTTTAACTTTTATGCAGATTTTGACTCCATTGAAATGCATTAAAAATCTTCACAATTCCACAAAATTCAGCAAACACTTTGTGCTCTTTAACAGTTCACTACTTCTGCCTGCCTCGACCTAGAAACTTCATTCAACATTTAAACAAGTCACAAGATGTCAAGCTATCTTCAAATAATTAAACTTTTTGATATCTCTTATGATTTTTCTAAAATCGCGGTTTGAGTTTTATGCAGATTTTTCAGTTTTACAATGTAATCCAATGACGGAATTCTTCAGCTGCTAGAGTGAGCCACTCTTGCAACCGACGTTTTTACAACTTTTAACGATTTTTCACAAACAAAATGCTGCTGTTTGTACATATTTCACTCTACAAATATGATTTATGCATCAAATCGTAACTACATATGTCTGATTGAGGGAGTATAAGCATCATTCGTGTAGGTTTTATGGCTTTCTTTTAAATACTCCCCGAGTGCAGGAATGTCACCCTTTCCTCCATTGGATTCCATGTGAAATATTTTGAGCTCTTTCCCTTTCCTTGGCGTCTTCTTGTTCTTTCTTTCAGCAGACCAACATTGGCAAGGAACAGTTATGACTTTATAGTTTTTCTAGTTCTTTCTGGTTTTTGGTCGGTGTTTGCAAATGACCTTATCTCCATCACTGGCTGCTGGAGCTTATGCTTATCCTCCATCTGCTAGTGGAGAACAGACACACCAGAGTTGGACGAAGAGCTGCTCTCCCCCTCCTCTTCCTCTCTGTGGTCCTGACTTGTGACAGATGCGACAGGTCTCCTCTCTGGGAGTCATGTGTGTTCTTTTTTGCTTTACCACTTCATCTTTTTCCCATCTCTTCTCTTTTCATTTTCTGTGGCACTTCCATTTCCTTTACAGGAACGAGTTGAGCACCGTGATGTCTAGGACTGTCTGCACTTCCTGTTAAAGGACATTTACTGAGAAACCGTGGAGGCCATTTTAAAAGTCTGCATCATGCATGCTCATCATGTCTCCTCCGTTTTGTTGTACTCCACTTCCCCAACCATGAGCTGCTTGTTCTTCATTGTCAGCTTTGCATTGCTTTTCAGCTTCTTCTTTATCAGCTCTTGAAGTAATCTCTCACATTCTCTCTCTTCTGTTCACAATTTTTTGTTCAGCAGCTTTTCATTTACATTTTCTCTCTTGCTCATTTTCCCAAGTCTTTTTTTGCTCTGCTTCACCAAGCCTGCGGCTTTCTCTTTTCCCCTTGCTGTCTCTTATTTGCTATTCTACTTTTCTCCTCTTTCATTCTGCTCTTACCTCCATCTAACTGTAGTCTACTTCAGACGGAGGGCCTTTGGTTTTGTTAAATGTCTATAAAATCTTTGATGTTTCACCAGGCATTCGCAGCATAATATATTCATGTCCCCAACCTTGGCTTAAGTTTAGTCTTTTTCTGTCTTTTAAGCATCTTTGTTTACCTCTGCAGCCTTTAGACTAGCGAGAAATGTGAATACGAAGGACATACACTGCCTTTCAAAAGTATTTATGTAGCTTGAATTTTTGCTTTTCCCAGTATAAGCATAAACTTCCATGTGTTTTGTTGTGATTTTATGTTCCTGCATTTTGAACAATTTAGGCTAAATCTATAGGCTATACAAAATATTTTCATTAAATTTTTTTCACAAAATCATTCAAAGATCATGAGATCTCTTTTCACTTTAAATCCAATTATCCTGCTTTTGGCCGCACCCCTCTAACTCAACATTTACACTCACTCATGAAAATGGCTGCAAACAGATGCACAATTATACATTATACATCTTTGAAGAGCAGAAGTAGAGCCTCCTTCACAACCAACAAGAATGCAGCAGATGATTTCTGAATGGAAAGTCAACAACAACACACTTTTTTTTCCAGCAGCCATTGCACAGCGAATACAGCGGTAACACCAGCTGACCAAACATGCTGCAGCACTGCTTTGGTTGCTAGGCAACGGGGCTGGGCTTGACTGGAGTTGCTAGATAACGTTAAATGTGACTTAATAGTCAGGATGTCTTTTCCCAAAAACCACAATTATTAACTTATTGCCATGAAACAGCTGAATAGTTTATTTCGAAGCACTTGGACTGTTTGTAGAAACAGTTGACACCAAAATGGAAATATAAAAATAGATCAGCTGTAAAAAATGTTTTTGTTCTTTCCCCCCCAAACAATTGCTTTCCTTTGAAAACCATGTATAATTTTTCTTCTGCTTCACAAATATGCACTACTTTATGGCGCTTTATTGCATCAAACTCCTATAAAACACATTGAATTTTGTGGTTCTAATGTATTAAAAAGTGAAAAATGCATGAATACACAACTCAAAGTGCTACATCTTTGTCCTGGCTCCTTTGCGGTCCCGTTCGGTGACATAGTAGAAGCCTTCTTACTCTGTGCACTTGGCCTTCATTCCTACGTTCATGAAAACGGTCACACTGCCACTTGATGTTGTCAGTTCCAGTCTAGCAGGCATCCATCCTGATCCTCGTAAACACATCCTTCCTGCAGGCAGGGAAAAAGGTGGAGGTTGGCCAATTTATCACAGCTCTGACTGTAAGACTACAGGGAACCCTCTGTCTTCATCAGTTCACTCAGCAAATAGGCACACCCCAGTCACCGCTACAAGACTTACCTCATGCATCTCCATTATATGTTAATAACGGAGCTCTGATGGCGAGCAGAAGAAGAGCTCAGTGTTTGGAGAGACAGGGGTCTACTCAAATCAAAGATAAAATCGATTAAAATGGGTTTGAAAAATGAGAACAACCTGAAATAGAGATTACAACACTCAATATTGACCTATTTAGCATGACGGATGCAACCTAGGGTTGACAAGCGGCCATATTCTTAAAAACCTGACTTTAGTCTTGTATCAAGAGCGCTAACCGTCTTCCCATAACATAAAGGGCTAATTTTTATATGCTGAATTTAGAAAAAAGAAATCATTAAATTTGATGTTTGTTTTGTATCAAATGTATTAAACACTGACTGGATAAATAGAAAATTGTGTTTTTTTCCCCCATATTATTAAATTTAGACATAGTTCAAAAGCTTAGGAAAGTAAACAAATTTGAAAAGTTGCAAATTTGCTGGAAAAAACTCAGAGATTTTCTAGAATTTTTTTTTCTCAAATTTTTTAGATTAATCTCAAAATATCTTAGGTTTTTTCTAGTGAATATTTTACTTTTCAAACTCAAAAACATCCTTGTTTTTTCTAGGAAATTTCTGTGATTCATATCAGCATTTTGGAAATTAAAATTTACTCCTCTTTTTAAAAAATGTTTCATCTACGGTGGCCCTAATGCGCCGTTGTACATACCAAACTCTTTCTGGGCCGTTTTACTCTTCTGTAACAGTCATCTGCCATCTTTGTTTCTGTATCAATTGACCCCACTTAAGGATCAGTATCGTCGCCCTCTGCTGGATGGCGGCCAAAGTACAACACTGAAAGAAAGACTAAGCAGACCTCATTAGTTAATCTTTGGAATACATTTTAATCTAATAAACCCTTAAGTTGATAAACTATTTGTATTTTGTATTGATTTAGTTTGCAACATTTTCAAATAATCTCTTTCAGATTTGTTTTGTGATATTACAGAGTTCCCGTACTGCAATTTCGAAGGCCATCTCTCTTTTATTTTCTTTATTTTCTGTCTATTTTTCCGCCCTTGACTTCAGTGATCCTCCATTTTCTCCGGCTGGCCGCTGATCAAAGCCCGGTTCTGAGGTCGCTGAGCGGTTCTAGGCCAAGCGATGAATTGACGACATGCCTTCAGAATCTCGTGTTCTTGTGCGATCAGATGACGTGTGACAGGCGGCATCAGCCCCATCAGTTCACATTAAGCCCCGGCGCTCTGCATCCGTTTTTATCCTTTAATGTTAAACCTTTCTCACCAGTCGAATCAATTATCGGTGATTATGTTAGTGTCAGAGTCTTTAGCGCATGGCTGAGCCCGCGGCGCCGCCTCCTCCTGCTGGTTGTGCCGCAGCCCAGAGGCTCAACAGAAGCCACACCGCGCTGATCCCCTGTCAAAGCTCTGTTGCAGCAGAGGGACAACTTTGCAGACAGCTCTAAGTTTAACCTTCCTACTCAACAGTGCTGTGACAAGGCAAGGAGAGTTTATTATGCCTGACAAAACTCCCCCATGCAGGCCCTTCTCACTGAAAGTAGCATAGAAATTAGACCTATCATTCTCAATTGAGGATGTGGCTTTCAGAGATGACATGGTGGGCTTGTGTCCTTGGACTGAACACATGTTGTAGAAGCAATGAGATCACATGACTTCCCTAGCAGCACAATTGGTAAAAAATGAATTTTGAATGCAGAATCCCGTCTTTCCAGACCCATTTGAGTCTCTCCTGGGCTTTCCTCAGAGTCTCGCGCTCAGCCTTGGATGCACAATGCGGGTATGGATTCCTGCCACTGCGCGGCAGGAGGCGAGGCAGCTTGTTAAAAAACACTCTTGGCTGCAAGGTCATGGCTCTGAATGGTTTTCACATTCGTGCATGTCGGCGCTTTGTATCAAAACACCTCTAAATAAAATATCAGAATGTTCTGGATCACGGCTAATAAGTTCAAATTAGAATATTTGGCCCTGTCGCCTGTAGAGCTTTACCCATCACATATCATCATAGGCCAATATGGAAATAGCTTACCGAATGCTGGTAATTAACCTCACACAGCGACCTGTGTGTAGTTATAATCACTTTTACACAAGCTTGATATCAGATATATGTATTGCAGAGGTAATGTTATCTTAATAAAGATATTTATGCCACTGCTGCTGTTCAACAAAGGCACCTGGCAAACACAAAGCTAGCATGAAATGTTTATAGGTGAACTATTATTCTTCTTAGAACAGTTAGGATATGTCTGTAGGAGATAAAAATCATGTTCATTACATATTTTTTGCACTAAATTATTGTTAGATATTAGTCTGTTAAGTTCAGAATGAGTTGCTTAGGGCATCTTGTCACTTTATATCCAAATAAACTTTTGCTGCCCACTCCAACAAAATCAACTTTTACTCTCCCATGTGAAAATGGCTGTTTGTATTGCTAGGTAACGAGGTGAGTTCTGCTGCGGTTTCTACGTAACAGTCTGAATTTTGCTTAGGTTGCTAGGTGACGCCCTGCGTTCCGCTGTGGTTGCTAGGTAACAGTCTGGGGTTGCTAGTCGAGGGGCTGTGCCTGCTAATTTGTGACGTTACAATCTAGAGGTTTATTAGGACACCATTGTAGAGAAAACTGACTTTCCACAAAATAGTATTAACATTCAAATCTAGATTTGATTAGTATAGACTCTAACTGTCCTCAATGACCACTCATGATCTACATTTTTAGTGGCTGAGAAGCTAAAGCTTACAAAAGATGGTGGGCCTTATCAGAAAAAAAAAAGAAAATGCAAGTTAATAGTAGTTGATGCCATTATCACAATTTAATTGTGTATTGATTGTGTTTGTATTTGTGTATTTTAAAAGGACTCTTAATACAAAAACCGCTGAACAAACTATGGGACCTTCTCTTTGACTGGCAACCTAATTAAAGAGTCTTAGTAGCTACATTGTAGGTATTGTCGGGTTCTGCGTCCCAGATGCAAAACTCCTTGAGTTTATTGGAGACTTTGAAGCCTCATGTCCAGAGGTGGGCAGAGTACCCAAAACTTGCACTTTAGAGTAGCATTATTTCTACCTAAAAGTAAAAAGTAGCTGTCCAAGAAATTACTCAAGAGTAAAGAGAAACTGATCAAATTATCAATCATTTAATACTTCAAAATTACATCATCAGATGGATTACATGAAAATTTTTACGGGTTAAAATGACAATACTAAATATAAGGAGCAAAAGTAACAAAATCAAGCAAAAGAAAATGTTTCTAAATCAGTTTCTTTCAATAAAAAACTTATGAAACTGCATATGTGTGTCTGGTAAGTGTTTGTTTTTCTATCAGCGAGTAGAAAATTCAGAAATTTTACTCAAGTAAGAATAGAAATACTTTATAATTACTGAAGTAAAAATAAAAAGTAAATTTTTTAAAAAGAGTTACTTAAGTAAATGTAATTGAGTAAATATGAATACCCAACTTTGCTCATATGGCAGGTCAGATTGTCCTTTGGAAAAAAATTATGAAGTTACATTTGCTTTTCAAATCTTAATATGTTACACTGCAAAGATTTTCTCTGTTTTTTGCGTTTTCCTCCCATCCATCTGGCCATCCGTTCTGTTAAAAAGCGCTGAGTGGAGGCAGAACAGATAGTAATCTGCTGTAGCCTTGGCACTCGTGCACTCGGGTCTCATTGAAGGAGATTGATGGCTCTTTTCTGGAATGACTGTTGTTTTGGATGGAGAGAGAAAAAGATGGAGGCACAGGAGTGGATTTGGAGTGAAAAACTGCAAGAGGGAAGCGTTGGAGGGCAGGCGGTGGAGTTGAGTTGATTGATAGCTGTAAAAGGTAGAGGAAATGTCATCGTGGAGGAGTTTGAGAGGTCATTACATTTGGTTTGTGTTTTATTGACTGAGAGCAGGCATCGACTTGTGATTGGTCTTAGATCTGCATCATTTCTTTTTTGCAGTTTCTGAAATTGGCTGTACTTACTTTGCATGTCAGCAAGGTTACATCTAAATGTCAGATTTTCTCTCAAGATGCAAATGAGAAAGAGACAAGTTGTGACGTGTCTGCAGGTTAGATTGCTATGGACTTTTAAGTCTTTATAGCATATTGTTCAGCGCTGCATTGCAGGTAAATTAGGTGCTCTTCATCTCTCTTTATGATTGCTTTTAGCCCATGTGTGGGCGGCACGATGTTGAGTGCCTGTAATGACAGTTATGTTCTTAAGTTTTTCCATTATTCTCCCTCAGTGGCCGTTTTTTGAAGTTGGCGTCCGTTAGAGAACAAGCAAGTTCTCAGCTTTCGTTCTTCCCTCTGATGAGAAACAAATTCAGGCTTTCCTAATTTGTGTTGTGCTACTCTTGCAAAAACACAAAGTATTACCAAGTAGTTTTAGTCTAGTTTCTGTAGAAAGTTGATTGGGTGAACAAACTCCTGCCTAAGATCAGTAGCTGTTAGCGATCAGTAGCACTGCTAGCGGATGTTTAATGTAACACGGAGCAGAAAGCTGAGGTTGTTGTTTCTCCTTACATCCAGTGGGTGGCTTACGTTGCTACAATCGATAGTAGCCACACAGACACACCCGGTAGAAGGAAACAAACGTACCCAGTACAACACTTTAATTCTATTGGCTGAGAGGTTGCCAGGCGACAGTGCATTTTTGTTCCAGAAGCAAGAAGAGAATGATTCATAAGTGAGCAGAGAGGCCGAGCAGAGACTAAGTCTGAGCAGGAGGAGAAGTTTTTAGCACAAGCATTACAAGTTTTGAGAACAAAAGACATGAAATCCTGATTTCAGACTGAAACGTGTGCTCTTGGATTATGGCAGAAAAATTCCCCCAAACAGGTTTACTAAGATATTTGCACTTGAGACTAGACCAAAAATACTCAGTAAGATTTTTTTTTTTGTGACAAACAAAACAAAATCTTTGTCCATTTTGTCCATCAGATAGGACAAAGAACAGACTAAAAGTATTTACATAACATATTGTGACATACACTAGTAAATTTAAAACTGGGTATATATTCTGATACTGCAGACATCAGAAAACCAACAGAAACAAACATGAATAGTAAAATTAATAAACCAAAATAAGGTAAAACAACAACAAAAAGATCATTGTCAACATAACATACATTCTACTCTTTGTCCATTCTTGTTATAGAGTATTCCTTCCTTCTTAAAAACTGAGGTATGTTTTCTTTATTTTTACACTGCAAAAAATCTAAATCTTACCATGTATTAATTTCAGATTTCTAATCCAAATATCACAGAAAACTTGAGACAAGGCAAAACTACCTTACAAGTAACTTTTCAGCAGAAAACATGTATAGTAAAAATACTCCTAAAGGTTCTTAAAAATAAAGTTACTCAAGTGAATGTAATTGAGTAAATGTAAGTAGTTGCTACCTTTCTCTGGTTGTAAGGGAAATAATCTGCCAATGGAACTGGAACTCGGTTGCTAGGAAACGGGTTGGGCTTGACTGGGGTTGCTAGGTAATGGTGCCAGTGGAACATGTACTTTTTCATCAATATTGACAAATTGATAAGTTACTTGTAAGTTAGTTTTGTCTTATTTCAAGCTTACTAAGATATTTACAGTAGAAACTGGACAAGGATAGTTGGTAAGATTTTGTGTTTTTACAGTGTGTGCTGCTCTTTCCTCTCTTAATTTGCACCTGTTTTGAAAATAACTCTGTTCATCTGATTGTCGTGTGTCTCTTTGTTTCATCAGACTTTTCCGGAGAGAAGTGGCTCTTCTTTCTCCTTTTTGTTGTCTGTTTTTGATCTCTCTTCTTTTCCCCACTGTTTTGCCCTTTTGTTTCCACACCTTGCTTTCCAGCAGCTCCTTTTTACTTTTCAGAAAGCATCATGCTGTGTCATGATGCCCCGACATTCTTAGGGTCAACTAGTTACCTTTCAGTGGCATCAAAAGGTTGTTAAAACCACAGAAAGACGACCAATTCAGACTGTTAGAGTCGCAGGGGGGCAAATGACAAAAATGCCAAGAATACGTAAAGAAGAAAAGAACATTCAGGCTAAGATTCGGTCGATTTGTCCAAACTCTTGATTGGATTATCACAAGCTTCTCAGACCGGATCAAATGGTGGGACAAGTGAAATTATGAAGTTTCTTCATACAGTGCAGAGGGAAGTGAAATAGAAGTTTAACAATTTTGTGAAATCGCCATTTTTTGTTGATCTGTTGTATTTTACTGCTCAAAGTTTAAAGGAAGAATTCAATAAGTTTGCTTTTATGGATAAAAAATTTAAACATCCAAAGATTTTTTTCTTTCTATAAGTGTACACACTAGCTACGTTCCCATTGGAAATGTGTGCAAAACTTTGTCAATATTCCCCTAATGTGAAAACAAAAAACTATTTTTCAATTGCGTTGATTCCATTAAATAAGAAACGCAACTAACGCAACATGAGATTTTAGTTGGTGAACTTGTCATTGTTCACATGATGCGTAATTAAGACACAGTACACCATCATCCTCCAACTACTTCCTGCCTTCTTCTTCATGGTTTGCATGAGCGGCAACATCTGGTTGTTGATCATGTGACTTGTGCGACGCCTCGTGTGTTTCCATTACATTCATGCAAAGTAAACAGCCAAAAAACTACTTCATCCTACCGCCAAATCTCGCATATTTACTAAAATACACATGGAGATTTCTGAGTTTCAAAAGTCAAAAACATTCATCTTGTGAAACTTAGAAATTTTCCAATTTCCACTATGTTATCTTCAGCTGTTACATATTAAAGAAACTTGACTTAGCAATTTTAGCAATCAATTAAATCTTACCAGTTTATATGGTAAAATTTTTATTGGTAAAATCTTACCAGTTTTACCAATAAATTTGGTAAAATTTTATTTTACCATATAAAATTTTACCAATTTCATATGTTAAAATTCTGGCTACCACAGCTGCTGGTGTTTCACCGTAAATTAGAGACGTTTTCTTTTTACAATGTACGTTAGCCTAGCTTAGCACGACAAAAACATACAACTTTAGCTGACCATACTGCATAATAATGTATATAAACACGTTACATTAGCAGATATTATGAATGAATCCACAGATCCGGTGAAATATCTCAAATGACAAGCAACAAAAACGTCTCATTGATTAGTTGTTTAATCAGTTTAACTCTTCAGTTGTTTTTTATAAAATATGCATCGTGTTGAGTAGATGAGTGAAGGCCTATTGATCCAGGCAGCATCTATTTCATTGTAATGTGTGAAGTGCTTCAGGTGAGCTATTGATCTTATATACACATCACATCGTTGGTGTATCTTTTTGACATTTCTTTCACGACTCAACCTTTGTTTTTTGCATCTGATTGACATTTCCTCTGTATATTTGTGTAAACATACGGATTGTAAGATTTTTCATTCATTCATGCAGATCATCTTTCTTCTCTCGGGGGTAAAAAAAACGGCAACTAATTTGGATTCCGGTCACGAATACAATGAGCCCATAAAAAGTAGGCTATTATCCATGCAGTATTTCTCAGCTGAATATGAGTCTCTGTTTAGGATTTTAGTGAGTCACAATTTATTTCACTTCTGAGGCGACTTGTGACTTGATTCAAGTTATCCATGGCTGCTTCAGAATTCAGATTTCAGCTTAATGATCTGAGTGTGGAGAGAAAAGTTACAGATTTATGTTTTTCCAGACATCTTTATGAATTTGATGCATTATGAGCTCGAACAGGATCACTGTGGCTGTTTTATTTAAGACATTTTGTTTCAGCTCACAGACCTTTCAGTAATATATATATATGTATATATATACACACACACACATACTTTGTGGCAAACACAAGCTGCCTGCTCTTTGAAGTCCTGTGTGCTTTTGGTTGACAGGCATGTGAAGTATGAGGAAGAGGCCTTGGTCATGTTTATTTTGGTAGGGGTGGTATTTGAAATAAAATTAGACTCGGAGGATTTTAATGAGACTGCTTCCACATTGGAGCTGCGTACCACTGGATCTGTTCTGCAGATATCTGTTCACTTATTAAAGCGTTTTTATTTGTCCCATTTGGACATAATTATCCCTAAAAAAACATTTCCATCAGATACAGATTATTATACTGCCAGATGAATTACAGATTGAGCTTTGATGTTGCTGTTAATGGATGTTTTTACACTTGTGATTTTGTAATATTTGTTTTTATGTAGTGTTAAGTTTCTGCTGCATGTAAGGGATGTTCAAAGTGTGGATTGGGGGCCATTTGTGGCCCTCTGCATGATTTTGTTTAGTCCACACTGCAAAAACACAAAGTATTTTCGCTTTAGCTTCTAGTACAAATATGCTTAAAATTAGATAAAATTAGCTTATACGTAATTTTTCAGCCAATATGTAGAGCTTTGTTTTAAATAAATAATTCCTTAATATTGATAAAAATCAATACTTCCATTGACAGATTATTTAAATCATTTTATAAATAAAACAGTCTACCAGTGGAACCAGCATTTTTTCATCCTTATGAAGGAATTATTTACCTAAAATAAACTCCTACGTATTGGTGAAAAAATAAGACATTTACACTGTAAACTAGACAAAAATACTTGGTCAGATTTAATGTTTTGATCTGCACAATTAAAAATGAAGCAAATATCTCTATTAATTTGCCACTTTTACCAATAACAATAATTTTCTTAAAATATTTATTTATTGAGCTACAAGATAAAGTATTTGTCTTTAATTAGCAAGGACAGTAACTCCCAAAAACCTTTTTAAAAAATCATGTGAACAGCAATTGTGTTTATATTTTGGATCAACAATGATTTTCAGATTCATTTTCAAGAAAAAGTTGACTACTTTGCTTTATTGAAATATTATCTATTTAGTATATAATTGAAGACATAAAACAACAAAAGTCTTCAGAAATACATTTGGCCCTTGGCTGCTCTCGATTTGATATTTTTGGCAAAAGTTTGGACACCCTTGTCTTCTGATCATTGTTTTTTAACTAAGCATCAGGAATCTCATGTTTTCTTAACCGCCTGGTGAAGAAAACCTTTTTGTAGAACATTTATCTTTTCAGTATCCTGCCACACAGACAGTGTTTTTCCAAAGGCGTTCTGCATTCAAGTCTTCTAAATAACAGATGCGCACACAAGCAGTCAACTTGACAAGGAGGCTCTTGCAAAAATTTGATAAGGCACGCGCTCACTCCCACGCTTCCTCTCACAACTACAGTCATGTTTGGTTTTTTTTTCTCCGTTAATGTGAGGAAGCTGCCAAGAAGCTCAAACTCTGGACAGACACGCAGGACTGACACACCTAAAGACAGAAAACTGACGGACAGACTCCAGCTGGCTAGCATGGCAGCAGGAAATGGAGCAGATGTGCGAGGCGCTTTGATGTAGGTGATTTCCAAATGAGGGGGAGATCTGGAGGAGAAATGCTCCGGTCTGCGCCAGGTTCAACAAATCCAAGAATATTGTTGCAGACTGTTTCAGTCTGCGGTGCATTAACCCCAAATTAGGGTGTCAAAGCAATCCATGAATTAATTTTGAACAGTATTTGCTGCGTTTCTGTTACAAATTTGCCAATTTTCCACTAATCTCATAATTTTGGAATCACAATTCTTACATTAAATAATAAATGGAATTAAAATCACACGTGAATAAGTTTGTTAACGTGAGAAATTATTAATAAATACGCCCCTCCATCAGCCTCCAGCTACTTCCTGTTGTCTTCTTTATGGTTTGCGCCAGTGGCAACGTCCGGTTCTTGTTCATGTGACTCGTGTGATGCATAAAAGTGTTTCCATTGCAGTTTTGCAAATGAACTAATTTCCATAAAAAAAAAAAACATCTCATCCTACCACCAAAAGTTGCATATTCGCCAGAAGAAATGTGGAAATTTCCGAGATTCATTTCAAAATTGTAGTTTTTTCTAGTACATTTTTGACTTTTCAAAAGTTGAAATGGCCAAGTTTTTATAATCTTAAAATTAGTGTTTAGTATAACAATTTTTTTCAATAAAATTTCTGGGTTTATTCTAGAAGTTTTTTTCTATCAAATATTTGACTTCTCAAACTCAGAAATTAGTTTTTTCTAGAAGATTTCTGATGTTAATCTCAAAATTTCTGAGTATTTTGCCAGGACATTACACGAAAAGTAAAGAACTTGCTACAATAAAATAAAAGATTTTAAATTAATCGCAGAAATTTTTGGATAGAAACTATGATATTTCTGAGTTGCTTGACTTTTGAAGTTTAGAAATTCAGGTTTTTATCGCCAAAACTTATTTTTTTTTTTTTTTTTTTTTTTTTTTTTTTTTTTTGAAATTTGAAATTTTTTTCTTTTTCTAGTAAACTATGAAATTAATCTAAAATTTTCTGACTTTTTTGACAGAAATTTACTACAGTCTAGAAAGTCAAAATTCTAAAAAAACCTCTAGAAATTCTAAAAATTTTGGACTTTTTTTGACAGAAATGTACTTTTTTTTCTGTCAGTGACCCTAATACGTTGTCATAGTAACCTAAATGTAACGAAGAATCAAGAAATAATTAGCTAAAAACACATGAAACAAATGAAGCAAAAATAATTAAACACAAATAAGTGACTATAAAAGTGTCAAAATAAACAACATTAGTTAACTTTAACAAATAAAATCCTCACTTGAGTCTTTTGTAAAAATGAAATGAACATCCTTTCAGACAAATATTAACTAAAGTGTGAACCCATTAGAAAATATGTCTAAATAAAATTACTTGCCTTATATTTAATGTCATCTGTAGCTAATAATAATGTAGATTATTGAAAACAACACTGATTACATAAACGAAAGCCGTTCCACGCTGACCCTCCACTTACCGCCAATTTGCTGAGGTCACAATGACAAGTATTTCCATGTGGATGCTTAGTAATTAGCTAAGAGAAAACGAAGAAAAAGGTTGAAACTGGCGAGGCCCCGCTCACTCCACCCTCCAAAATCTGTCACGCAGCTCGTCTGGGGCCTTCGCCGCCCAGTCGCCTCCCTCACACTTGGCTGCTTCACTTAATTGAAGCCACTTCAGATCAGTCAAAAAGATCTGGATCTGCACGCCTGAGCGGATCGGGGAGCTCGTCTGACCTGCCAGTCATGGCCGCCAGCAGCTGCCTGCCATGCGTAACCACACCAACGGCAGACGTAGCCGGGATCGCAGATCCACGCTTAGTATACACTAATCATACGTCAGTCATCTGCCAGCAGGGCGGGTATTATAAGATTAGACTTACACTGCAAAAACACAAAGTGTTCTTCTCTAGGTTTTACTGCAAATATATCAGTACACTTGAAATAAGATAATAAGTCAATAATTCCTTAATATTTGTGAAAAAGTTCTAGTTCTAATTGCAGATTTTTTTCACTTATAACCAGAGTTGATTAGTAACTAGTTACATTTACTCCGTTGCATTTAGTTGAGTAATTTTTTTTGAAAAATTGTTACCTGAGTAACTTTATTATGAAGTATTTCTACTCCTACTTGAGTAAAATTTCTGGATTTTCTGCTCACTGATTGGAAAGACAAACATGTTTTAACCAAAATTTTCCCAGACACACACTCACTGTTATGTTTATTGTGTATAATATTGCTAGTGTTATTATTAGTTGAAATACGCCACCTTGTGGTCACTTTAAGTTATTGTTTGAATTAATAGTAGAAGAAGAATATGGACAGGAAGTGCTACATTGTTGCCCTTGGTTACCAGAATCGAACGGCCGCTCCACACTCCTCCTGGTTCTTTCTTGGTGTTTGTTAAAGCATTGTCTGTGAGTATTACTTGGTTAAAATATTGAGACACCTGTAATGCTACATGATATGATGGTATTGTGTAAAGTTGTATGTTTATAGCCCGTTATTATTACGCTAATGAGTTCGTTTTTATATGCTAATTTCTTGTTGCTAATCGCTAGCTAACATCCTCATTTCATTGAAAGTCAATGCCATGTTGGTCCTTTATTTTATTTATATCATTCTGTAAAGCCTAGATTGTAATACATTGCATTTCTGTATGTTACAGTTTCACAAATTGAACTACTACTGAAGTAAACTTCATTAACCAGTCATCGCTGTCCGGAGTTTCTTCATTGTTCAAGATTGTTTAGCTGTTTGGATAGCTGGTGCAGTATCTAGCGAGGCCAATAACAGTGAAAAGACAGCACCACGGCAAGCAACAAAGCTAGAGAACCTATCACGTGGAGCTCCAGTCAGCCCAAAGAGCCAAGTAAAGTGCATTCAGTCATCATAAGCCACAAAATGTCTGAAAACAAATCCCAAAAGTCTCAAAATAAGTCAGTACACTCTCTAAAGTCATCAAAGGCAAGTTCTACAGCTGGCATTGAGCTACTAAGAGCTAAAGCAAAGGCCGAAGCTGCTCAAGCAAGAGCTACATATGCAAAGAAAGAAATAGAAATCAAAGTGGAACAGGCACGTCTACAGGCAACCCTTGATGCACTTAGAGCAGAGCAAGAGCAAGAAGCTGCAGCTGCAGAAGCAAATTCATTGGAAGCAGGACTACTACAATTGGGCTTTGAAACACGCAGTGTAACATACAGGTCATGTCTTACAGAAAATAAAGCAACACGCACAGCCCAGTATGTTTTAGATCAAACAAATCGCACTGCAGCAGAGTCACCTGCCCCTGTTCAAATTGAAATAAATAATCCAGAACTCCCGTTGCAACCCTTCGTTGTAAAGCAAGAAATGAACTACGCAGCTCCTGAAAGTGAAGTTTGTGAACCCCAGTCTGCCAGTTTCAAGCAGTTTGCTCCTCTTGCCCCAGTGTTACCCAAAATGAACCATGCACACAATAGCCACGTCGAGACCCAGCCAACTTATGATCTGGCCAAGTATCTAGCCCGCAGCCAGCTCATCACTACAGGCCTCACAAGCTTTGACCAACCCATGAACTACTGGGCATGGAAATCATCTTTCAAAACCGCTATAACAGGTTTGGACCTTTCTGCAGGAGAGGAACTAGATCTGCTTGTACGTTACCTCGGTAAGAACTCATCGAGACAAGTCAAACAAATGAAAGCTGTCAACATTAGATGTCCTGAAGCTGGATTAGCCATGGCTTGGGACAGGCTCGAAGAAGTCTATGGCTCTCCAGAAGCTGTAGAACAAGCACTCTTTCAAAAGGTAGAGAGCTTCCCCAAAATCAGCCCCAGAGAGCCTTTCAAACTCCGAGACTTAGCTGACCTAATGTTGGAGCTTGAAGCAGCTAAACTTGATGGATATTTACCAGGCTTGTCTTACTTGGACACATCCAGGGGAATTCAGCCAATAGTTGACAAGTTACCTTACAATCTGCAAGAGAAGTGGATGACATACGGCTCAAAGTATAAACGTGATCACGGCGTCAGTTTTCCGCCTTTCACTGTGTTTGCTAACTTCATTCGCACTGAGGCCAAAACGCGAACTGACCCAAGCTTCACCCTCCACAGCTCAAACCAGTTACCTGAGAGAAAACAAATGCCAGAAAGGTTTTCCAAAGTGCCCATATCTGTCCACAAAACTCAAGTACAAGACAAAACAGAAAATAAGGAAAAAATCACAAGTACAGTAAACCCCAACAAACAGTGTCCAATACACAACAAACCCCACCCGTTAAAACGCTGCAGAGGATTCAGAGAGAAACCTTTGGAAGAACGAAAACAGATAATCAAAAGGTTTAACATCTGTTTTCGCTGCTGCTCATCTACAGATCATCTTGCCAAGAACTGTACAGCAGACATCACTTGCACGGAGTGTGACAGCAATAATCACATTTCTGCCCTCCATCCAGGTCCAGCACCGCAGGAATCTAAAACGCCGCCTCCCCCACAGCACGGCGGGGAGAGCAGCAAAGCGGATGTCCAAGAAGTCACCTCTCGGTGTACTGAGGTGTGCGGAGAAGGGGTGAGCGCCAGAGAATGTTCCAAAATCATACTCGTCAATGTGTATCCTGCTGGCCACAAAGAACAAACAAAGAGAATGTATGCAATCTTGGACGAACAGAGCAACCGTTCTCTTGCACGTTCACAGTTCTTCGAGTTGTTTCGGATCCAAGGAGCAAGTTATCCCTACACATTGAAGACGTGTGCAGGGCTCACAGGAGTTTCAGGAAGAAGAGCTGGTGGCTTCATGGTGGAGTCAATAAATGAACAGTTAAGCCTTCCTTTGCCAACACTCCTCGAATGTAATGACATTCCCAACAACCGCTCAGAAATACCTACCCCGCAAGCTGCATCCCACCACACTCATCTGCATCGGATCGCGGACAAGATCCCACCATTGGACTCTGATGCTGACATACTTCTACTGCTGGGCAGAGATGTATTGAGAGTTCATAAAGTCAGAGAGCAAGTAAATGGCCCAGGTGACTCCCCATTTGCTCAGAAACTGGATCTGGGATGGGTTGTGGTTGGTGACGTCTGCCTAGATGGTGTACACAGACCCACACAAGTAAGCAGCTACAAGACTTACGTTCTGGAGAACGGTCGTGCGAGTCATCTTCAACCATGTAACAGTCAGATAACTGTCAAAGAAACATTCACAGAAACACCTGAGCTCTCTCACAGCCTCAGAAGCTTCCAAGCGTCAGGATGTAATGTGGACAGGATTGGTCAACAAGTTTTCGCTCACACACCTGACGATCACAAATTTGCACCATCAGTTGAGGACATGCGGTTCCTCCAAATAATGGACTCTGAGTTCTACCAGGACAGTGACAACAGCTGGGTTGGTCCACTGCCCTTCCGGTCGCCACGACAACGTCTACCTAACAACAGACAGCTGGCTTACGATCGTCTCATGTCACTCAGGCGCTCTCTAGGAAAGTGGCCTGAAATGAAAGCACATTTTCTGGAGTTCATGGAGAACATGCTCGCTAGAGGTCATGCAGAGGTCGCACCATCTCTAGCCCACAATCAGGAATGCTGGTACTTACCTTTGTTCGGGGTTTACCATCCCAAGAAACCCACAAAGATTAGAGTTGTGTTTGACTCAAGCGCCCCCTATGAAGGAGTCTCTCTCAACGACGTGCTACTCACAGGCCCTGACCTTAACAACAGTCTCGTCGGAGTACTCATGAGGTTCAGAAAAGAACAAGTAGCCGAATCATGACATTGAACACATGTTTCACTGTTTTGTTGTTAAAGAGAGCCACAGAGACTTTCTCCGCTTTTTGTGGTACAAAGATAACAACATGTCCTGCGAAATAATTGAGTACCGCATGCGCGTGCACATCTTCGGGAACAGTCCCTCCCCCTCTGTCGCTATATACGGCCTCAAAAAAGCGGCAACGACTGGTGAAGCAGAGTTCGGGACCGATGCACGCAGGTTCATAGAGCGAGATTTCTATGTCGACGATGCTCTCAAGTCATTCCCCACTGAGCAAGAAGCAGCTCATGTTCTAAAACAAGCACAACAGGCTCTCGCTTGTTCAAATCTCAGGCTACATAAAGTCACCTCAAACCGCCAAGCTGTTCTGGAAGCCTTTCCACCAGAAGACAGAGCTAAAGATGTTGAAAACTTGGATCTGTGTGCACCAGATCTCCCTGTCCAGCGGAGTTTGGGACTGTTGTGGAATGTTGGCCTTGACACTTTCACATTCAAAGTCGACGAGGATCAAAAGCCCTTCACTCGTAGAGGCGTCCTTTCTACGGTCAATAGCCTCTATGACCCTCTCGGGTTCCTTGCCCCCATCACAATCCAAGGCAGGCAAATACTCAGAGAGCTAACCAGTTTGACGGACGACTGGGACGCACCTCTTCCCGACGATACAAAGGCAGAGTGGTGCAAGTGGAAGGACTCTCTCCAAGATCTGCAAAGTCTGCAAATACAGCGTCCTTATACCTCGCTCTCCACAACTAACGCCCAAAAAAGAGAACTCTTCATATTTGCTGATGCGTCTGTAAAAGCCATTGCAGCCGTTGCATATATCAAAGTCTCAACGTCAGAAAGCACAGAAATTGGATTTGTGTTTGGAAAGACCAAGTTGGCTCCTCAATCAGGCCTCACGATTCCAAGGCTCGAGCTATGTGCCGCAGTGCTCGCAGTTGAAGTTGCAGAGTTGATAGTAGCAGAAATGGACATTTCATTTGACAACATTGAGTACTATACGGACAGCAAAGTTGTGCTAGGGTACATATACAACCAAACCCGAAGATTCTATGTGTATGTGCATAACCGAGTCCAACGCATACTCCAGTCGACGCGCTCTCACCAATGGAAGTACGTTCCATCTGGCCTCAACCCAGCAGACTACGGGTCTCGTTCTGTGACAGCAGCTCAACTGAGCAACACAACATGGTTGGAAGGACCGGCCTTCCTCCTCAAACCTTCACTACAGGTACCTCCTTTTGAAAATTACGACCTTGTTGATCCTGCTGCTGACATAGAAGTACGCCCCTTGGTGACAACAAACCTGACTCGCGTCACGAAACCAGCAATCGCTCCAACATGTTTTGAAAGGTTCTCAAACTACAGCGCTCTCATCAGAGCAATAGCCCAGTTGATTCATGTCGTTCGCTCATTCAATCACTCCAACCAAGCATCCAGCTGCCACGGCTGGCACCTTTGTCGACCTACAGAAGAAGAAATGGCAAAGGCAAAGATTTGTGTCATAAAGAATGTTCAAAGTGAGTACTACAAAGAAGAGCTAAAATGCATATCAGAAGGGACAAAGATTCCCCTCTCAAGCAGTCTTTGGAAGCTGCACCCCATATTGGACAATGATGGACTCTTAAGAGTTGGGGGCCGAATCACACATGCTGAACTGGGTATCGACACCACTCACCCTCTCATCATTCCAGCCAGACACCACTTGGGTACCCTCCTGATACGCCATTACCATGGATCTGTGAAACATCAGGGGAGGCATTTCACAGAAGGTGCGATAAGAGCTGCAGGATTCTGGCTGGTGGGAGCCAAACGAAGCATTAGCACTGCTCTTTTCAAGTGTGTCACATGCAGGAAGCTACGAGGAAAAGCTGAATGTCAACAGATGGGAAACTTGCCTCCTGAACGGATGAAGGTCGCACCCCCATTCACGTACGTGGGTGTGGATGTGTTTGGGCCGTGGGACGTTTTCACCCGTCGCACAAGAGGAGGTCAAGCTAATTCCAAAAGGTGGGCCGTCATGTTTTCCTGCATGTCTACGAGAGCAGTACATATCGAGTTAATCGAAACAATGAGCACTGACAGTTTCATAAACGCTCTGAGGCGGTTTTTTGCAATCAGAGGCCCAGCAAAACAAATCAGGTCTGATTATGCACAAATTTAATCGGCGCCTCTCACAAACTGAAAATGGTTGAGACGGATCTCTCCATCAAAGATGTCGAAGGCTACTTGAACAAACAAAACTGCTCATGGATCTTCAATCCTCCGCACGCATCACATATGGGTGGTGCTTGGGAGCGAATGATCGGGATTGCCAGGCGCATCCTCAACTCCATGTTCCAAGATTGTAAAAGGGCAATCTTGACCCACGAATTGTTGTCTACGTTTATGGCTGAAGTCTGTGCCATCATGAATACTCGTCCTCTTGTTCCTGTGTCTACCGATCCTGAGTCACCTCTTATCCTCACGCCGTCGATGCTGCTCACCATGAAAACAGGATGTGCGCCACCACCTCCTGGAAACTTTGAAAATGGGATACTTCTGAAAGAACAATGGAAAAGGGTTCAAAGTCTCGCTGATATCTTTTGGTCGAAATGGAGACGTGAGTATCTTCATACTCTGCAGTTGCGCCACAAATGGCAGGATAAGAAACAAAGCCTCAAGGAAGGAGACATTGTTCTGCTCAAGGACTCTCAGGCCAAAAGGAACGAGTGGCCCATGTCTATTATCTCCAAGAGCATCCCAGGGAAGGACGGACTTGTCAGGAAAGTTGAAGTAACTACTTCTCATGCGGGAACTAAGAAGACTTTTTCGCGCCCTGTGACCGAAGTGGTTCTGCTTTTGTCCCCCGAGCAATTCAGTGACTGTTAATTTGAATGTGGGATAGTATTCTCCCAGGCGGGGAGTGTTATGTTTATTGTGTATAATATTGCTAGTGTTATTATTAGTTGAAATACGCCACCTTGTGGTCACTTTAAGTTATTGTTTGAATTAATAGTAGAAGAAGAATATGGACAGGAAGTGCTACATTGTTGCCCTTGGTTACCAGAATCGAACGGCCGCTCCACACTCCTCCTGGTTCTTTCTTGGTGTTTGTTAAAGCATTGTCTGTGAGTATTACTTGGTTAAAACATTGAGACACCTGTAATGCTACATGATATGATGGTATTGTGTAAAGTTGTATGTTTATAGCCCGTTATTATTACGCTAATGAGTTCGTTTTTATATGCTAATTTCTTGTTGCTAATCGCTAGCTAACATCCTCATTTCATTGAAAGTCAATGCCATGTTGGTCCTTTATTTTATTTATATCATTCTGTAAAGCCTAGATTGTAATACATTGCATTTCTGTATGTTACAGTTTCACAAATTGAACTACTACTGAAGTAAACTTCATTAACCAGTCATCGCTGTCCGGAGTTTCTTCATTGTTCAAGATTGTTTAGCTGTTTGGATAGCTGGTGCAGTATCTAGCGAGGCCAATAACACTCACCTTCGGTTTTTGTTATAGTTTAAAAAAAAATATTGAAAGAAACTGATTTGGAAAAATTTTTTTTTGCCTTTTTTTATTACTTTTTGTTACTTATATAAATTATTGTAATTTTGGTTCTTTAAAGACCAACATTTCCGCTTAACTTTATATTTTGACTGTGTACATTTTAAATACTAAGTGATTTGATCCGTTACTCAGTACTTGAGAAGACTTTTTTTTTTTACTGTTGAGTTATTTTTTGGACGGCTACTTTTTACTTTTACTTCAGTAAAAATATGTTGAAATAGAGCTACTTTTACTTGAGTCAAGTAGGAGCAAGGTGAGCGCTAGTTCTAAGCTTGTGGATTGCTTGTTGCCATAGCAACTCCATAGCAACAGCCTGCCCAGATGGCTGCCAGTTACCAGGCTCACGGAAGGGTGGCGTCACATAAAAAGTTTCCAGTGGCCTTAATCCTCTGCCATATGATTTAATATTGTGAGATGGAAGGAACAGGAAAAAGGAAATGTTTTTTGTAACGGCGGGGAGCAGCGGATGCGTTTGTGGCGCTGATGCCGTCCATTACGCCGGCCGCTGGGCGGCGTCGGAGGGGCGACCGTCGAGCGGGCCGTAGATCTACTGTAACAGCCCGCTTGGGAGCGAAGGTCTACGGCGTGAAATAGAGCTGGTGTGTTGTGTTAAATGCCAGGCTTGTTCTCAGTGGCGGAGCTTTATTGTGGTAGCCTTTAGTTATACTGTAGCTCAGTCAGCTGACATTTAATGCTCAGCCATTACTCTGCTGCTGCTTTGGACCAGCCGTCCTTGTTACAGCTCCAAATATGAGTAGACAGTTGTGACAGCTGGCTCAACCACATGTGACAAGCCTTTTAGATCTTTATGCTTTAATTATTCTCTCTCCTGAGACCAGTATTGACATTTAAGGTTTTAACACTGAGACCCTATAAACTAGTTATCTGTCTCACTAAAGCAGCCACAGGAGAAAAAAGGTGCTTAATACCTGCTTGTTGTTCATCATAATGTAACACGGAGTAAATTTGTTGCTTACTGAAGAGATCCCTTGTTTGTTTTTTTTATGTTTTTGTTGGAGTCTGTGGTTTAAAAAGTGTGATTTTAATCTGTTTGCAGCAGCGGTGTCAAACTCATTTTCATTTTGGGCCAAATCAAGATCATAAATCCTCTTAAAAGGCCGGTTGTGCCAGAATGCATTGATGAAACATGTTCACAAATATCAATAAAATATCAATAGATCCTTAAAATTAAATAATATTATTCAACATCTTTTCAGTTCCTCCAGGATTTCATGTTACTGTTTGTGATTTTTTTTCAATAAAAATGAAAGTGTTTGTGCTACTAATTTGAAAATATTTGTGCTTATTTATGATTGTAAATGCAACTTTTTATATGGACTATAATCTGATAATTAATCCAGAGGCACCAGTTTAGCACAAGTAAGAAAGGTT